>NW_025334016.1:0-600000 GCF_019186645.2 Phyllostomus hastatus | reverse complement strand
TCTGATTGGCTTATTCCACTTAGAATAATACTCTCCAGGTCCATCCATGCTGTTACAAAAGGTAAAACTTCTGCCCTGGCTGCTGTAGCTCCATGGATTGAGCATAGACTGTGACTCAAAGGGTCACCAATTTGATTCCCAGTCAGGTCACATGCCTGGGCTGCAGGCCAGGTCCCGAGTGGGGTCCACGCAAGAGGCAACCATGCATTGATGTTTCTTTCCCTCTCTTTCTCCTTTCCTTCCCCTCTATCTAAAAATAAATAAATAAAACCTTAAAAAGGCAAGACTTCTATTTTTTTATGGCTGAATAGTATTTCATTGTGTAAATGTACCACAGAATTTTTTATTCACTCATCTACTGATTGGCACTTGGGCTGTTTCCCAATCTTGACTATTGTAAATAATACTGCAATGAACATAAGGGTTCACATATTCTTTTGAATTGGTGTTTTGGGATTCTTAGGATATATTCCCAGAAGTGGGATCTCTGTGTCAAAAGGCAGTTCTCTTTTTATTTTTGAGGTAACTCCATACTGTTTTCCACATTGGTTGCACCAGTCTGCATTCCCACTAACAGTATAAAAGGATTCCCTTTTCTCCACAACCTCTCCAGCACTTGATGTTGGTATATTTATGATAGCCATTCTGACAGGTGTGAGATGATATCTCATCGTGGCTTTAATTTGTTTTTCGTTTGTTTGTTTTTTATCCTATATTTTTTTCACAGTTTATTGTTATTCAAATATAGTTGTCTCCATTTCCCTCCCTCCACTCCCCACCACCCCAACCATCCCCACTTCCTACCCTTGATCCCACCCCACTTTGGTTTTGTCCATCTGTCCTTCAAACATGTTGCTGAAAACCCTTGCCCCGTTTCCCCCCATTTTCCCCTCCCACCTCCCCTCTGCTTACTGTCAGTTTGTTCTTAATTTCAATGTCTCTGGTTATATGTTGCTTGCTTGTTTGTTTTGTTGATTAGGTTCCACTTATAGATAAGATCATATGGTATTTGTCTTTCACCACCTGGCTTATTTCACTTAGCATAATGCTCTCCCGTTCCATCCATACTGTCACAAAGGGAAGGAGCTCCTTCTTTCTTCTGAATTGCATTCCATTATATAAATATACCACAGTTTTTTCATCTACTCATTTACTGATGGGCACTTAGGCTGTTTCCAGCACTTGGCTATTGTCAATTGTGCTGCTATAAACATTGAGATGCATAGGTTCTTTTGAATTGGTGTTTCAGGGTTCTTAGGATATAATCCTAGCAGTGGAATTGCTGGGTCAAAAGGCAGGTTCAATTTTAGTTTTATGAGGAAATTACATATTTTATTCCACAGTGGCCGCACCAGTCCTCATTCCCACCAACAGTGCACTAGGGTTCCCTTTTCTCCAGAATCTCACCAGCACTTGTTGTTCATTGATTTGGTTATGATGGCCATTCTGATGGGTGTGAAGTGGTATCTCATTGTGGTTTTAATTTGCATCTCTCTGATGATTAGTGACATTAAGCACTTTCACACACTTACAAAAAAAGATAATAATTTGATAGTAAGGCATGGGGAAGCTGTGTCTCTCAATTTGGAAAATGAAACTTTGGTAGTCATATCAAGTTTTAATTTCTATTTTATTAAAAAATACATTATTGTTTTAGTTTGCTAGACCTGCCATAACAAAATACTTATAGACTTGGTTTCTTAAAAAACAAAACTCATTTTCCACACATCTGGAGACAAAGTGCTTGGAGTTGGAAGGTTTGCTTTTTTCTAAGGCTTCTGTCCTTGACTCACAGATGCGTGCCTTCTCTATGTGTCTTCCTATGGTGTTTCCTCTGTGCGTAAGCACCTCTAGTGTCTCTCTGCATGTCTAAATTTCTTCTTATAGGGACATCAATCAGATTGGATTAGGGCCCACTCTATTGGGCTCACTCTTCCTTAATCGCCTCTTTAAAGGACCCCTATAACTGTTCCAAATACAGTTACATTCTGTGGTACTGGGGGATTAGAGCTTCAATATGCATGTGATTTTGAAGGAGGGGCACAGTTTATCCCATAACAGTCAAGTTCAATGAAAATTATTCAAAATAGAATGTTATAGAGTAAACAGTGAAAATCTGTCTCTAATCTTCCCTGACACAGTTCCTAGTGTTAAAATCAGTAAACGAATCTTAAATATTTGTGTAAGAGTTTAACTAGCTGCTCATTAAACCTTTCTTCTTCTTGGGCAAAAACCAAGACTAGATTTCCCAGTCTCCCCTACAGTTAAATGTGGCCATGTGACTTCAGTATGACCAATAAAATGCTACACTTTTAGGCCAGACCCATAAAAATTTCCTTGTGTGTGCTTACTTGCTCCTTCTCCTATAGTTTAATTAAAATCACAATGTCAAAGATGGCAGAGTCACATTTTGAAGGACCCTGAGCCCCTGCTTAAAAGATTGGCACTTGTTCAGAATAAAAAAAAATGTGTTTTGAATTCTTTAAGAGCAACAAATGAACTTCAATTGCCTTAAGCCACTGAGATTTGGAGACTTATCTGTTACAACAGCTAGCATTATCTTCACTGAAAGTATAGAAATATTCTAAATTTACACATATGTATGCATCTGTGCCCCATCATGCTGCACACTCATTTTTGCAACTTACTATTTAAAGACAGCAACCAAAGTCACTTTCTATATAGTTACACGAAGATATGCCTCCTTTTTTAATGTAGCAAAATTTAGGCATTTATCATTTTAAACATTTAAAGGTATAAATTCAGTAGCATTAGATACATTCACAATGTGCCCAACCATCACCATTATCTTGTTCCAGAAAATATTTATCACTCTGAAAGGAAATACCATGCCCACTAAGCAGCAGTCACTCCCCATCATCATCTCCCTTCAGACCTTGAAAACCAGCAATTTGCTTTCTGCCTCTAGTGATTTACTTATTATGAATATTTTATAGAAATTTAATCACAAAATATCTGTTTTTGTGCATGTCTGGATTCATTCACTTTATAAAATGTTTTCAAGGTGCATCATGTCATAGCATGTATCAGTACTTGATTTTTTTAATAGCTGAATAATGCTCCATTGTATGGATATGCCACACTTTGTTTATCCATTCATTCACTGATGACCTTTTGAGCTGTTTGTGCATTTTGGCTATTGTGAAGAGTGCTGTCGTCTTGGTGGCTAGTGACCAAAGAATTGTTTTCTTTGAGGGAAACCTGTACATCATATCCACAGATTCTAGCCCAGTGCATCAATCTTAAAAAGAAAAGATGACTTTGAGCTTTTGAGCTCGTATAATTGAGAAAATTGTAACTCTATGTTTCATAGAAATAGAGATGGAAAAACATGTTTGAAAGGAAAGATTCTAAATTTAATTTTTAATATGTTTTCTTTAAGGAAATATATAAAAATGTATCTATTTGATTTTAAGCCCTTAAATTTCAAGGGCTAATTGAAATTGACAAAGTTCAACACATGCTTTTCTATATTCAGTCCCCTCCAAATGCATGAATTTCATTGTGAAGAAGTGACATGAACCATTGCCTAATTTTGGGCAGAACTTTTTGTTTTTCAGCAGATGCTATAATATTGAAGGAACTTGAAATGCTTTTCAGGGGGGATTCTTAACAATTGCAGTGCTCATGGGGTTGCAGTGAGGAACTGAAAATTTTTAAAAGGACAAAATAAAGGTGATTTCACTTCTCGTGCTATATAAAAGTTAACAAATTGCAAAAGAAATCATAATAGACTTGCAGTTTTTAGAGGTGCATTTTTCTTTGCCATAAACCCAAATCCCTAATTTCTGCTGTCATTTTATGATAACTGTTAACATGAATGCCTGTGTCTATTCTAATCACACAGAGTCACACATTTAATAACACAGCTTCAGAGCTGTGTCTGTCCCTACTGAATCTGTAAGGATGCTATTCTTATACTCTGAGTTTGAAGCTTCATTATTCCTTAATTACTTATTAGAACTGCATATACCACCCAAATGGAGATTTTTAAGTGCAAGTATGAGCGTGTATGTGAGGGAGGCTATAATCATTTCTTGTATCCTGTCTCATTCCTTTGAAAAGCATCATGTCCTTGTGTTGTTGTAGCAGGCGTATAACTTGTTCATTATTGTATGTATGTATATATATAATATATGTGTGTGTGTGTGTGTGTGTGTGTGTAGAGAGAGAGAGAGAGAGAGAGAGATGTAAAGATAGTTTGCCCTCAACATCTGGCCATCAACAGTGAACTGAAATTGCCTTAGGGTCTAATTTCTTACTACTCTCCATCCTGGATGAAGTGACATAAATGGCTGATTATACTGTAATGACTGATTGTCTATAAGGAGCGTTTCTTTTGTTCATCTTAAAATTAACTGCAGCTTTTATAACCTAACCAAAGACTTGTATGGTTTCCTCTTTTTACTGTTAAATTAAATAGAAAAATACTTTTTGGAAGATCCATTTTAGCACAGGATTGATTCCATGTATTTCTCCCTATGATTAGAGCAACACTGCCTGCTACCTGCCCAATCTGTCACTGGCTACCACAGGGGGAATTTCAGGTGACACTAATGAATCTTGCAAATACAGGGCACTAAACAGTCATACAGCTATGTGGTGAAGCATCTTGGAGATGGTTAACACAGAAACCATTATGTCTGAGGGGAAAAGACATAAAAGCTGCTATTAGAGTTAAACATAGGGCTTTTTTGTTTCTTGTTTTTTTATGTTTTTAGCTTTGATTTCTTTATATATTTGTTGGCAGTGCTTTTGATCCTCTGCATTTAAATATCTAATTTAATGAGTATTAACATTAGGAAGAATAAAGCACACATCTAACTGTACTAATTTTGCCACCATACAGTTGAGAAAGAATGACTGCTACAAGCATTCAGTGGTTATTAGTGATAAGAAATAGCCCAAGGTGTGCACATATTTCCCAGATGTTTGGTGATCTTAAGAGTTAGTAGGAAATGTTTTGAATCATATTCAATTCTGATGTATTTCTCAAACACTCCAGTTGCTCTCTGGATTCATACCAAGGCTATCATCTACCTTTAGCATCACCATAAAAATGACAACCAGGTGGATTTAGTCACTTGGATTTATGGGCAAAATCTGTGTATGGCTCAGAGAAAGAAGTAACCTAGGGAGTACTTTTCCTAAGCACTCCTAATGACGTTTTCCATTTGATCTTCAGAAGTGGAAAGGACCTAGGCTCCTATCTCCCCTGTTTGTGGGAAATGGGAACGGAATTCCAACATTGTTACTGTTAAACCCAAACCTTCATGATTCTTGGTTCTCCTATTGTGTAAATTACTGTAACCTCAACCTCCAGAGTCTGAATTATTTCTGTCAATTTGGTGTCTTAGTTTTGGTACAAATGCAAAAGAAACTTCAAAATAGAATTGCAGGTTTTTACTTCTAGAAGTATTTTTCTGGAATAGTATTGAGATACTTACTTTGGATCGACTGACAAAATCTATACTTCAAGTTGATGAAAAAGAGCTGCATCATGGGAATGATCAAACTAACTCTTTGCTATGGGAAATGCAAGATGCTGGCAGGATTTTCCTCTCCTGCTGTGTGTCATCTTCTTATCTTGTCCAATACTTTCTGTGACAAGTGATGCTGACTATAGAATGGCTGATTGGAATGAATGGTACAGTCTGTGGTAATAAAGACAGAACAACTGGCCCCTTCAGGGGTAAAATCTGTGTTATTTTATTACAGAAGAAACTCCCCAAGAAGAAAATTGGTTCTTCTCACTGATGGCAGTAAAGAATTACAGGCCAGCAAGCCTACTAGCATGCAAGCAAAGTTTATTAATGCTAAGTTCTAATGGAAAAGCAAAGAAAATTTTGCTGGAGCAGGGGTGGCAAAATTAGTGTGGCCAGGGCCAGGTGGCCAAAAGAGAGGCCAAAGTCCCACTCTTTTGGCCAGAGGCTGGCTGGCCAGGGCTCCTCTACCATGTGTGGCAAAAAGAGTGGAGAGACCAAGAGAAGAATGTGAGTCCTTTGTTCTGGGGACTTATACAGTTGGGGTCAGGGTGAAGAAGTTACACTTTGATTGTTGGGTAAAGATGGTGCCAGATTCCCCTGAGGAAACGTGACTATCCAAATGTAGGTATGTGTGAAGGTTTCTTAGCCCAAATCCTTATCTTGTTCCAGACTCTATTTGTTCATTTTGCATACATGATGTGAGACAGGCAGTTAACCAAAGTTGTTTTATGTTTTTTTTTTCCTTTGGACACTGTGGACTCCCCTCTCCTTCTCCCTTCCAGGTCTTAGGATGAATACACAATCTCAAGTTTTCCCTTTTCCCAGCTAGTGGAGATAATACACACAGACTTTCAAGGGCTGCTCCCCTCCTACACTATCATAGTTTCACTTGCTGTTCGGGAAGTCTGGAACTTTATCAAACGAGGCTCAGGATTACTGGGTGAACATGTGAGTTTTGCTTTCAGCCTCCTGTACTAACTTCTTTGTTAGATTGTAAAGGTGAGGGTCCTGCCTTTATTTCCCCTCTGGTCATCTATTCTACTGTAACAATTTTACTTATTAGTAGACACAGTGAGCTAGCCAGAGACAGTGTCGCATGCTTTGTTAACATCCTTGCATGGGAACAAAACAGAGAACGGGGGGAGGACAATTCCAGAAATAAGGAATCAACTATACTTACAGGTAAAGATATCATTTGACATTATCTCATCTTCTAAGAAACATTGGATACTGCATTTATTTTAGACTTCCAGAGGTACTGCTATTTCTTTGATTTCTTTGATCTAAGAACTTATCTTTTGGGGAAAAAGAATCATTCTTTTTCAATTGTACAAGAACTCTTTTTATTCAAGCTGATATATAAAGAAATAACATGCAGAATTCAAACAAAAATATCCATATAAATAATGCCAGTTAAAGTTATTAGTTACTAGTTCATGCTTTCTTCTCTTTTTATTTATTCCCACTCTGTTGTAAGCAAAGTCACTATTTGGTGCTTCTTTAATTTATGGTTGTTTGCATATAAAGGAAACACACCAACCTTCTTTGCTATTGTTTCTCTGAAGACCGTGCTCCTTGAAAAGAAGGAAGAGAGATAATAATTTTGAAAGCAGCAAAAGGAGATGCAGGAAGTAAGTTGAGGTTGATTTGGTGTTTGAGTAGTGGATCTTATTAATTGTTTCTTTTTGCAAATAGGGAGGTGGATCCTAAAGCTTTTATCAAGTTTTACGTATTCTAAGTGCTAGACACAGTGAAGTTATACAACATCAGGAAGCCATGCTGACTTGGACTTCTGGATCAAAAAACAGAAGTATTCTTGTGGGAAATTCATAGTGTTGTGTTGGAAGCAGCTATGGTGGAAGGTATAAAGATTCCAATATTGACACAGATTGAATTTACAGGCAACCCTGTAGGATGGGGAATGGAAGTTAGACTTAATTTGAGGTCTAGGAAAATAGAGACATTGTTCATCAAATTTTGTGGTATAAGAATTATATGTGTTTTATAAGTTTACCTAAATCTTTAAGTGGTTAGAATACACACACACACACACACACACACACACACACACACACAGAGTTAACTGTGTGGGTGATTATTTTATTTTTTTAGCAAAATTGCCTTTGATTGTTTGTGTCATAAACTTAACCAAGGGGGTAAAGACCTGTATTCAGAAAACTACAGAACAATGAAGAAAGACATTAAGGAAGATACAAATAAATTGAAGTATATGGATTGGAAGAGTTAACACCATTAAAATGTGGGTGATTATTTAACATTATCTTCCAAATGCAAAATATTTCATCTCCACAGAAAAATAACTGTTTAGAGTAAATTGCATTGGCCTATTCATATAACATATCAGTTCATGAATATAATAACCCATAAATTTATATTGGAAAACTTAGAATTTATATTGCTTTTTCTTTCTGCCCACAAAGTATTAATCATTCTAATCTACACAAGTTCTTGTTTATATTGATATTAGCAGAGATTGAATAGAAAATTATCCATCCTCTTATTCTATTTTGATTTCTAGAAAAGTATGAGATGAAAAATGAACCAATGTTTTGTACACTTCTTTAAAATACACTTGAATTCACTCTAGAAAACTCATTAGAGATAGTTGCCTTAAAAAATAATTCAAAGCCCAGCTGTCAGAATTTCTATAATTAGTAATTACAACATTTTGAATACTTGATAACCCATATACTAAAAATGAGTGAAAGTTGTCCCAACATTTCTTATTTTCATTTGTAAGATTGTACAATTACATTTGTAAAATGTAAGATTTTTCAGAAAACTAAATTTTCTACAGATTCTGTTATGTGGCTCTGAAGAGTGCCCATTGAGACCATTTCCAATTTTTCACTCTTATAAATAATGCTCTGTTCATTTCTATTTTTATTTTTGAATAGATTCTTGAGATTCAAATAACTGAATCACAGGTTAGTATATTTTTAAGACATTTGATGTATACTAGCAAATTTTTTCTATCAGTCTCTTATATTACCACTACAGTGCAAAAAATGTCATTCTCATTGTACTCTCATCAGTATTAACATTAGCATTTTAAAAATTATTTAATTTAATAGAAAAAAACTAGAACTTCATTGATATTTAATACACATGTCTTTGATTAACAGCAAAATTGAATTGTTTTCTTATTTATTAGTCATTGCATATTATTTTAGATTACTTTCCTGTTTTTAGCCTTATTCAAATTGAGGGATTTACTGCTTCCTACGGTTTTATATAACTATTCATGTTTATACATTTTTATAAATATATACAGTAAAAGTTTGCTATACTTCTGCAGATGTATCCTTGTTTGTTCATTATATTTTCGTATTCTCCATGATATTTTAACATTTATTATGTTCCTTTTTCATATTAAAATGAATAATACAGTTTGTGGGTAACTTGGTGTGACTGGAGGAAAGCAGGGGAAATTTTCAGATGAAAAAGAAGATAGAAAATTTAATATGGACCTGGCTGGCGTAGCTCAGTGGATTGAGCGTGGGCTGCGAACCAAAGTGTCGCAGGTTCGATTCCCAGTCAGGGTACATGCCTGGGTTGCAGGCCATGACCCCCAGCAACTGCACATTGATGTTTCTCTCTCTCTCTCTATCTCCCTCCCTTCCCTCTCTAAAATTAATAAATAAAATCTTTAAAAAAAAGAAAATTTAATATGGAGGGAAAGGCAAACAGAATTTGAATGTATTTGAGGAAGTGGTAGAGGTGAGTCCTACTGAAACAAAATGAGCTGAGAGGGGAGGTAGGCCAATTGACCAAATAGCAATTTTCTGCAAGACATTTAACAAAATATCCACTTTTCCAAATTTACTGTTCTCAAAATGGAATTCTTCATTAAAATTTGATGTAATTTTTTCCCAAATGAGGTACTTTTATCCTCTTTTCAAGATTTCTGAAAATGTTGAATTTATCAGTCTTTTCATAGCAGCTTTTAAAGTAGTATTCATGCCGTCAAAATCCAAGGGTCATAGTTATTTTAGTGTGCTTATGAATGCAATGAATAGTCAGAAGAATATATTTCATAGGAAATATAAAAACAGAATGTCATCTGGGAACTTTTCAGTTTGCACTATCTCATTTTTCCATTTTTTGATTACACATGAATAATACATAACATCACACAAAATCAACTACCTCAATATCTTGTAAAACTAAAATACTGCACCTATTAAACAATAAATTGCCAGATCCCTTCTTCCAAGCCCTGGCAATCACCATTTACATTCTTTTTTTTTAATCTCTCCTTTACTCCCACACTCCAGCCTCAGTTTCTTCTCATTACTGAGTTCAATTTTTGTTTGTTTGTTTGTTTGTTTTTAGATTCCACACATAAGTGGTATCATACAATATTTGTCTTTCTTTGTCTGGTTACTTAAGTTAGAATAATGTCCTCTAAGTTTATCCACATTGTTACAAATGGCAGAATTTCCTTCTTTTTATGGCTTACTAATATTCCATTGAGTATATACAACCTATCTTCTTTATTCATTCATAAGTCAATGGACATTTAGGTTGTTTCATTACCTTGGCTGTCATGAATAATGCTGCAGTGAATGTGGGAGTGTAGCTGTCTCTTCCAGACAGTGGTTTCATGTGCTTTGGATATATTCCCAGAAGTGGGATTATTGGATCACAAGGTAACTCTATTTTGAATGTTCTGAAGAATCTCCATAATGTCTTCCACAGTGGCTGTAGTAATTTACATTCTCGCCAATACTTCTCATTGTTTGTTTTATTGGAGGTAGCCATTCTAAAAGATGTAAGATGATCTTTAATCACAGTTTTGATTGCATTTCCCTGATGGTTAAAGAAGTTTAGCACTTGTTGACCATTTGCATGTCTCTGGAAAAATATCTATTCAGGTTCTTTGCCAGTTTTTTATTCAGATTATTTATTTTTTGTTTGTTTTGTTTTGTTCCTTGCTATTGAAATTAATTTTACAAATCTTCTATAGCGGTCATCAATTCAGCTTTATCAGTAATAAGGCTATACTTTGATTAATTTCCTTTTGATTTTTTTTGGAGGGGGTGGGTGGGAGGGCTATCATCTCTCAACTGTTTTCTAATTTGAGTGTAGGTAATAGGGATTCTATTCATTATCTACTTAATATTCCAACTTCTTGGATCTTTGGCTGGAAATCTTGAGCTAATATTTGGGGAAGAAAATATGGCACTTCTGGTACAGCCTGGGCAGGAGGCATCAGGCTGCAATGCTTTTATATGTCATACGGTATTTTGACCTTAGCAAGTTGCGGCTCTTATATTGCAGTAGGTTTTTAACTGGATCAGGCAGGCTAGGCCTCAGTAAGCATAAAAAATAACGAACTCTGGCTGCCCTTATCTTGACCCTCACTGGCTTAGCTTTTAACCAAGCAGGGTCTGCTGACACAAGGATTAAATGATCAAAGGAGAAAGCCATTTAGTCCTAGTTAAGTTCTATATCAAACTGTAACAAAACAAACTGAACTGGACATTTTGAGCTTTCTAAGTATTTGTGCACTGGGTAAAATGGAAAAGAAAGGAACATTTTTGCTGTTTCTCAGGCTAACATACATGTTGCTTTTTAAAAATTTTTGAGATATAATTGACATATAAGTGTATAAATTATAGATGTCAACATGTTAATTAAATGCATCAATATATTGCAATATGTGAGTTTTAGCTAACATCTCCATCATGTCACATGATTATCATTTGGGGTGTTTTGGGTTTTTTTTTGGTGGTGAAAACATTTAAGACTGAGGCCTTAGTAATTTTAAGTATATAATGCAGCATTGTTAACCACAATCACAATGCTGTGCATTAGATGTAGAATTATTTTGAGGGGAAAAACAAATAATCCAATCTTTTGAAATGAAATGGCTTTTCTATAAGCTCAAGTCTTAATGCCTCACCACATCATCTCAACATAGACCTGGATTTATTAATAACATAAATTTGGGCAGAGGCTTTAGTACTCAAAGACCCAGACTGTGTTTTCACTGAGAATAAGATGGTAATTTTTGTTAATGACCAACTCAAAAGAAGAAGAGATTTAAAATAAGGACAGGATGCTATTTTTTTTTTTGTTAAAGAAACATCTGAATGAAATTGGAATACCAAAAATGTAGAGGACAAAAGTACATGTTCCTAGAATACTCTGTCTTAGATAATCAAATTTATTGAAGTAGTCAAGGGACATCCACAGTAGTTGGACATCTATACTTCAGACTTATTACCTTCACAAGTAAAGTAATAAAATGAAAGAAAAATAAAGGAATAAGGATCGATTAAGCTGATAGAAACACTAACTTAAGAATTTAGACTCAGGCAAGGCAGGTATAAAAGGTAAAAGAAAATGTTTTCATTTCCAATTGTCCTTTAAGAGGGAAGCCCAAACAGTGGGCCTTTATAATATTTATAAAATAGAAGACCTTGAGTACACATTGTTGCTAAATGCCAAACGAGCAAAATTTATAAACAAGATTTTTGTCAGTGACAAAATGAACCTCTGAGAGGTAAGAACAAATCTGAAATGTCATTTTAAAACTACTTGTTACTATAAAATTGTAATTAAAATTTAGTAGTTTTTAAGCA
Organism: Phyllostomus hastatus; assembly: GCF_019186645.2. NCBI lineage: Eukaryota > Metazoa > Chordata > Mammalia > Chiroptera > Phyllostomidae > Phyllostomus > Phyllostomus hastatus. The sequence goes on along the minus strand of NW_025334016.1, from coordinate 587,882 downwards.
TGATGAACTTCAGTAGAGCTCTAGCAATCACTGTACTGTTCATTTGTGATGCTTATTCTACATACTTATTCTCGACTAGCATTTCTGGAGGTGCATCTCATATTTTCTTCTTTTTCACTTTCTGTTTATTGCATATTATGTGTGGTACATAATTTTGGAGTTTTTCTTGAGGAAACTTGGGGTGACAAACTGAATGTTCTGCTCTTACTTCATCTTTATAAGATAAAGAAAAACTTTGAAAATGGGACTTCTACTGGTAGGATCCATGGACCAATTGATATTAAACAAATACAACTAAAGATATTCATAAAGCTTATTTCTTTGTGACTGTTAAGTCTGCCAAACAATGTAACATAATCTCTGTTATTCTGCCTGGAATTGATTATTTAAATTTAAATACACATTTGTTGGCTCAAACAAGATGTAGAGTCCTCTACAGTTTTGTAACTAATGCTCCCTTAATATTCAGAATAGCAATCTATTTTCTGTTTCAACTATTTGAAAACATTTAACTGTTTTGGTGTGCCATTTATTACCATCATTAAATTCACTCTTGCAAAAGTATATATGAACTTATGCACTAACTGGATGACAGAATTACAATACATAAAACACTTAAGATGTTTGCTTTGAGTTAACTTGTTATGGGAAACTATCTTTGAAAGCACTTATTTAAATGTTACAATTAAATCTGGATGATGCCTAGTGTGTATTGCTGATCGTTACACTGCTGAGAATAAATTAAGCAGGTAATCTCTTGGTCAAATACAACTCAAGTATGCCAGAGACAACAATGACATTTACCATTTACCATTTCAGCTTTTCAAATTCTGAGACCAAATCTGAAACCAAATTGCAATTTCTAGCCAACTCCTGAGGTCTATGTGAATCAAATTAGGAGATGACATCTAAAACTACAGACACATTCTGCATAGCACGGTAATTATGGAATAAACACTGAAAGATTGTATTTTCTATAACATGCATTTTTGCTCAATATTATGTTTCTAAATTTCCTCTGTCCTTTACAGTATTTCACTAATCATGTAACAATCTGTCCTTCAATTAATGGACACATGGATATTATGACTGTATATTTTTTCTTGTCCTAGAAATGCTGCTTTGAATGCCTTTGTTCATATCTCTTTGTAAACATGTGTGTCTCCGGGGTATATACCTAGGAGTGCAACTTTTGTTTTGTAAAAACAAAAGATAATATAATATTATCTCAGATAATATAAAAATCATTTTCTAAAATTACAGTAAAATTTTCCTATCTGTAGAAGAGGCTAGGAAGGATATCCAATACTTATTTCTCAGTCTGCTTTTCAGCTCAATGGCTGAGTTCTGACTGATAGAATGCAGGCAAAGGTGGTATGCAATCTTGAAAGAAAAGTGTATGCCCTCTTCATTGTCATTCTTTTCTTTTGTAGGATGAAAATAAGATGGCTGGAAAGGGAGGAATCTTAGATCGTGAGGGAATTACCATGCATCCAGGATGATGGAAATAAACAAACAAAAAAGGAGCCTGGGCTCCAGATGTTAGAATTTCATATTAGTGATAAGATTTTCATGTTAATGTGAGAGAGAAATAGCCACCATTCAAGTTAGGTCACTGATGGTTTAGGTTTTCTGACATTCTCATTAGAATCTAATGATAACTAACATGCATCCTCAACAGCAACTCATAAGCATCCCCACAAGCTTTCATTCTTGTCTCCTCTTGCATGTATCATATTTTCTCTATTTTTGAGCATTTGATGAGTGTAAAATGGTCCTGAATTGTGGTTGTAATTTTTACTTCATTATTATTAATGAAATTAAGCATCTCTTCATATGTAACAGAGTATCCATCTATAAAATAACCGTGCTTCACTTACGACTATTTTTTCTAATGAATAGTTTCTGTTGTCATTGTTTCTTAAGACTTTAAAAATATATAGTTAACCTCATCAACAAAACGAACAAGCAAGCAAAATATAACCAAAGACAATGAAATTGAGAACAGGCTGACAGTGACCAGAGGGGAAAGGGGAGGGGATTAGAGGGGAAAAGGGTGAAGGGTTTGCAGGAACAATTATAAAGAACACATGGACAATAGCAAGGGAGGTGGAAACAGGGGAGGGAGGTGGGGAGGGATGAGGGGAAAAGATAGAAAACTGTTCTTGAACAGCAATAAAAAATATTTAAAATTTTTTAAAAGAAAGGAACAAGATGCAAGATAGGTACAATTTTATATTTGAATTGACATAATGTCTAATATACCTTTATATATAGATGATATATATAAGATATATAAAGTATTCTGATATTACTATACATAAGATATATAAGTATAAATATATAAGTGAATATACAAAACAATATGAATAAGCACATATAGAAAATATGTTTTAATAGTAAAAAAATATATATAGTCTTGACAGTAGTATCTGTTGGTTATATACTTTGCAACTATCCAACCTAGTTTATGAGTTATATTTTTATTTCTTAATGATGAACAGAACTTAAGGTAATGTAATTATATTTATTAATCTTTACATTATGATTTATGTTTTTATGTCTTAATATACCATGATGACCTAAATAATATTTCAAATGTATCTTTTAAATATTTTAAACTGTGTTTCTCTTATTTTAATCTTTAGTGCACCTCAAATCAACTTTTTGTGTGTATAGTATGAGATAAGGGTTTAATTTATTTTTATCTCATATGAATTCCCTATTATCTCAACAACATTTTTCAGGAGTTGTTTTTGTCCTCATGGATAAAGTGCAATTTGTCATAAATCAACTGACAAATATACATACATACATACACATACATATACATATATATTTGTTATGTGTATACATATGTGTGTGTATACACATGCATTGTTTAGTTACCTGCCAGTGTCTCAACTTCAACTCTTGACAGCCCTATAAATGAGTGATAACCACAATATCTGGTCCTCAACAACCCTGCTCAGCTCCTGTACACTCATGCTTTTGGATTCTTTTATGGAATCTGTTCATTTCATATTTGGACCCTCTTTTCCCTGCTGCCTTCTACTTTTCCCAGCATTATTGTCTTTTCCAAAGAATCCTACCTTCTCATGATGTGCCCAAAGTAGGACAGATTCAGGGTTGTCATTTTTGCAACCAGCAATGTTTCAGGTTTAATTTGCTTTTGCTTTAGGACCCATTTATTGGTCTTTCTGGTGGTCCAGAGTATCCATAGAGTTCTCCTCCAATATCCAGTTTTTCCTATAGACTTTCTTTACTGTATATATGTATGTATTAATTGTGAATACAAGGGTGTGAATGATCTTAGCGTTGGTCTCCAATGATGACATTTCTTTATTGTTGATAATCTTTCCTAATTTTTCCATTGTCCTTTCAAGTCTCATCCTTGATTTCCTGGCCAACATTACATAATTCTTATACTAACATTACATAATTTTAATTAATAAAGCTTTAGATCAAGTCCTGGTTTAAGTAAGGTAGGCTAAGTCTCCCACTATCTTCATAAACATTTTCCCTTTAATCACATTCTTAAGAATCTAAGATTACATGTTCACAAATATAAAATAATATGCAAAAACATGTAATTTTGTTAGAGATCACCCAATTTATCTCCATATAACTTATTCCATTTTACACTTTCAAAGACAATATGTGAGAGAGTGTTGATCCACTGGTTTGTGTTTCCTTTGAAAATACTGAAAATTTCTTTGTCACAGAATAAAATAAAACAAAAGAAAAATTTCAATAACCATTTTGAAGCATAATAACTTGGCAATTGGATTCTTAGAGAACCAAGAGAAGTAAAAACATACAGCAACAAGAATGTATGTCACGAGATGTTCCTAACAGCTCTAATAATTTTGGAAGAACTTAGGAACAATTCAAATATTTATCAATATTTTCTATATTTATTTAATGAACTCCTTAAAATGTATAAAAGTATTTTAACTTTTGATGGTCACAACAACATAGAAGGGTCTCAAAAACACAATGTTGATCAAAGAAATCAGAGGCAAAGAAATCAAAGAAGCATATTGTATGCTTCCTTTTACATGGATTTCTAGAACAGGAAAATATAAGTGATGATGACAAATAAGAACAGAGTTTGCCTCTGTCTAGATTAGGAGACTTCTTAGAATTGTGAAGAAGAGAAATTTCTGGAATGATAGAAATGTTCATTAACTTAATTGGGATAGTGGTTTTTTTTTATCAATTCATACGTTAAGTTAGAAACTGAAAAATGCAACACATTTGTAGGAAGTACAATGAGGTCCTTTGTGCTGTGAGAAATGTGTTTATCTCAGCTCAGCAACTGGACAGGGTCAGGGGTTCCTGCAGACCAGGGGGAGCTGCTTCCCCACCTCAGGTCCCCACCAGCCAGGGTTTCCCAGGGTTTTCCAGCAGAGCCACCTCCTGAGATGAGAACCCCATGAATACAGGGTGGCTGAGATGGAGCACCACAGTAGAGGCAGGCCTCTAACCCAAGGGTTGTGTGTGCAATCTGAAGACTAGAGATGTGTCTTTTGCTTTCAGAAAATTCCCAGGTGGCAGCTGGTGCTTATTAGTGGGTGAACCTGACTTGAATGTCTGAATCCCCAAGAAAAGTCTCAGGGACTAGTGGCCACCCAGAGGTCCCGTGAGGGGCAGGCCTGAATTACAGAAAGTAGCTGGCTTGTAATGTGGCCCCAAGTTGATAAATAGCATAGCCCTGAACCAGCCACACAGCACTGTGCAGAGGGCAGTCAGAAGCCAAAAGGCTTTGGCCAAGGCACCAGGAGCCTCCTCCTGCTCCCTTGGTACACCAGGGTGAGCAAGGGATGAGCCAGAAACTCTAATACTAAGTGTCAGTGTGGTCACTGGGAGGAGCTGACCTCTCTCCAGCAGATGGTATTCTAAATGAGGGTATATATTTGTCAAACCTTATGGAACTGTATAGTTATAAAAGATTGAATGATTTGCATGAAAATTGCACCATGATTTTAAACATTTATATTACATATATAAAATTATTTATTTGTAATAACAAAGTTTGAAAATGTCTTGGGGCAACATCATGAGTTTGGCTTGTGTTGAGAAATGATTCTCCACAAATCTCTCTCACTTCTACATATTTTATGACCCAGGTACTAACTATCTTTTGGTTCAGACTATCTTTTAATATGATTTCTAATAAATTCTCCTTTGACCCCATCTGGTCCAACTAAGCTTTTGATCTAGTGGGCTTATGACTTTAAACAGAAAAATTCTTATGGGGATGGAAAAAATGGTTACTTTGATAATGTTTTTTATAAATATAAATGCTTAATAGGAATATCAGGTTAGTTTACAGTTGTTTACATACCACTTTTAGAGGAAAAAGTGATGGAGTGTACTTCTCTGGTTCAAGGTTTCAAATGGTGAAAATGAGTGAAAGATGTATTTGTTAATCCCTAACTACCTACAATAATTATAAAAATAAAAATGAATGGAAAATCCTCTCGGACAAATCCTTTGGACATAAAAGATTACAGCGAAAAGCATTTAAACAATATACTTATTGTTCTGTCTTAAGTATAGATCTTTGTACACATTTAATATTTAATTTCTTTTTTGTTTGTTTTTCTTAAATTTTATTTATTCATTTTTAGAGAACAGGGAAGGGAGGGAAAAGAGAGGGAGAGAAACATCTATGGGTGAGAGATAACATCAATCAGTTGCCTCTCACATGCCCCTAACCCAGGGCCTGGCCTGAAACCCAGGCTTGTTCCTTGACTAGTAATCGAACCAATAACCCTTCAGTTTTCAGGATGACACCTAACCCACCAGTCACGGCTCTAATTTCTATTTAAATGCCAATTGTATCCATTATATGTATATATTATATACCTAGCATATGTTATATAATATAAACGTACATGTTTAATAATAATGAAAATGATGGCTATGATTTATCCAGTATTATTTATATATACACACAAATATTGTATGAATCCTTACAATAACCTTGTCATTATCCTCTTTGTATCTGGTATTTGATGCAACTGAACCTCAGCATTCTTAGAATCTCACAGCCAGTGTGAGACTCAAGGTTTTCATTGAGGTAAATTTAAATTCCAAATATGCATTTTTATCACTTACACTGCTTCTCTAACAGTATGAATAAGAGTGTTAAATATGAACTACTTATAAATAAGTTGATATATCTCTTAACCCACTATTGACAACTGCTTCCAAAATTCCTTTTGCATTTATATATTACTTTTCAGCATAAGAAATGCAAAACTGTTTTGCTATAACTCAAGTCTCCATATCCATACCTCTCTGTCATCAGCTTTTTTTTCAACGTGAAAATTGAATTGCTAAATAATTGCCTGCCTAGCTCATAATCTCACCTAAATTCAATTTTGTTGATAGACTGGTATATATTGGTAAGAATTTTCAAGTCCACAGCTTCTTCTTTACACAACTGGCTGTCTCATAGTTGGTAAAAATCAGGTACTAAACAATGGTAGCCAAAGTTCTGTTATACTTCGTTCTTCAGAAAATATATAATGAGAAATCAATGGGAAGAAAAAAACAGGGCTGGAGTGGATTGATAATAATGGGATGATGTACCATCGACTCAAACTCCGGTGCCCTTCACTTGCTCTGATTTCTCTCAAAGCTCTGCCTGGATTATGATAAATTTACATAAAACTTCTTAAAGAGTCCCTTGCCCCCAATTATATAAGTTTTATGTTCTACAAAATCTAGATTCTCTCTGAGGAAATTTGGATGTGATGTGGATATTTCTAGCTCAAATGCAAGAACAATACTCAGTCAAAGAAAGATAATGGGAAGAAGGCAAATACAGACTAGGAAAAAAAATAACAGATTTTTTAAGAATGGAAAGTTTGAGAATAATCAAGGATCATTCAGAAGAGATTGAGAAAAAATACAATTAACATGGGATTAGAGACCAAAGGAATATTTGTTTACTCTTGTACATAGAAGCATTCATCAACAATAAAATGTTCACATCAATCACCCACACAATATATTTGATTTTTAAATTATTATAGGGGATATTGTATAAAACTTTCATTGGAAAATTTTTACCTTTCTATAATTCTTAGAAATCTACAAAGAATCTAAAACTCAGTTGCACATTGAGGACACATCATAGGTAAATAACAAAATAGAAGAGGCTGAGTAATCATAAAAAATAGCTTTCATCAGAGATCCAGAGCCTTCATATCTCCCCCCATTGATGAACAAAGCCTTGATTCACCTCAATTCTTAAATGCACTGTTTGTTTCCCTAGTGCATGTACTCAAAGAAATAGTTTTATTTGTTATAATTTTTACTGATATTGGAATAACTGAAAATAAAAGGCAACAAAATAACTTCTTTTTGATGAAACATAGTGTTGTATTGTTCTGATTTACAGTAATGCTTTGTCTCTTTGTTGCTTTTCTGTGATCTTTGCTCATTCTATGCACAGTATATCTCTGCTGTTGCTGTCTTTTTCTGGTTTTGCCAACCTCTGAAGGAAAAGCCACAGATAGAAATGCACATAACTGTAATTAATAAAATTTAACTCAATTATAAAAGTTTTGGGTAGCAAAGCAATGACATGTTCCATTTTTCTCCACTGAAAATTTGCATGGAACCCAAAACTCTTGATTATTGAAGTAAACAGTCATGTTTTAAAACAAGAGAGAAAAAGATTAGATTGGAGAGAGGTCCATAAATTAGGACGGACTTAACAGAAAATAAGAGTCACAAAGTACCTTTATCTTTTGAAGAGATATAAAGTGTTTGAAAGAGCAGGGAGAATTTATGACCACACCAGGGGGAAAACTAATTTCACTCAGAAAGTTACAGAAAGTTATTTTAACAAATTAATAAGGAGGAAAAATAGGATAAATATTATCTAAATAATTCTAAGTCAACCTATGAAATAATTAATTTAAAATTTTTGGTTATTTTTGAAGACACTTAATCAAGGTGGTCTTATGCATTTTAGGCCTTTTACCTAATATCTGTAATGGTTTCCTCTGTATATTTGTGTGTGTGTGTGTGTGTGTGTGTGAGAGAGAGAGGAAAGTGACTGAAATGTGTAAAATAGAAAAAAGGGTTTTTTTCAGCTTTATTGAGATGTAATTGATATATAACTTTGTATAAGTTTAAGGTACATACGTGTTGATTTGATACACATGTTGCAAAATGATTACCACCATAGCATTCACTAAAACCTCAATCATGTCATATAATTAGCATTTATTTTTGTGGTAAGAACATTTAAGGTATGGTCTCTTAGCATCTGTCACATTAACAATACAATATTGTGAACTATAATCACCATGCTGGACATTAACTCCCAGAACGTAATCATTTTTAACTGTAGTTTGTACACTTTGACCAACATTTCCTTGTTTTCCCTACCCCCAAACTTCTGGTAACCACAATTCTATGAGTTCGACTTATTAGTTTCCACACATACAGTATTTGTGAATCTCTTATTTAACTTTGCATAGTGCATTCAAGGTTCATCAATGTTGTTGCAAATGGCAGGATTTTTTCTTCCTCACTGCTGAATAATATTCCACTGTGTATATATAGCACATATTCTTTATTCATTCATGCACTGACAGACATTTAGGTGGTTTCAATATCTTTGCTGTTATAAATAATACTGTTATGAACATAGGAGTGCAGACATTTTTTTCATGATAGTGATTTCATTTCTTTTGTATATATCCCGAGAATTGGGATTACTGGATCATATGGCAGTTCTATTTTTAATTATTTGAGGAACTTCCATTTTGTTTTCCACAGTGGCTGCACCAATTTACATTTCTACCACAAGTTGACAATGGTTTGCTTTTCTCCATATCCCCACCAACACTTGGTATCTTTTGTTGTTTTTTTTTCTTTTTTGTAATAGCAATTCTAACAGGTTTGAGATTATCTCATTGTGGCTTTGATTTTATTCCTGATGATCAGTAATGGAGAGCATTTTTTCAGGTATCTGTTTTTCAATCATATGTCTTCTTTCAAAAAAATGTTTATTCAGAAATAGAGAAAACAATTCTTTTTACAACAGCATAAAATATTTTTAAGAATAAATGTAACTGAAGTGTTGAGAGATATCTATACACTGGAAACTACAAGTCACTGACAAAGAAATCCAAGAAGACACAGAAAATGGAAGGATACCCCATGTTTGTGGATTAGAAAAATTAACATTGTTAAGATGTCCATACTACCCAAAGCTATCTACAGATTCAATGCCACCCAATCAAAATTCCAATGACATTTTTCACAGTAGAAAATACTATCCTAAAATTTGTATGGAGTCATAATAGACTTTGTATAGGCAAAGTAATCCTCAGAAAGAAGAACAAAGCTAGAAGCATCATACTTTCTGATTTCAAACTATACTACAAAGCTATACTAACTGAGAAAGTATAGTACTGGCTGTTGGTGTAAGTCCCAACCTGAATTCAAAAGCCCAAGAATCAGTTAATTCAAAGCAATAGTTCACTCTTCCTGTGTTTCTGTCCTTTTTTTTTCCCATAATGGCACTTGTATTAGTTATCTGGTGCTGCATAATAACTTGTCATAAATATAACAGCTTAAAAGAACATACATATTTTTATTGTTTTTAATCTGTATTTATTTATTTATTTATTTATTTATTTATTTATTTATTTATTTATTTATTTTTAGGGAAGAGAAGGGAGGGAGAAAGAGAAGGACAGAAACCTCAATGTCTGGTTGCCTCTTATATGCCCCCTACTGGGGACCTGGCCCACAACCCAGGCATGTGCCCTGACTGGGATTCGAACTCAAGACCCTTTGATTCTCAGGCCAGTGCTCAATCTACTAAGCCACACCAGCCAGGACTTAACAACCTTACTTTTGTTTACTCTGTTTTTCCTGGTAACCTCCCCCAACTGACCCTCCACCTCCATGGTCTTTAGCCGAAGATGGCATTTAAGGTGATGACTTCAGTCATTATGACCAGTCACTCTGTTTCTCTGGGTGTCTCCCATGTATTCAAGAGGTTGGGGGGTAGAAAAATAATTGTCCTTCTACCTTTCCACATTCTTCTGGCTAGTCTTGTGGACAAAAAAAGGGGGGCCACATAATAAACCTGAGAAGCTCAGGGGAGGCCTACATGGTAAATTTCACAAATTCAGAGATTGGCAGTACCCACACATGATGGTATAAACATAAAAAATCCTAATTAAAAGCAGATCTTGGTGGAGAGTTATATCCAAGGCCTGTAGCTTCTTTGACAAAGATCACTATGATGCAAAAATGCATCATAGGCAAAATTAAAAGGAAAAGAAAAGTAAGTCAAAGCTCAACTTTGAAATACTGTGGTCGTTCTTTCTCCCAGCTATTAGAGTACTTTGTTGTTATTGACAGAGATAAAGAAGCATGAGCAAAGGTTCTGTGCAGTCCCTTCCAACCTCCCCATTTGCTCCATCCAAGAAAACATCAGAAGTCAAGCAAGCCCAAGTAAAGGTATAAAAATAAACCTGAATAAACTCTAAACTACAACAAAAAGAAATTATTCACAGCTGTTGGTGCTTCTTGTTGTTTTGTTTTTGTAAATTATTAGTGACCCTGCAGGAAACAATTATGATGATGGGAAAATTCTGATGACAGGTAACCAGGCCTCCTCTCCTTCCCCTCCCATGCTCTTGTAGAACCTGTGGATATCATTTACACTGGGCACATTTCATTTGAATTCTTTATTGATAGATAAATCTGTTTCCTCTTAATTTAAACATTTTAAGTTCCTTCAGAAGAGAGACACTGTGTCCTCTCTTTTATGTCTGGTTCCCAGGAAATATCATAGAATATGGAAATATCTAATAAATGTTTGCTCAATGAGTAAAGGAACAGATGTTTTCCAACATTTTTACTAGTACTTTTTGCAAGTATTTTTCTTTTTCTTTTCTCCGTAAAAATGGCAATTATACTGATAGCAACACAGTCTGGGGAAGTTAGTTCTAGCTTTTGTCACAAACAACTTTTAAAATGGCTTCCAGAAGCAGTTATTTGAAAATATACATTACTGTATAAATACAAGTTTTACGCTGGGTTTAAGTGATTTTTTTAAAAAAATTTCCCTTATTTTGGGTCTAAGTTTCATTTCATTAGAGGTCCTTCAACAAGACGAATACTCCTTCCTGGATCCTCATGTTTCACACTGTATTACTGGATAAGATAAAAATAGTTAGGATACAATATATCTAGCACCACTGAAATCTCAAATATGTGTTCTATTGAGCTGCTCAGTACATTAAATTGTCCTAATAAATATCCACTTATTTCACTCTTGCCTCTTTTGGAAACTGTGATTTTTCTGAATATCAGTAAAGCGTACCCAATATCCTCATGACACTGCCAGGGTTTTAGGACATAGAAGTAACAATTCATACCACCATCTTCTATTTTTGTCTCTATGTTTATGGTTTTCACAAATTTAAATCCCTTTTCATTAAACAAAAGGCTACCTTTGTTTTCCTTCTTTCTGTAATCTGCTGAACACCTCATGTTATATGAAATAAATGATCTAGTATCTCTAAAAATGACCTAACCAGTATTTAGACACACTTCAATGACAGCAGAGCACACTGAAGTTGTTTTGTTGTTGTTGTTTTGTGTAGTTTTGTTTTTTCTACTGGAAGAAAAACAGCAATATCTACACTAAATTTAAAATTATCTACTTTTAGTTCTCTGTAGTACAAGTAAGTTGTATCTTTAAATTCCATTAAATATTAAAAATCATCAGTCATTTGATTTTTTTAGCACAAGCAGAAGAGACTTGACTTCTCCTTAAAACTACAACAAAATATGTATATGTTTGCATATATATCCAGACACATATTTAAGCACACAAGCTATAGGCACTATTAGCAGCATGGAGTTTGGAGGTGACTGGCACAGTATGTAGCTAGCTAATTAGTTTGCTGAGAATTGTTTTCCAAGCTAGGAGGTGAGGAGGAGAATCAAGAAGACATCATGATTTGCCATTCTGTATAGTTTGAACAAAACATTCCTGGAGTGCTTCTCAATAAAGAAAAAAATCAGTAAAGGAAAGAAGCAAAGAAATACAGTAATAATCTACAGTGATGTGCATTTTTGCCTTGGTGATATTTTGTGCTCATTCATTTCAGTCCAATGACTTTGGCTTTCATGCTTGTTCATTCAGCCCTCATGAAGACTTATTGTCTGGTATTGATGATAACTATGTAGTATCTCTAACTAACAGTCTCTAGGGATGTCTCCTTGACAGAGGTGATGAGAAAAAGCAGGGAGACTACTCAGGATGTAGTGGAGGGACTACAAAAGGTGAGTTTGAGCACAAAGTAGGAAAAGAGGGAGAGCAGTAAGAAAAACCTGTCTCAGAATATTAATGCTTGATGGGTTTATTTTTTGACATATGAAACATCCAAAGCTGTAGAGAATTTTTATTTGAGCCAAACTGACATCAGTTTTGGGGTAGCAAGACTTCATATGATCCTGGGAATGATGGTTTTGCAGTTTCTTACATATATTTGGAATGAAGGAGGTAATGTATTTAGTTTGTGGGAATGCAGACTGGTGCAGCCACTGTGGAAAGTAGTGTGAAGTTACCTAAAAAAATTAAAAATGGAACTGCCTTATAAACCAGCAATTCCCCTTCTTTTTAAAAATAGCTAACTTTTCTAAAATGAAATGTCATTACAGAAGTTCACTTTTAAAAAATCATTGAACAAAATATGACTGGCTATCAAAAGTATTGAATCCAGGAGTGACAGACCCATAAGGAAAGCACTCTCACATCCATACCTAAGGTAGAAACTTAGATTATTGAATTTAAATTTTTTTTCTTTTCCAATATATACATTCAATGCTGTAAATTTAATTCTGAAGCACTATTTTTGCTGCATCCTAAAAGTTTTAATAAGTTGTGTTTTCATTTCTGTTTAGTTCAAAATAGTTTTAATTTTTTCTTTAAGATTTCTTCTTTGACCCATATGTTATTACAAGTATGTTTTTATTCTCAGTCTGTGTTGGATTTTCCAATTATCTTCCTGTTATCAATTTCTAGTTTAATTTCACTGTGGTCTGATAGTAGATTTTGTATTTTTTCTATTCTTTAAAAAATTTGAAGGTTTACATTATGGCCCAGAATGTGGTCTATCTTGGTGAATAGTCAATGTAAGCTTTAGAAGAATGTGAATTCTGCTGTTCTGGGATGAAGTAGTCTATATATGTTATTATATCCAGTTGATTGATGGTGTTTTTGAGTTCAGTTATGTCCTTACTGATTTTCTGCCTGCTGAATCTGTCCATTTATGAGAAAGGTGTTGAAGTCTCAGAATATGAGAGTAGATTCACCTATTTCTCTTTGCAATTGCATTCGTCTTTGCTTTCTATAGTTTGACACACTGTCATTAGGCATACACACGTTAAGGGTTTTGTCTTACTGGAGAATTGACTCCTCTTATCATTATGTAATGCTCTTCTTTATTATTGATAACAGTCCTTGCCTTGAAGTCTACTATGTCTGAAATTAACATAGCTATTTCTACTTTCTTTTGATTAGTTTTAGCATGATATATTTTTCTCCATTTATCTTTAATTCATATGTGACTTTATATTTAGTGGGTTTCTTGTAGACAAAATATAGTTGAATCTTGTTTTTTGATCTAGTCTGACATGTCTGTCTTTTAATTGGTGCATTTAGACCATTGATATTCAAACCAACTTGACATAATTGGATTAATGTCTACATACCCGCCATATTCATTATTGTTTTCTATTTGTTACTTTGTTCTTTGTTCCTATTTTAATTTTATACTCCCTTTGTGCCTTTTGTGATATCAACTGAACATTTTATATGATTCTATTTTTCTCTCCTTTCTTAGCATACCTGCTTACTCCTTTTTTTGTTTTAGTGGTTCAGGCATTCATTCTGATTGGTCAGAATTAAGCACCTATCAGTTATTAAATATTTTCAGTAGTACTGTTGTGTGGATCTAACCACCCAAAGATATTTAGCCAAATGATTCAATTATATTTGTTGATGCTTTTTCTAAATAATGCTACTACTATTACTATTACTAAAGTTACTCTAAGCTATGAATGTTGGTATATTTCTTACTATAATCCTATGAGATATATATTATTATTATCACCTTACACATGAGAAATCTGAGACTCAGAAGGGATAAATCATTTGCCTAAAGTCACATGGCTTCTTGGTGTCAAGATAAAGACACCAACTCAAGTGACTTTCATGTGTTAATATTACTGAATTATCCAGTTTTTCCAGCCAGTGAATGAGAAAGAGACAGAGGGACAAAGGGAGAAATACAATCACTTTCATAAGTCAAATTAATAAGGATTAAAATAAGGACGACATATTGTTTGTGAGTGTAATGTACTTAACCTAGTAGTTAGAATGAAAATAGTAATGCAATGTAGTGCAATCCATTTAGAGAACAATTCAAAAATGTACATGAGATCTGTCTAAAAAAAAATCCAGCCATTTTTAATATAACAAGAATGGTTTGCACAACATCAATGTAACCTGGCAGCCAAGGAGAGTGGACTGGAATGTGCATAGGTGAACAATGATGACTTCACTGTACTAGTCAATGGGGGCAGTAGACATTGTTATCATGTGTACTGTGTGGCTGTCACATTCAAAATGACTGAGAGAGGACAGCAATGAACCTGCATCCAATTTTGCATTGAGCTTGAACATTCCTCTGTAGAAACTATTCAGATGATTCAGAAGGCTGAAGCTATGGGCAACTGGTGATTGGCAGCTTCATCACAACAAAGGTGCTTGCTCACGAGTCACATCTTGTACAAAATTTTTTGCCAAAATGCCAATCACCCAGGTGACTCAGCCCTCTGCAGCCAAGATTTGATGCCTTGTGACTTCTAGCTTTTTCTAAAACTAAAATCACCTTTGAAAGGGAAGAGATTTCAGACCATTGATGAGATTCATGAAAATATGACAAGGCAGCTGATGGTGATTGGGAGAACAGTGTGAGGTCCCAAGGTGCCTACTTTGAAGGGGACTGAGGCATCATTGTCCTATGTACAATGTTTCTTGTATCTTCAACAAATGCCTCTATTTTTCATATTACACTCTAAGATATGTTCTGTACAGACCTCGTACCAAATATATTGAAATATTATTATACTTCATTTAATAGCTGTACTTCTAGAAATGTTTCTGTATAAAACATACATGCATGAAGTTAGTTGAAGTCTGGTTTCTAATAGTAAAAAATAGAAAAATCTAAAAATTTAAAAATGAAGAGGATTTTGACAAATAAAAATGGTATACCTTGATTAAATGTTATAAAGTCATTTAATGATAATTCTAAAGAATGTTTAAAATTGAAGAAGACTTCTGTTTATAATATTAAGTAAAAAATAAGACCAGGATACAATATTGCTGCTATGTCCTATAACCATATTCCTGTGAAACAAACAAAAATGACTCTACACATAGATAGGAAAGAAATGCATTCAATGTTATAACTTTACTTTTGTGGTACAGTAGAGTCAAGTGTATCAGTTTATTCTCCTTTATACAGTTCTGCATCAAGAAAATTATTCTAATTAATTATTGTCATGTTCATGAGTTCTGTGTACCACTATGCATGACTCTAATGTATCTGTGTTTGAGATACTCATTTGCTTATAATTGAACTTCCAAAACTTAGAGGATTTTAGGGTAATGTTGATCTCTCTGGTGTCATTTATCCAAATGGAGAATAATATGCTCAGACAGTTTTGTTTGTATAGTACAAGTTATCCATGGTTCATATTTGTCAATGACTTTTCCAAATCTTATTTATACCATGTGAATGTAATTAAATAATATTACTTAGTAATAAAAATATGTCTTATGGTATATATGTTTATATTTTGTTACATAACTTTTTAAAACGTTTTAATTGGTACTAGTGGTCCCTCAATTTAACCAATAGCTTATACTCAGATATTAATGAAACTAAGGATTTATAACTGAATTCTAAATGTCAAATCTTCTGTGTAATTGTGATCTAAGGTTAAAAGTATGGATCCTAGATACACATTCCATGTTGAGTAATTGGAAAAAACATTTAAGTTCTCCTTGCCTCAACTTGTTTATAAAATGAAATTTTATCTATCTTGTAAGATTGTGGTAGGAATTTACTGAAATAACACATATATGACACAACACTTAGAACAGTTCCTAGTAATAATAAAAATGTTAGTGTTTGCTGTTACTAGTATTTCCCCTAGTTTTCAGATTTATTTTGTGCTCAAACATCACTGAAGTGTTTATCTGGGCTGCTCTCAGTGCCTCTGTAAATCTTCCACAGTCAGGCTATTTATCTTTTTTATTCTGTTAGAGGTAACTGGAGTAGGGATTCTCAGTTGATTCCTTTTTTCTCAGCACCTACTAGTGATATAGACACTTGGTCATTAGTAAGAAGTTGCAAGGCCTCACTTAACAACAGTTCTCAACCTGAGAGCCACAAGCCATACTGGTCAGCACTGAACAAAATCAGGATATTCAGTTCAAATTTCTGGAACCCCACCTTGGCTAGGGGTTTCCCTCCTGCTATCTTACTTTTTTCTACCGTAAGAATTCTAGTTTTCTATTTCCTGTAACATAATGAAAAAAGTGAATCTATTAAAAAGACTTTCCCTGACACTAAATAAAATTAACTATAGCTGGCCTCTATCATGTCAGAAGAAACTCTTTTTCTCATCATTCTTAAAGTGAAAAAACCTTTTCCACATGCTATTTCTCTCTCGAAGACAGCATTTTTTTTTCTTTTGCTTTTAACAGTAAGAATCCCAAGTTAGATGTTGTTGGAAACCAATTTCATCTTAGGAGCACTTAGAGAAATCTTAGCCCTTTGTCAAACTTTTCCTGTCCCCTAGATGTCAGGCTCCTTCTCCTGACACTTTGTCCCTGCTTTTCCTGTAAAAGCCAACTCAGCCCAGATTACTTTTTCCCACAAGCCACCACACTATTGTTTCCATACATCATCCTGGTGAATATGAAGATGGCCCTCACAAAGAAATTTGGTGAGAAAAATAGTTTGCTTTTCTCAAACAATGTAGTGGTTAAAGAATGGTATAAAAATCTAATGATACCTCCCTGGGAAGTTTACCTAGGCTGCTTAAGGAGATCCAAATATCTGTAATTAAAGACATGAAAAGCATGAATGTACTCATTGAATCAGGTTCAACAAAGCTGTCGAGGTGAGAGGTTAGGGCCTTCTCAGGTATTTCCCAGACCTGTGCACAGCCCCTCACATGTACGTGTTTCCCTAGATCCCCACGATTATGTCAGCTTTGCAAAGCCCAGCATGGAAATCTCATTCCCTACATTTTCCTTTGAAGGTTTTGGTCAGTCTGCTGTTTGCCCCTTACTAGTATCAGCCCTCTTAAGCAGCAGCAATGGCCAATCATTCCCCCCACCCCCCTGTTTTGTTTTTTTTCGGTTGGTTGGTTGGTTGGTTGGTTTTGGTTGGTTTTTTTTTTTTAATACACAACCTTAGATTAGTCTTTTTTAAATTTTATTGATTATGCTCTACAGTTGTCCCCTTTTTCCCCGTTTATTCCCCTCTGCCCTGCACACCACCTCCCACCCACAGTCGCCCCCTTTAGTTCATGTCCATGTGTCCATAAGTTCTTTAGCTTCTACATTTCCCATACTATTCTTGCCTTCCCCCTGTCTATTTTCTACCTACCATCTATGCTACTTATTCTCCGTACCTTTTACCCCTCTCTCCCTCCCACTCCCCTGTTGATAATCCTCCATGTGATCTCCATTTTTGTGGTTCTGTTCCTGCTCTAATTGTTTGCTTAGTTTGCTTTCATTTTTGTTTTAGGTGTAGTTGTTAAACTGTGAGTTTGCTGTCATTTTACTGTTCATATTTTTTATCTTCTTTTTCTCCGATAAATCCCTTTAATATTTCATATAATAAGGGCTTGGTGATGATGAACTCCTTTAACTTGACTTTATCTGGGAAGTACTTTATCTGTCCTTCCATTCTAAATGAAAACTTTGCTGGATAGAGCAATCTTGGGGGTAGGTCCTTGCCTTTCATGACTTGGAATACTTCTTTCCAGCTGCTTCTTGCCTGTAAGGTCTCTTTTGAGAAATCAGCTAATAGTCTTATGGGAACTCCTTTGTAGGTAACTGTCTCCTTTTCTCTTGCTGCTTCTAAGATTCTTTCCTTATTTTTAATCTTGGGTAGCTTAATGATGATGTGTCTTGCTGTGTTCTTCCTTGGGTCCAACTTCTTTGGGACTCTCTGAGCTTCCTGGACTTCCTGGAAGTCTATTTCCTTTACCGGATTGGGGAAATTCTTCATTATTTGTTCAAATAAGTTTGCAATTTCTGACTCTTCCTCTTTCTGCCAGATTTCAGTCACTTTCCCCACTACCCACAAGCAAAGTGGGTCCTTCTGGTGCTGATTCCTGGGTGGATGGGCTTGTGTACACTCTAACACCCTGTGGGTATCTCCAACAAACTCCTGTGAAACTGGTAGTTTCTCCACCTGCCACCTCAACCCCCACAGGTGTTTTCAATCAGTGGTTTGAGGTTTTATTTCCCCACGCTGGGAACCTGGGTTTCTAGGTCTGTTTCACTCCCCAGTTGTTCCTCCTGGTTTATCTGCATACGAATGTGGGACTGCCCGCTGATGTGGACTCTGGCCAGCAGTGTCCACAGCTTTGTGGATGAGACAAGACAAATTCCACAGAGGCTACCGAAGTACTGTGGAAGAAAAGGGATGCATGGCCACTCTCTCAAGGGGAGAGTGCCTCAGAGCACCTTGGCCACTCTCTCAAGAGGACAGCACCTTGACCCTTGCCTTGACAAGCTTTTATTGGCTATCTAATAGCGTACATCAAAGAAGGTTTTTATTCATTATACTTAGGTTTGCTTTAGGTAATTACTTTTTACAGATAGCAAAGGAAAGGATGTTACTGATTACTTCTTACAGATTAACAAGGAAATGTGTTGCAAATGCAAGGGAATGATAAGAATAATTGGTCTGGTTACACTCCAGTCTTTGGGAGAATTAGCACAGACTTCAGGAAGTTACTTTAAAGATATGCAGTAAGCATTTGCTGCTTCAACTCAGGGTGAGGGAGTTTTAGCAAGAGCAAGTCTCAAAGCTGCCTAGGTATAATGCAGGCCTGGTTTCTCACAGGAGAACTGATCCATGGGTTTGGCATGCTGCATGCCGCCATGTGCCTATGGGCTTTCCAATAGGGCTGGGCTACGTTTGCCATTCCATGTGGATAGATTCCCTATAGCTGGGTCCACCAGCTGCCGCCTTGCTGCGTGTCCTCTCCGCCCCGCTGCCCGTCCTCTCCGCCCCGCTGCCCATCTCAACTCCTCCTACCAGTCTGGATGAATGTGTCTTCTTTTACTCCTTGGTTGTCAGGCTTCCATACAGTTCAATTTTCTGTCAGTTCTTGTTGTTTTTTTGTTTTAAAACTTTTGTTGTCCTTCTTTTGGTTCTGCAAGGAGGTACAGTGTGTCTACCTATGCCTCCATCTTGGCCAGAAGTCAGATTAGTCTTTTTATACTGAGTTTCTTTTGAGCTGAGTCAAATTGCAAGAAGTCTTGTAAATAAATGGGCCTTTCCCAGGGATCTACCAGAGAGAAAAAATAAAGGCAGTTCTCTGGGGAGGGGATTTCTGAGAAGCTACAAGCCTTTTCCAGTTCAAGTGCTTGCTAGGTTTGTGGTTTCATAGGTAACATCGTTGTTGGAGCTGCTGGTTGTCAATGTTACTTTGGAGATTTAGAGTGGGGAATGGGGATGTGGAGAGCTTCATCAGCACAAAACTCCCTGTTCTTTCCCCAGTTCACCTGTTTCTCTGGACCAGATGCTCCTCTGGTAGTTATAGGACTTGGCTTAATTTTCAAGGTTCTAAACAAGTTGATCTTGAGAAGTTTGGCCAGTGCTCTTGTGGTTTTAATGACTTTTTGGTCATCCTTGCTCAATTATTGCAGTGCTACCACCCCTCTGCTTGATTTTTCATCTTCTGGTAGTATCACATATTGGTCAAATATGCAAACAAAAGGCAAATAGCAAGGGTTCCAGGTAATGCAGTCCACAAAGTCAGTCTTCTGAAGCAATGGGGAATGAATGGAGTATGTCTGGAGGAGCACTCAGGAAATATCTACTACACCATTTTTATAGAAGCTGATATGTAAAACAGATGCCAATTTCTGATTTCATAATCAGAAATACTTTTCACATGCACCAAAATATTTGAAACTGAAATGACTAGGGTATCATCTCTCTGTACATGAGAAGCAAAATCATAATCAGCAGGCTGCTTGCTTCCCATGAAATCAGAAAATACAAATAAATAATAGTGTCGAGTTTAGTTTGCCAACAACTTTCATGTTTGAATTAGGAACATGCTTAGCATTAGAGCCATCTTCTCCCTGAAAAATACTTCGATGGGTACTGTCAATGGCTTTTTAAAAGAAATCATTCTCACCCTAGCCATTGTGGCTCAGTTGGTTGGAGCATCTTCCTGTAACTGAAGGGTTGTGAGTTTGGTCCCCCGTTTGGGCATAGGTATGTGCCACCCCCCTGGTCCGTACATGTACAATCCCTGGTCCGGGCATGTATAGGAGGCGATCAATTGATGCTTCTCTCTCTTATCAATGTTTCTCTTTCTCCTTCTTCTTCTCTCCCTTCCTCTCCCTCTAAAAACAATGAAAAGGATGTCCTTGGGTGAGGATAAAAGCAACAATCATCTTCTTCTTCCTATACTTCTCTCAGCTGAATAAACAACATTCTCTCAGCTGAATAAACAACATTCTTATCAACACCATTTTTCAGATACATATTTACTCAGCTAGATTAAGGTCTTACACTAATGGAGATATTCCTCTCTCTTGAAATTTGTTTTCTATCTCTTCAAATAATTTTTATTCATTGATTTAATGTGTAAATTCTCAGAAAATTGTTTTCTGTATTTTAAAGTTATTGAGGTAAGGTAATTTCATGTTTGCTTTGAATACTGTGTATATTGTACTGGTTACATGAGTCTTGTGTACTCAAGAAGATCCAAAAATTTACTATGAAGAAGACAAGAATCATAAATGTGCCCATTTAACAACACTGAAGAAAGCTGCCTGGACCAAATGAGTCCTTATTAGGATTTTTCCAAAGCACAACTGAATAAGGTTGTCCAGAAAAGTTAACACAAAAATTTAACAAAAGGTTCTTTTTATCTATGTTGTAGTTTTCTATGGATCTGTCACTTTAAAAACCTACAGACTATGAAAATATGAAAATGAATTGCTTGATTATAAAAGAAAAGTTATAAAATAATTTGTGTAAGTCCACTTAGGCTAAATTTTGCTATAATGACTTTCAACAGAAAAATCTCAATGGCTTACTACAACAAAGACTGTTTTTCCATTCAGTTTACATATCTATTATGGGCCAGATGTGACTTAGTTCCAGAAGCACTGCTACAGGTATCCCTGGTCTCATGGCAGGCAAAAAGGATACAAATAAAAAGCCACATACCATGAACTCTTCTCCTGAGAAGTGACAAATCATATGACCAAAACAAATGATATGGCCAAGCTTAAACCCATTGAACAGAGAAATGTATTTTTCCACTGGGAGAAGAAGACACAGTACAGGGAAACATGGCCAATGTATTTGACAATAAGACAATGTGCCATACTCTATGAGTCACCTACCTTGAAAACCAAAGGTAAGTGTCTTTCAAACTATGATACTTGCTATATACTTCTTATCAGGACTTACATTCATTGATAAATAATATAGGGTATTAATTTAATGTCTTATAACATTTTGAGACAATTAAGTCAGTGTGGACTAACTTATTGAATAAGAGGCTTGACTTAGATCTTAAGTGAATTGATGGAGTACTGCTAAGCCATGTCAAGTGAAAGCATATCCTTTTTCTGTCCTCTCCCACTTAACAAAGAAGAGAAAAAAAGTGTTGCTAGGTTACAAGCTGCACACCAAGCCTGTGTTGATTGGTTCAAGCACAGAAAGCACGTTTAAATCAGTAAGTAGACTTACAGTAATTCACTGTTATTCTTCACAAAATCTTTATCTTATACTTAGTCAAAACAAGGTATGATCATGAAGATGTAACAAATAATCACCTCTGAATAATAAATTCACTCTGATTAACAAGTGAAAGTGGTTACTAAAGAATGCTGGGTAGCTTACAGAGTCTTGTCAGGCTAAAGAAAGTCTAGAGGCTAACACTCTAAACTGAGAGATACAATTGTGTTTATTAGGAAAATACTGTTGCAGCTATGAAAGCAACCACCACTAGCTATACCAACTAGGAACTTGACTTTACTGCTATACTTTCTAGCACCAATGCCATTTCTGTGACAGCAAATCAGCCTTTCTTCTGAAAGCTAGATGCCTCTTCTGCCAACAAAGACAAATAGAACCAAAGCTCCATACTGGTCCCACTTTCTCACACTTCACAGTTTTGAATCAAGTTCACCCATCGTGTTCCCAGACCATATAATCAAGGTCGCATGCCTGCTGCAGCTGAAAGGAAAGTTTGGGATATGAAATTCTGTTTTTATGTATGAGATCGGTAAGCTTCACAATGCAGAATTTTTCCTAAATATGGTAAAACTATTATTCATGCAAATCATAAGCAATCATGAAAATGACATATACTTCATACATAGAAGTCACTGACTAAATATACAAGAGAAAACTGAAATCCAAAACTGCAAAAAGGAAGCTAGTATGAAACAAAATGATTGGAACAACAAAACTCTAAAAAGTCTCAACAGAAGGAGACAAAGCCTCACCTGAAAACTTTGCTCACCAGATGTATTTAAAATAAAAAATTGGTTGCATATGTGTAAAAAGGACAATTTGACCTTAAATCTATCAAACAAAAAATAAATTCAGACTTAAGAAACTGGAAATGCTTTAATCCAAAGGACTATTGCAAAGAGGTTTTTTAGAACAAGGAGAATGTTCTGACAAGCATCTCAATAACTAGACAAAATAAATTTTTCTTTGATAGTGAGAAGTAAACAAATTGAGTATGGGCAAGAGATATGAAAAAAACATAATCATTAGTAATAGATCAGGGAAGATTTTATTCTGAGTCCATCCTATTCTCAGGAGAGGCTATTAAGGAGGGGCTGTACTCTCCCTGAGGCTGAGTATAGGTCAAAGTTCAGAGACCTGGGGAAAGGAGAGAATCTTAATCAACTTTTGATTAACAACCATTTTGTTCTGATTGATAGTTGGGGGTCGGTTAACAGTCCTGCTGATCATTTATTTACAAGACAAAGAATGGGAATTTAGAGGGTCTGTGTCTGGTCTTGTTGGAAGTAAACAAGGGAAGGATTTGTGAATCTCAGCTAAGTCATATGGAGAAGTGTGGTTCTTTTCAGTAAGCCCTAGTCCAGAACACAAAATGGTGGAGAGGATTCCTTTAACCTTCACTATTTTTCAGGAACATAGATTCAACATTGTCACATACCTTGCCCTATCCAATAGAGCACAGAAATTATTCTGCCTCTGCCCTCCAGGGCTAGAGATTTATTCTCTAGATAAGTTAAGCCAGATAGAATATATATTAGAGAGCACCAGGCATACCTGAAGATAGGAGTGAGATGTCACAGTGAAAACAAGGGGATTCAGTGAGACCTGTCAATAGAATGCTGAGAACCCACCTCTCCCCACCAGTTCCTTTCTGCACAAAATCTAAGAAACTATAATATAGATTATAACTGGCCCAGGAGCAAAGGCCTATAAATGCTTCCATTTGTAGAGGGGTGTGAGAGGAGTGAGAAAAAGAAGGGATAGGGAGAGACATAGAGGAAACTTACTAAAAACAATTCAGGGAGAAGAAAACAATAATATTTTTAGAAAAAATAGGGAAATATTAAGTCCATTAAAGAAGTGATGAATGTCATTATTTTTTTATAAAATACCTTTACAGGCCAATAAAAATATATTGGAAATAGAGTCAAAATATCAAAAGGTTAACATATAATATCAAGGAAATACTTCACAAAATAAAAGATAGAGTTGCAAAATAAAATAAAGAAATTTTAGAAAATTAGGGGACTAAAATCAGACTAACACATGTTTCAGAGAATTAAAAAGTTGACAGAAAATTATTTTTAATATATTTTATTGATTATGCTATTACAGTTGTCCCATTTTTCCCCATTCACTCCCCTCCACCCTATACACCCTCTCCCACCCATATCCCCCCTTTAGTCATGTCCATGTGTCATGCTTATAAGTTCTTTAGCTTCTACATTTCCAATACTATTCTTACTCTCCCCCTATCTATTTTCAACCTACATTCTATGCTACTTATTCTCTGTACCTTTTCCCCCTCTCTCCTCCTCCCACTCCCCTGTTGCTAACCCTCCATGTGATCTCCATTTCTGTGGTTCTGTTCCTGTTCTAGTTGTTTTCTTAGTTTCTTTTGGTTTTGCTTTAGGTGTGGTTGTTAATAATTGTGAGTTTGCTAACCTTTTACTATACATGTTTTTTCTTTATCTTCTTTTCTTAAATAAGTCCCTTTAACATTTCATAAAATAAGGGCTTGGTGATGATGAACTCCTTTAACTTGACCTTATCTGAGAAGCACTTTATCTGCCCTTCCATTCTAAATGAGAGCTTTGCTGGATAGAGCAATCTGGGATGTAGGTCCTTGTCTTTCATGACTTGGAATATTTCTTTCCAGCCCCTTCTTGCCTGTAAAGTCTCTTTTGAGAAATCAGCTGACAGTCTGATGGGAACTCCTTTGTAGGTTACTATCCCCTTATCTCTTGCTGCTTCTAGGATTCTCTCTTTCGTTTTTACCTTGGCTAATGTAATTATGATGTGCCTTGGTGTGTTTCTTCTTGGGTCCAACTTCTTTGGGGCTCTCTGAGCTTCCTGGATTTCCTGGAAGTCGATTTCCTTTGCCAGAATGGGGAGATTCTCCTTTATTATTTGTTCAAATATGTGTTCAATCTGTTGCTTTTCCTCTTCCCCTTCTGGTACCCTTATATTTCGGATGTTGGAATGTTTAAAGATGTCCTAGAGATTCCTAAGCTTCTCCTCATTTTTTTGAATTCTTATTTCTTCATTCTTTCCTGCTTGGATTTTTTTTTCTTCCTTCTGGTCCACTCTATTGTTTTGAGTCCCAGTTTCCTTCCCATCACTATTGGTTCTCCGTGCATCTTCCTTCATCTCTTTTATGGT
Source organism: Phyllostomus hastatus (assembly GCF_019186645.2). Lineage (NCBI taxonomy): Eukaryota > Metazoa > Chordata > Mammalia > Chiroptera > Phyllostomidae > Phyllostomus > Phyllostomus hastatus. The sequence goes on along the minus strand of NW_025334016.1, from coordinate 562,614 downwards.
AACCTGCATTTTTTCATCTAATTTGCACCCAAAATCAACCAATTCTGTGAGCTTCCTGATCACCAGTGTTTTGAAGTGTGCATCTGATAGATTGGCTATCTCTTGGTCGCTCAAAAGGATGAGTCCTGGGGGATTGAGCTGTTCTTCTGTTGGAGATGTCTCTCTCTCCTTTTTTTTTTCTGGTCTGGTCGCTCTTGTTATGGTGAGGGGCGGAGCCTTAGGTGTTCACCATGGCTGGGCACCCCAGTCGCTAGATTGTGGTTGTATGTGGGGGCGGGGGCGGGAGGGAACAATGGCAGTAGTTCTGCTCTCCTGGGGCATTAGTAACCCCCCTGGGATCCTGGGTTCTGCGCTGTGCCCTGGGCACAATGCCGCCTCACTGGGTCTGCCAGCCACTGCTTGTGTACTCAGGGTCCACCGCTGTGCTGCAATCTTGCGCGTCCTGGAAGGCTTATGTGCTTGGTTGCCTAACATGCCCAGTTCTCCCCGATCTCCCAGAGCTGGACCCTTGCCCACTCCTCTTCTCTGCCCCTCCTACTGGTCTGGATGAACGGGTCTACTTCAACTTCTTGGCTGCCCGACTTCCATTTAGATAAATTCTCTATCAGTTCTGGGTATTATTCTGCCTCTAAATTGTTGTTGTTCTAATCTTGGTTGTGCGTGGAGGTACGGTGCATCCACCTATGCCTCCATCTTGCCGGAAGTCCTGACAGAAAATTATTTTTAAAAAATTATTCAAGAAAACTTTCCAGAAGTAAAGGATATGAATTCCTTGAATTGAAAGGGCCTGCTCAATGACAATGACAAGAAAATTAAAAGTAAACAAACAAACACACAGTTATAAAACACCTGTGATAAAGAGAAAGTCATAAAATATAACAGAGGTAGGATTTCAAGGATCAAGGATCAGAATGTGATTAGATGCCTCTTTGGCAACATGAACCTAGAAGACAGTGAAGAAATACCTGTAACATCTTTAAGGACACATTATTTCCAAGATAAAATGGTGTACCCAACCAAATCATCAAATATGAGAATAGAATACAGGTATTTTAGAATGTGAATGGTCATTCTCTAACGGATAAAGAAAACTATTGGAGGACATATTCTACCAAAAGTCAGAAAGTAAATGATTAAAAATAAAGAATACATTGACAGGGTTCAGAACAAGCCTCCCCAAGATGTGCCCCTTTGGCATGTGAATTATTTTGAGCTGAAGGCAATCAAGACCATGCAGGCTCACAAGAAACTCTTACTTCTCCCTTAATCTTTTTAAAAATTAGGAACCTTACAGTTGGTCTGAAGATTTTGGGTTATTGTTAAGCAGATTAAAATTAGGGACCTTGCCCATAATAAAAGTTATCACCAAAGATAGCCTTTTATAACCTATTTATAGAATAAGGCAAAATTCTAATTTCTGAACATATGTTCTTCTTATGTCCTTCAAATGACCTTCCTCTCCTCTTAAGCGCCAAGGTAATCCTTAGTTCAGAATGTCATATAGACCTCATTTTTCTTTCTGTCTTTGAACCTCTCATATATGTGGGGTTCTCATATGTAAGCATGTAATTAAATTTGGTTGTTTTCTCTTGTTAATTTGTCTCATGTCAATTTAATTATCACACCAGCCAAAGAACCTTGAAGGGTAGTTTCTTCCTCCCCCACAATATTTGGAATGCAGAAAATAGAGATATAATGCAAGTGTATGGTTAGTAGAATTCTGAAGCTGAGGCTGAAGGGAAGTTCCAGAAAGACAGCTGGAAGTAAGCCAAGAGAATACATAATTATTCCACATTAGAGAAGGAGGATGGAATGTTTAAGGAAAGACAAATTCAAAAAAAAAGGTGAAAGTGAGAGCATACCTGAAGCATTTGATTATTTGATTGGAGGCTTACAGTCTATTGAAAAGACTAGAGCTGAGTTAATGGAGAGATAAAGTAAACATGTGATTGAGTTATAATGAGATATATCTTATCATCAAGTTCTACACTAAATGCTTTGTAATTTATGGAGGCGAATCATTCTGCCCATGGACCTCTTTGCAAAGAACACGTGACTATTCATTCAATCACTTATTCAGCAAATGCTACTTATGACTTAATACATGTGGAGCATTGCTCTAGGTGCTGGGGATCCAGCAAGGAAACAACAGAGACAAAAATCCATCATTCATTTAATGGAGCTGCCAGTTCAGTGGGGGGAAGAGAGAAAATTAACAAAATGAATAAGCAAATTCATAATAGATGATGTCAAATGCTAAGAAAAAAAAAGAACACACATCATTTTGGATTGGGGAGTGCCAAAAGGGTGAAGTAGGAGAGTAGAGGAGTGGGACCTAATGGAGCAGCCATTGATGGATAAGAAAGCTTGCTAGGTTGAAAAAAGAACTCATTGTTTCAGAAGCAGAGCCCACCAATTGCAGAACTATCAATTATGCTGTTCCATGGATGACTCAAGCCACTTGTTCTGAGATCTGAAAAAGCCTAGTCAGTCCTGCAACTGATTGAATGTCAGTCTTTTCATCATTCCAGACAATCAATAAGTGTCAACTATAGGTATTTATTTTATTGTTTTTTAGATAGTCTTTCAGCCCTGGAATTACATTGAATAATTTTGGTTGAAGCATTAGCTTGAATTGGTCTCAGTTTTGTATAAAGATTTTGCTAATGGAATGTGTAGTCAACAGATTTGAATTTAAACTTCTAGCTATTCTGTTTACTCTTTCAGTGATTTTGGACAAGAGTTGTGGGCTGGGTTCCCCAGGTTGCAGAATCTGACATGGGCTTTGGCAGGCAGAATGTTTAGTAGGGAGTGCCTTGGGAATCAACACCTGGGGAAGGAAGGGGAAAGAAGGATGGGATAGAAGGAAAACTCCAGCTTCAGTGTAGACCCAGTGGAGACCCCAACCATTCCCATTGGGTGATTAACACCAGGAAAACCCTTCATAAATGTCCAAAGTTGGGCCAAGATAGAAATTTTTGTACTCATTTTCATTTGTTTATAAGGGGATTTATCAAGTACAGAAAATCCACTTGATTGTTTGATAGAACTAAGATTATGTTAGCATATTAACTTACTGACATGGATAGAATTATTCTGAGGCATTCTGAATAACACAAAGGTAGCAAAAATGAGAAAATGACCTTTAAGGGATATTTTCCACCTGGGAATATTATACCAGGCTAAGAAACATAGCTACAGTTAGCATTTAAAGGCTACCCTGAGTGAATTTAGATATTTGAAACTATTTTTAGGCCTTATTGTCTCCCTGACAATGCTTTTATATTTTGAGGTCACAGGAAAATTGGAAACCATCCTGTAAAGCAGTTGCACTTTAACTTGCAGCTTATAAATATACACATTTCTAGATGGAAATGAGGCTTTGTAATCAATGTGCAGTTTTAAAATGGGTGTTTTTTTTTAGAGGAGGATGTGTAGTAACTACCATTAATCATTTAGTCTATCAAATTATAAAAATAAAATAATGGTTTTTATCGTTTATTCCATGACTCTTAAGATCAAATAAGACTAATATTTAAAGGAAATGAAATGCATTCTGTAACTATTGTTCTTGCAGATATAGAAATCACAACTCACTTTACCAAGAATTTCCTAAATTAATTAATTAATCTATATACTGACAAATATTACATGATAAACTTCTATATACTCTATGCTGTTCTGAGCATTATGGTGCAATTTACCTTAAATATAAGATGCAGTCTCTGCATTTTTATTATTATCAAGTTATTGAAGACCTGAAGAATCTGAGAAGAGTATAGTTGAAAACTGATATATGTCTGTCAGGATTTTGTGTTGCAAATTAAAACTGACTTTGGCTTACTTAAGCAGAAAACAAACGTATGGCAAGGATATCTGTCAGCTCACAGAACTGACAGGATGTCTGGAGAACCAGGCTCAGAAAATGAAAACACAGGGATGTTTATATAAGAACAAAATGATACAAGTTTTTTCCACTGCTGGTGAGCCCAACCCCTTGTGCCAGATGCTTCCATAGCTGTACATCTAATTGCTTCTTTCCTTCACCTTCATGACCCTCTAAGAATTCTGATTCCCTAAACACAGAGTTAAGTTGGGTTGGGTTGTTTGCCAAGGTCAGAGAAAGGGGTATTCCCCTATTTGCCCTTGTCTTTCACAAAGATTCAGATTAGAGAGGATTCCTCTGAACTAAAAAGGAGAATTGGGTGCTGGGAAATTAAAAAAAAAATAATAAGTGTACATTTTGAAGTTTTCTGGAATCCAGTGGACAATATGAATAAAAATGGAGTAGCCAGGAAAGGGCCTTGTGGGAAAGGAACAAACTAAGATACATTGGCCCAATGTGAGGCCCTGGGGTCAATGGAGGAGAGGCAAATCTTGGCAGTCCTGCACATATCAGAAGCCCTGCTGGCTGCAATGCAAGGACGAAATGTGATCCTCTACAACTTTCTAAGATGCTTTAACTCCCTTACTTCTGCTCTGAGTGGGTATGTGCCCCCAAATCACAATGGGTCATTCTTCCCCAGCCTGATCATAGGCACCTGCAGTTTGTGATCTTCACAGGACAATGAACATCACCTGGGCTAAAGGATGGTTTTTATTTTACAGAGGACAAATTTGATGCTCAGAGAAGAAGAATTACTTACTGAAAACTCATTAAGTCAGCAACAGAGTCAGATTCAGAACCTGCCAACTTGGCTCCAAAGTTGGTGTTCAGTCTACTAAGTTTGTTGTTTCTGTCATATCTTAGCTACACCGAAGGCCCTCATTTACACTGCTGTTCAGGTCCTAACTTAGACTGTTGCCTTGGCCTCCTAAACTCTCTGTCCCCTTTGAGTCACCCCAACTCCCTACTGATGTCAGATTTATCTTACAAAACCAGGGCTTAACCTGCAGTGATTTCCCCAATGAATAAAGTTCAGACACCTGAGCCTAATTTCCCAAGCTCTGGCTGCCCCTTGAGCCTTGTCACATGCAACACCCCAACTTTCACACTGAGATTCAAGTACTTATCAAGCTCCTCCCATTGTTTGTAGTCCTATATACGTTATCCTCTCCCTGTAATTCCCTCATCACTTTCTTTCCTTTGAACCCCTTTAAATTTCAAAAACCAATTAAACTATAATTTTCCCAAAGATGTTATTGCTGAGTGTCTCAGATAAGTATTAGCATGGCCTTTGCTGTGGTCCCATAGCGTCCTCACACACACAGCCGCTGCAGTCCCAATTGAGTGTATTTGTTTAAATGTGTCTCTTCCTCTCTATATTGGAAATGCCTGGGATATATATTGTATCCTCATACCCAGGTCAATTTTTTAAAATACCAAACATTCTGTGAGTAATTCTGAATAGGTAATTGAAGCAATCTATCTGTATAGCTTCCAAGAACTTCTTCTATGAGTCCAGGGACGTAGACTTGGGAAAGACATTATGTGTTTTAATCCAACACTTTCCTGCACTGATTACAGATTATTTTCACTTTGGAATTCTAACCCAGTTGTAACATCTTTAGGTTTTTACATATCAAAGAGGAAATGCTTCCACAAATGTGACTTTGTTATCATTGAGAATGAATTCAGTTGTGTACATTTTTATGAAAAGATGATTCCCCAAACTGAATTGATATAGTAATGTATTACGACTCTGAGTCATGTCATGAGAAATAAATTTAAAATGAAACTGTGCTCCTAAAACTAACTAGTGTAAGAATTTTTTAAAATGTGAATTCTATAGGCTTGGGGCATTGTTTAAATTCTAACCTATCAGTGTTCTTTTTGCTAAACCAAGTTTTATATGGTAACTATTCAAGAGAGCTATCATTAAGAATGAGACTAGTTTATTTTCCCTCTTTCTTTCTTTACTACCTAATACTAAATTAAAGAAATAAGCAAAGGATAAAGAAAGAAAGAAGAGGAGGAACAAAGAGTAGTGGGAAATTACTCTGGCACCTGAGATCATTCAGCATCTCAGTTACAGAGATTTCAGAAGTGTATGAACTTGGGAAATAAAGATTTTACAGGAGACATACTCAGGTTCTGGAAGAGTAGAGGTGAGCTCCTTTTGACTATTGGAGTAACAGTGGCATACAGCACCCCATCAGAATGTGGCAATATAAGACCAAGGCCAGTTACAACACTAGAATAGCATGGAAACCACGCCGATGGGTTTGTGAGAGCTCTTACAAGACAGCTGTGCCCCCCTGCTGCCTCTCCCTGGAATGCAAATCAATAGAAAACTGCACTTGAGCATTGCACTCTCGCAAATATTAAATATCAAATGCTTCCCCATGCTGGCAGTAAGTGGGACACATTGATTTTTGCCCCTCATTCTACTGGCATCCTGCTAATGAAGCCTGTCTCTGGGGACTTTTACTGTATACGGTGCATGCGAATAGGCACCATGAGAAGAATACATCCCATCAGAGCCCCAACCCTGTGAGAGCAGTTTGTGGATAAAGAACATTTGCTCTTAGAACAACAGCCCATGTTAAAGTCTCTGTCTTAGGAAAGTATGATTCCTGCCACAAATGAATGTCTTATCAAAGTGAGTTTGCTTCTTGGGAGTCTGCAAATCCATGTGCATTCCAGAAATAAACTGCTGTGATGGAAGATGAAAGGGATAATCCTCGACACGGCTGCAAAGTAGAGCACAAAGCACTGATTCTCACAAGTGCTTGCACATCAGAGTCACCAGGGCAGTTTATACAACGAAGGCTGACTGGACCCAACCCCTGGGGACTCTGATTTAATGGTGTGGGCGGTGGACTTAGCATCTGGATTTTTACTGGCCTTCCAAGTGATTCTAGTGAGCAGTAAAGGTTGAACGCTACTGATGTGAAGAATACATGCTGTGGTTCAAGTTCAGAGAAGGCATTCTTCCACTGAGTTGGTCACTGATAATGATTGTATTTGTGTATTTATTTTAAATAAACAGTTTATTGGCTCACTCACACTCATGTTCACATGCTTGATATGTTTACTCAGCCTCTGGTAGTTATTGTGTGTGTGTGTGGTGTGGTGCATGTGTGTTTGGGGGAGATGCACATTTGGGAAGGAGTGAGTCACTTAGAGTATTTTGCTTTCTTTATACTTAACTTGCTAATATTTTTATAGAAACCTAAAATGAGCATAGAATTTTTCAGAAAACTGTTGGCAACAGATGGATATCTCTTTACACTATTAGTATAAAACTGAACTTGATTGTCAGGTTTAAAAATGAAGAGGCTGAACCCTGGCTGATGTGGCTCAGTTTGTTCAAGTGTCATCCCATGCACAGAAAGGTCGCTGGTTCAATTCCAGGTCAAGGCACATACCTAGGTTGTGGGTTCAGCCTCCGATCAGGATGCATATGGGAGGCAACCAACTGATCATTCTCTCTCACACTGATGTTTCTAAAATCAGTAAACATATTTTTAAAACTTTTTTAAAAGAAAAATGAGTAGGCTGTTTATTTAAAATAAATGGTTTAGGGTAGTGTGAAGGGCTTAGTCTACTTCCTGGAATTCACAATCTGGGGGTTTAGCAGACCACAGAGTAAGGTGACTTAGAAGAGTGGAGAGATCATTCCACATATTTCAAATGCTGTCTGGCCTGCTTTTCTCAGAATCAGAATATATGCTGACTGAAATGAAGCCATAAAAGGGTCACAACTGAATCAGATAATTATTCCAAAACCAAATAGATTAGGGTGGGGTGCAGTGGGGAAGGAATGCAGACTTCTAGCAACACTTCTTACACTGCAGAGATGCGACTGCTTCATTGTGAGCTTTAGGGAAGAATGGGAATAGAGGTAGAGGGTCCTCCAGGGACACTCCTTAGAACTCCTCAAACAAATGCAAGATCTTTCTGGATGCCTCTACCTTGCTCATTCCAACTTCTTTCTCCAGGCCTCTCTCATTCAATAATTGGTTTTCTGTGCTTTTACTTTCCCCAGTCTTCCCAACTATCACCTCTGCCTAAGGAAATCAACTTGGCCCCTTAAGACTTACAAATATGGCACTTTTAAAAAATAAATGTAAATGACATTTGATCTGCCCAGTTACTATTAGTTCTGTCCAGAGGGGTAGTGGTGAGGGGTTTCCTTTGGTCCCAAGAATGAGGTTTGGAACAGTGAAAGGCTTCAACCCTGTTTCTTTTTCCTTAAAATGTCTGAAATTATTCATATCTCAACTGCAGGAGATAATTTTCTTTCAAATATTCCCAAATGGGCCACAAAAGAAATTCTTCTTCTTTATCTGCTTTGACTTTGACTTGCCTTCTAACTAAACAGTATCTTCTTATATCAAAAGAGTTTTTCTCCTTACCCTTACTTGGTGATGTTATAAGCTTTCTTTATTAACTATTCATGGAGGGCACCATGCCCAGATTACTTCATTCTGATCCTTAAATCCAATGTGTCTAAGGGAGGCAGAGAAACCTCTGTTTAACCACCACACTACCTAATCCACATAGCCCATTATTTCTTACACTGATGAAGCATCTATGCATGGTTGCCTTTCGCATGACCCCTACTGGGAACCTGGCCTGCAACCCAGGCATGTGCCCTGACTGGGAATTGAACCAGTGACCCTTTGGTTCTCAGGCCAGCACTCAGTCCACTGAGCTACACCAGCCAGGACAACACCTTTTTCTTACAAGACACAAAGTGTCTATAGGTCACTATGCAAGCATCTCTCTAAAGGTGACTTGACAACAGTAGTCCCATTAGTGCCATCCTTTCTGGAGTCATTAGACTTCTTTTTTTGTTGTACTCATAACTATTTATTTTTATACCCCTTGAGGACTCATCAGGTTTGAAAATAGAGGAAAAAACATCTAGTGGAAATTCTGAAACAGTCCTGAGATGGCCTTGCAAAAAGAATCTAATGAACATAACAGACAAACAAAATAGAAACAGAAACATGGACACATGGAACAGACTGACAGCAATCAGAAAGGAAGGTAAGACTGGATGAAAGGAGCTGAAGAGATTAGCCAAAGAACATATATACGTGACCCATAGACACAAACAACAGTGTGGTGATAGCAAGAGGGAAGGAGGGGTGGGAGATAGGTGGAGGTGGGCAAAGCCTGGGGGAATGTCAAGGTAACCAGGGCATCTGTAATATCATCAATAATAAAAATACAGAAAAAATAATCTCCTTAGTTGGGAAAAATATTACACCAAATAGGTAAATGGACCTATCATATACATTTGATGTTATAATGTTCAAATTTTTCTAGAAGGCTTGATCCATTTGAGGTCCCACTGTTGCTGACTAATAATTCTGGGGAGTGAGAATGCTGTTCAGAGACATGCAGAAAAAAACACTGTAGTTTTAGGTCTTGTTATTTTTTTATTCTCTTAATTGTTTTTCTTCTTCTGAGAAAATCTCTGCTTAAAAATAAATGCCCGCATTGAAGAGTAATTCTTGGGGAAAAAAATCAGTAAATCCAGAGAATTGGTGGTGTTATCTTGGCACTTGGCCAATCACCCTTATGTTATCTAGACTTACATTGCATGCAGTGATAACCACCAGATGGTCCATTTTCCCATCTGTCCAGAGCCACTCAAGTTACATCCAAATAGAAACATTTGGAGCTTCTCAAGTGTGACATGCCAAAAGATAAAATGTGAAATGCAAGTGCAAAATAGGAAGAATGAAAAGTTCCCTTAAGGGTGAATTTTTTTAAGTCACAAAAAATTAATGAGGTTTGCATGGTGAGTAAACTGCTAGTATCCATTTGGGTTACCAATGAGTAAATATGTACCAATCATCATTCAATTCACTGTGTGCTCCTCAGTTGAATAGTGAATGCCTGTCCCTACCTTACCAGAGTTCCACTCACCCTCACACACCAATGTTGCTCAAATTGTAACCTCAGTCACATCTAGCTTCTGGTCTTGATTAAGATCTGGACCAAGGCTGGTGACATATTAGCTTCATACCCATGTCTGTCAAATATATTACCTTTTAACCCTTGTATCTGATGTGCCAAGGGTAACCCAAGTGGCAGGATCTCTACATCTGAGCTTCCAGGCATGTGGTGGATTTTGCTCTGGTTTCCTATTTTGCTTGCTAGTTTTTTATTTTTATTTTTAATGAGGCTAGTTTGCCTTTTTTGAATTAATCCTTAATGGACCCTCACTCTAATCTTTCATAGATAGCTGTTCAGTCCCTCTCCTCTTCACCACATGCCTACCTAGGGAAGAGATGCTGAAGCACAAGAAGGGATCCACAGGCCAACCTAGTGTCCTGGGGTCTTCTGCAGCATCCCATAGAGTGACGACCTATAGACCTTTTCCAGCAGTCTTTTGATAGGAGGATTTGAAGAAATAGTGAAGCAGAAGCACCTCACAGGGTGCCAGATGAATGGACAGCCCCTTTATAACCCCACCCTCTGTGTATGAAGCAAGCTGAGGCAGTATACTGGATGGAAGAGTTTCTCCATTGCATACTTCATTTCCCATGTTATGTAATTGTTCAAGTACTCTGCTTACCCACTTGTAAAATGGAGATAATACACCTACATATGGGGTTGGGTGAAGAGTAAATTAGTTAATACATTTAATACTTAAAATAGGTCTGGCATGAAGAAAACAGTCATTATTATTATTGTTATTTTCATTAATTCTATAATTAGAAGATTAAAATACACAAAAATATTAACATTAATTAACTATGGATTAGCAAGTGGTGGGAGTTTATGGGTACATCCTTTACATTTGTTTTTACTCTTCTAGCTTAAGTTTCCAAAATAACATTGATTATATAATTATGGAAAGTTATTTTTTTAGATTTTATTTATTTATTTTAGACAGGAGGAAGGGAGGGAGAAAGAGAAGGAGAGAAACATCAATGTGTGGTTGCCTCTTGCGCACCCCCAACTAGGGAACTGACTCACACCCCAGGCATGTGTTCTGACTGAGAATCAAACTGGGGACTCTTTGGTTCACATGCCTGCCTTCAATCCACTGAGCTACACCAGCCAGGGCCAATCAGTGTTTTTTTTTAAGGTACTAACAATTCTGAAGAGTAATTCACTAAAAGATAAGTTTTTCTTAGACCAAAGGAGAGTCAGAGGTATGATAATACCTGAACGATTCTAAATGAATTGTTTTAAAAGTGATTGTTTTAAAAATCTTTAAAATTTGAATAATTTCCACACTGTAGAATCTGCAAAAAAAAAAGCACTAAAAATCACAAAATCTAAAGACAGACACCATTCTATTGTCGATGTAACATAATCCCAGGGGTTCCTGTGTACCATCCATCTGGAGGTTTCCTGTGGTGGTGACTTAATGGAGGCGGGACTGCCCCCTCAGGACTTTCCAGCCTCATCTCCCATCTCCCAGAAATCTCTCTTGCAGGACTTTACCAGCAGCACTGAGATAGTCTTCAGGCCAAGGAAGGAAATTCTTTTATGCTGGCCCTTTCTCAGACTTTTTTTGCAATCAATTTTTCCTAATTTCTCTCTCTCTCTCTCTCTCTCTCTTCTTTTTTCCTCCCAGTGAAGGCTAAAATAATAATAACCAATGATTAATTATTAGGTAACCAAGCCTTCCTTTCTGGGCATTATTTAAATTGGAAAAATGTTACTACAACACAGCACATACATGTGTGTGCACATGTGTGTTAATTCATCTCTGGAAATTTTAGAAAAACTACTGGTGTTTTTTTCTTGGGGGACATGGTTAGAAAGAAAGGGGAAAGGGTTCCGAAAACTGATGCTGCTGAAATACAATTTTTCCCAGTTCAGATACTTTGAAAATACTATCCTCCACTATAGTGAATTAAAATCCCACCGTTCAAGTGTTAGACTTTAAAATACTTTTGAAAATATATTGGGAGAAGTATTTGTTGCAGATAAGGCCAGAGGATCTACTATATATGCTACACTATACACACACACACACACACACACACACACACATATAATACACATATAATATATATTAATATGCTATACTTCTAAAGAAACTCTGGAGAGTGCATTGCTCACTCTGAAGCCAAAGTCATAGCTTCTGTCTAATAGCAATAAAATGTGTGTAATAAGAATTCATATTTATGAAGAAGAAGAAGGGAAAATGCATTAGCACTATGCTGTTTTGAAAGGTAGAAAAGGTATTTGGTCAGATGACTGATTCTCATCTGTCATGAAAAAGCTTTCTTATAAAAAAAAGAATCTCAGTATGTTTCTAATAGTAAAATGGCCAATTCTCATTTCCTTCCTAATGAATTATTTACATACATTGCCCAAGGCCATTAATACTCAATTTACTCTTAGGCAATGCTCCAGAAGATGGCACACTCATTTACAAATCTCCCCTGCTTTCAATATATGCTCTTCATTTACTCTGTAGAAATGTTGGTGTGCTCCACCTCAAAGATGAATGAAGACCCATTTTAATGGGTCTGCTCTTCTAGGATCATAGGTGAAGTAAATTTTTGCAAGGATGCCTTTATTTAATCAGTGGAAATAAACAGAATAGATAATTCAAGACCAAGCAAGAAAGCCATTGCAATCCAAAGGCACAGCCCAGCCCTTTAGTCAGGACGCTCTGAGTCCTGTTGCCATTTCCTGACTCTCCTCACAGGGGCCTGCTCTCTGACCAGCTCCTCCTGGCCCTAGCGCTCCTTGACCTGGCAGATGTTGAAGGGAATTTGTAAGAGGTGGCATTCTTTAAACCGAGGATTGTGCTTTAAATATCTTGGGAAACCTTCCAAGTGACAAATTGGTTATTATATTTATGCTTCCTCCCTTCCAAAGACATGCATTGACAATACCTTGTTCATTCATATATACAGCAGCAGGCTTTCCCCTCACAAAAAGGCCTGTTTTTGCTCCACATGGTGTATAACAAGAAAGATGTATCTTGAAAGTCCTGTAAGTGCCTCCAGTTTGCTTTTTGATATAGAGGTTACCTGGGAACTTTATGACAACAGTAGTAATGGCTGGTCTCCAGCCAGAGGTCCCAGTGCAACAGGGTAAATACAAGTGAAATGCAGATCAGCTGCCTCTCAAAATACATTGTGTTTCCAATGTCATGTTGCTGGCAGAATTAATTTCTCTATTTACACATCAACTGAAAAATGTGTTTTTGGCTCCTCAAGCAACTATTTTGAACAAATTTCTTAATTTTAGAGTGCTACATTAGTTCCAGTTATCAATTTGATATAGGCATTAAAATAAAATGCATCACTGTGTGGAGTAAAGATGTGACTGTGAAACTAACAGAGAAATATGACAGCAGCATAGATACTTAGCTGGATTAGCACCTCCTTGAAGCCCTGTCTCCAAATATAGCTGCTTTGGGGGTTAGGGTTTCAACATAGTGGTTGTGACCTAATTAATTTCACCCTTAAGATGGATGGGGCTTTACCTAGTAAAGGAGATTCAAAAAGCCAGAGGGAGATTCTCCATTGCTGGCTCTGAAGATGGAGGAGGAGCTGAGGAGGAGCTAAGAAGGGCTAAGCTGACAGCCAACAAGGAAACAGAGATCCATCCCTAAACTGCAAGCAACTGAATTCCACTGCAACCTCATAAGCTTAGAAAAGGAGCCTGAGCTCCACATAAGAATACAACTTGACTGACAGCTTCATTTTAGCCTTGTGTAACCCTGAGCAGAAGATCCACCCATGCTATGCCTAGAATTCTGACCAACAGACAGTAAGCTAATAAACTGATGTCATCTTAAGCTTCTGAATTTGTGGTAACTTGAGAGGCAAAAATAAAAACCTATATATTTTGCTACCTGGAAATGATCTTTGTATCTATGCTTTGAAAAATAACACATTGCCCTAATTACTGTAGCTTTACAATAGATCATAAAGTTGGTTAACATGAGTCCTCCAACTTTGTTCTTCCTTTTCAGAATTGTTTTGGTATTCTAGTAATTGTGCCTTCTCGTATACATTTCAGAACCAGTCTGTAGATCTTTTTATAAAAGGAGCTTGTTGGGATTTTTATTGGGTTTGTATTAAATCTTTAGGTCACATTAGGGAGAAGTGACATTTAAACTGTATCAAGTTTTCCAATCCATGAATATAGTTTGTCTCCCTAATCATTTATATCTCCTTTGGTTTATTTCATCAGCATTTTGCAATTTTTACATGCATATCCTGCACATATTATGTTAGATTTATACCCAAGCACTTTAGTTTTTGATGCTGTTATAAAAAGTAGAGACTTCTTAGTTTAAAATTCAAATTGCTTATTGCTGGTGTACAGGAAAGCAGTGGTCTTGTAAATTGACATTGTTTCTGAGACCTTCCTAAATTTAATTTTGGCTCTAGCAGTTGTTTTGTTTGCTTTGTTTAGTTTTTAAGAGATTCATGTTTTCTATATAGACAATCACTGCTATATGAAAATAGCAATATTTTCATTTCTTTCCAAAGTGTACACTTTTATTTTTCTTGCCTTATTGAACTAGCAAGGATTTACAAAACAATGTTGAATCAGAGTAGTAAAAAAGGATATCTCTGACTCATTTTAAATTCTTATATTTATCACTGGATTCCAAATTAACCCAGCAATGTTCTCTAGAAATCCACTCCTCCCTGCTGATCAGCAAATATTCTTTGCTCCCTTTTTCATATAGTAAGAGCACATATAAGAATTGCTCTGTTTCTGTCTATTCTTTTCTATTCTTTCTGTTGATTTTCTATCGAAACACCAATCCCACATATTCTTGATTACAATAGGTTTGTAATAAGCCCCAATACTCAGTCAGGCAATTTTTGTACCTTGTTCTTGTCTACAATAGTCTTGACTCTGCTTACCACTTTTTTGTAAATACAAATGTTAGAATTGGCTTTTCATATTTCACAATGGGCTTTAGACTGGGATTCTGTTGAATTTATAAAACAATTTGAGTAGTATTGATATATCGACAGCATTGACTTTTTCAGTACATAAAAATGTATCTATTTATTGGTTTTCTTAAGTTTCTTACCTTAAGGTGCTACTGTGGAGATGAGGACCAGCAATACAATGTTGAATAGCTGTGTAAGAGCATGCTTATCTCAGATGGAAATCTTTTCAAATTGTCACTCTTTAACAGATTAAAGAATTTTCTTTCTATTCTTAGGTTGCTACCAGGATTTTTTACATTTTTATTTTGGAAAGAACACTTAATAAGACACCTGCCCCTAAACAAAATTTAAGTGTACACTATTTTTTCTTTTTTTATTTTTCATATTTGTGAAATTTAATACTATGCTTTCTTTCATTAAAATGATTATGTGAATTTTTCATCTTACGATGATGCAATAATTTCCATTAGCCGACTTTCTAATGGTAATTTAACTCTGAGTGTACTATTCTTTTCAAATGCTGAAGATTCCATTTATCATGATCATGTCTAGGATTTTTTCATCTGTGTTCATCAATGAGATTTACCTATAAATTGACTTCCTACTTTTCTCCTTCTCTATCTATACTTGGCGTGTGGCAGCATGAAACTGAACTGGGAAGTATTCCTTTTTCTCACCCTCTGGAAAAGTGTGTGTGAGATTAGAATCATTTGTCCATGAAACATTTCAGAGCACTAGAAGCCATCCTTTGCTCATACCCAAGCAGCAGCATTCCTTGTAGATCCAGAGGATGGATATAAGCATGGACACAGTGTGGGCAATTTAATTCTAGCTTTTGCTAGATTTAGCTAAGATTCATAAGGGGAAGATCCCTGTTAATCTCCAGCCTCTGGCAGGCCAGCACTTTACCTTTTGTATCCTAAACCAATATTTTAAAAACAAAGTCAAATTCAATAAATTCCCTCAAGGTGAAAATAGCTTCCATGCTCAAATTAATGATCTGGTTCCAGCTTTCACTTCAATTTGCCCTGATCATTATTTCCTGTTTTATAAGCTTGGCAATGTTTATAAAAGGTTACTTTTTATTTCATCTAGTAGTCTTGGTTATTTTTGGCAAGAGGCTCAATCTACACACCTGGCCATCACTAGTATCAAAATAGAAGTTAGATTTGAACATAGATTTCCGTAAACTTTGGTATGTTTTTCCTTTCTAGGAAAGAATTTTGTTATGGAACAAGGATTTCAATTCACTTCAGATCCTTTTATATGCCAGCTACAATGTTAAGATGTGGATGGTGTATTTATGGATAAGACCTTTGGAGATTTCCATCCTAACAACTGTACCAAACATTAGAGATTAGCAAGAACTTCAATTTTTATGCTACTTTTTAAAAAACATGTTATTTATTTATTTTTAGAGAGAGGGGAAGGGAGGGAGAAAGAGAGGGAAACATGAATGTGTGGTTGCCTCTCATGCACCCCCTGCTGGGGACCTAGCCCACAACCCAGGCATGTGCCCTGACTGGGAATGAAACTGGTGGCCCTTTGTTTTGCAGTCCAGTATTCAGTCCACTGAACCACGCCAGCCAGGCACTTTTGTGCTACTTTGTTAAGACTTTATTTTTTTTACAGCAGTTTAAGGTTTACAACAAAATTGAGAGGAAGGCACATTGTGCAGAGAACATCCTCACCAGCACTTGCTCACTGTCAGCTTTCTAGATTTTGGCATTCTAATAGGTGTGTAGTAGTACCGCACTCTTGCTTTAATTTACAATTCCCTGGTGACATATGATATGGAGCATCTTTTCATATGTTTATCTGCCAACTGTATGTTTTCTTTAGTCAGATGTCTGTTAGGGTCTTTGGCCTGCTATAGAATTGGGTTGATTGTTTTCTTATTGGTGATTTCTAAGTTTTTTTTTAAAATGTTGGATAACAATCTTTAATTAGATGTATCTCTTGCAAATATTTTCTCCCAGTCTGTGGTTTCCCTTATAATTCTCTTGATATTGTCTTTTGTGGGTCAGAAGTTTCAAATGTTAACTAAGTCCAGCTTATCAATTCCTAGCCCTTTTCTCCTTAAACCTCATTTATATTTATAGTTCTTCATTTCATTCTTCATAATTGACTGACTATAGATAATTTCAGTGGTACTTTGCTCTTGACTGCAAAACTTAGGCTACATTCCAACTTTCTAATTCCGAATGATTAGCCTAAATTGTGCTATTACCACAGAAATAAGCAGAGGTTTACATTATCACCCCAGAGAATTCAGGGGGATCTGAGGACAATGTTCACAGCAGCATTGTGCAGACATGTCAGGAGTGTGACAGTATTCAGGCTACTTTGAATCCTGGGTGATGAAGGTTCAGGAGGTGTAAATGTTTTAGGGTAAACTCCCTGCTGAAATGTACTCTGAACAATGGTTTAGAGGAAGAAAGGACTGAATGTCATGTACCTTTCAAGCTCCAAGGTAGGGTCTGGAGGAAGGCCAAAAAATCTTACTTGTAAAAAAAGGGTCTTTCCAAACTGAAAAAGCAAAGAATGTAAAACATAAGCTATGTGTGGAATTGAGCTGAGTCCCTATAGGTTGGTGAATTCCCAGTGACAACTGAGAGAGGGCAAATTATTTTAAAGTTTCACAAATTTTGTATCTTCAAACGGGCCAGATTTTAGAGTTTCCTATTGCTAAAATAAACTAGTCTCTATTGACTTGCAATGATCAGTATTTTATAAGGTTTGGGAGCAGTGGGATGTTTATTTTTCTACTTCCTTGCAGTTCATGATTAAGCACATGGAAGTAACATAAATATTAGTCTATAAAGACCTATCAACATATCATCTATTTTTGGCAGCTGTTTATACAAAATAATTTCAAAAACTGATGAAGAATTAGTTACATATTTATATGGGGTATTTTTCTGGCTTTCAGCACATAAAAGCTTACATTTGTAAAGTTTAAAAGGATTTTTCTTGTCTATCAACTTTATGTTTGGCGAGGATTGGAAGCACACATACATATATCCATTTTATCAAGCTAGCTAAAGTGCCTTAATACTATTAACTGGGAATTCACATGGGAAGCCTTGCTTACCTTTAAGAAGATAAAATTCGAGCCCTGGCTGGTGTAGCTCAGTGGATTGAGCATGGGCTGGGAACCAAAGTGTCCCAGGTTCGATCCCCAGCCAGGGTACATTCCTGGGTTGCAGGCCAGAACCCCCAGCAACCGCACATTGATGTTTCTCTCTCTCTCTATCTCCCTCCCTTCCCTCTCTAAAAATAAAATAAATAAAATCTTAAAAAAAAAGAAGATAAAATTCAAAAATGTGTAGTCTACTAACCAGAAACATAAGTAAGGTAAGCCTACTTGACACAGAGAAAAATATTTCTTTGTACTGAACAAAGGAGACATTTGCCTCAAAGCTTCCTTGGGCATCGGCACTTACTGGGTGTGGGTAAGTTGACTTAAGAAGAGGTGGATGTCCAAGTGCTAGAGATCTAAGAACTAAGTGAAGATCTAAGAACTAAGGGAAACATATCACTGTTGAAGATCTAAAAGAACTAAGGGAAACATATCACTGTTGAACTCTCCTAAAATAGCACATTTTCCCCCACAGGCAAATAAATGAATATAATCTAAGACTTATTTAAGCCCAATTCCTGAGCTTTCACTCTTTATTAGGCAAATGATCTACATTAGTTCAAACATTTACCACAATCGAGGGGCAGGGGAGCACTGTTATTCCCACTTTACAGATAAACAAACTGAGTCACAGACAGATTGCCCAAGATCCCATTACTAGTAGTGGTAAAAGTAGAACTTGAATTCATTTATTTCTGACTCCAAATCTTGAATTATTTCCATTACACTGAAAGCTTAATGTTTAATATCGTGAACAAATAAACTGTGCACATCTTCTTTTAACACATTTAAAACTGCACATTAGAATCACCTAAGTAACTCTGCTTAGATAGTTTTACACAAAGTACATTTTAGTACTATATGAAATTAAGTTTAATCTTCTTGTTCCCATTAAATATATCAAGTTTTAGGTCCTACTTATTGTACCTTTCTCTGAGCCCATTCCTTCTGGCTCCCTTCCCCAAAGCCACAGTTAGAAATAAATGCCTTAAAATGCTGAAGTTGAGAAGAAATGAAAAAGTTGACTGAAGCTTCTTCTCACTGCAGTCATTTTATCAGAAGGTATAAATAACATATATTTGATCTTTACCCATTCCACAGAAGGAAAAAAAATGAGAGAAATGTACTCAATAAGAAAGAACATAGAAAATTGAGGCAAAAGTTATTGAGACAAAATATGATTTTCCCTTTGTACCTCAATGTTCACACCTGCATGAGAGAATTTTGGGAATCCTGAGGACATGATTTTCCTGCTTATTTGGAAAATATTTTGAATATAATTTTTTACCAATGTGGAGACATTTATGTACTAGCATTTGTAAACAGACTTGATTAAACAAGAGAATGGGTTTGATGAAGTGAGATATATGTAAATGTATGTGTTATCCAATAAGGGCCCAATTAATGAATATTCCTATTTATTTCCATCATTTATCTTTTAAAATCATTTTATTTTCTGTGAAAGCTACTATCTTGAACAGAAAGCACTGTTTAGGGTGTTAGATATATTTGTTTTTATATTTTGATTTTAATTTATCATAGCTGTATGCTATAGGACAAGGCAGTTAAATTCTCCAAGCCTCAGTTTATTTATCTCCAAAATGGATTCATAGAGTTATTATGAGGCCTTCATATGACACTGTATTTAGGGGACATACATACTAAAATGTTTGTGGTTCTATTACAATTATTCACTGGCACACCTGTCAGTAAAGAAATAGATTTCTAAGAAATTAATTTACATCAAACCATTTATTTAGGTCGCCACAAGATTGTAGGGAAGATTAAAAGCCTCATAAGAGAACTGAACTGGTGGGCACTACCAATTAAGCCACTCTACTACTCCTGACCCACAGACACTGTGAGATAATAAATTTTTCTCCCTTTATGTCCCTCGGTTTTGGGACATAATAACTAATGTCCTAAATAACATATATAACTAATGTAACTCTTTAAAAAGGTATATGTAATATTTCTAAATGTAATTTACTAGAATTTATGAATATGTTAAAGCTATCTATGAACGAAAAACCTAGATAATTAATGAAGTGATATAGTATGAGGAATGGGATGAAAACTTGAGAGTATAAAAAAGACTATTTCCAAGAATATAGATTAATGCTTCTTGTTATTGTTTATGTGTTTTATTTCAATAGCATTTCAAAATAAGGATGTTTTCTTGACTACAGGAAGTATCTTTTGATAGAAGATACAGTTTATATTGCATAAATTATATTTTTGATTATCAAAAGGAAGTTTCAAAGCTCAGTAAAGACAGCCAGAAACATGCCTGTAGTCGAACAAAGTCAGGTTTATTTAGTAGACTGCAGCAAATGAAAACATACCTCATAGGGAACCTTGGGAATTCTCAGTAATGGGGATTTAAAAGCGGCTATTTATAAGTCTGGGTTTGTGTTTGATATTCCCAGGGGTGATTATGGAATCCTGTCTTGAATTGGATTTTGTTGAGAAGAAAGAACAGTTCAGCAAGTAGATTCTCAGTAACCTTTATTCGCAAGGTAGGGTAATAATACTGACCTGGGGACATCACTGATAAGAAAGCAGAGATCACTGACGAGGAGTGATCATTAGTCCTGTTTTCAGTTGTAGTGTGGCCTTGTATATACACACTACTTACATAACTTTGTCCATGTCCCATTGGAAACACTCTTACCAGTAGTGCTGATTTTCACATTCTCATAAGGATATTATGATACTACCTACATGAAGTGGAGAGTTTTAAGAGCTCCCATAGTACCACTGAGTTGGTACATGCTTTTACCTGACTTCTGATCAGTCAACACATAGTTAAAATAGCAGTGAAGGACAAGACCTTACAATTGTAATTTTATGGATGGGGAGCCTGAAGTTTAGGGAAATGGTGATTACCTCAGGGTCTTCCAGGTTATTTGTGCCAGAGGGAGAGTTAGCACCTAGGTCTCTATCAATTAGCCCAGGATCTTCACCAGAAATCAGTCCACAAATGTACTCACAGTGACTGGACATCAGGGTCAGGTGTGAAATGTTTGCAAGTTCTTTGTTACTGATTAGAGTTAAAATACTGAAGTGGTGCTCTATCACCACTCTCACACTGTAAAAATTTTGAATATACAGTCAGAAAAATTAATCTCTTCACCTCTCCTTAATTTTCTCTCTCATCCCTACCACCATGTAACTTTAGTATTAGTTTATTCTGTGTGGATGAAAATTTGCATTTGACTATTATGTAAATGTAATAATATAGCAGTATATATTGTTTTGCAATTTGCTTTCCCCCCAACTAATAACATATCTTGGAGATTGTTTCATATGTGTCCATAAAGTTTGGAAACACAGCTAGCATTATTTTACTATTTTCCAGAGCAAAGATGTCCTTTATTATAATCTATATACTTTTCTACATCTCCAGACTTTATGTACACTCTATAAATAAACCTATCTTCTTTGTTACATAAAAACATAACTAACACTTTAATTAAAACACTGAAGTATTTTCATTAAAAAACTATCTTGAGTAGTAAAGGTTTTCAGATACATAATCAATGAGAATCTGTAGGCCATTTTTTCCCATGGGTCATGAGAAATAGGAGGAAAAAAACACCCAGTTTGAATTCTGCTTCTCTTAGTCTATTTGGGCTGCTGAAACAGAATACCATATACTGGGTGGCTTATAAACAGAAATCTATTTCTCACAGTTCTGGAGGCTGAAAAATCCAGGGTCAAAGTGTCAGCAAGGGAGGAGGGCCCTCTTCTGGTTGGATTGCAGACTTCTGGTTGGATCTTTGTATGGTAAAATGGGACAGGGACCTATGAAGAGTCTCTTTTTTAAGGCAATAAATCTATTCATCAGGGCTTGGCCCTTATGGCCCAAATATCTCCCAAAAGTCCCACCTCCTAATACCATCACTTCAGGCATTAGGATTTCAACATATGAATTTTGGGAGAATACAGACATTCAGACAATAGCACTGCTATATTATATCTTTCTTATATGAATGTATCTTGAATTCTTCACCTTCAGGGTACAAAATCCTGCTGATCATAAAGAAATATGATGATAAACATATCAAGTAGCAAATGGAGAAAGACATAAAACATGATATCCTGGTCTTTATTTTCACAGGCTTAAATGCTCCTATAGTGAAGACAGGCACAGTGAAGGATTTTCCATTTGTCCCTCAAGAGCTCATTATATAATTGCTATGCTGTGTTTGGGTGAAGTGGTTTTTTAACCTAATCCATCCTATCATGAAACTGTTTCACATCCCTCTAGGCTTATTGTATTTCACTTACATTCTTTTTGTGAACCTGGAAACAAGAATAAAGCCACCTATAGAACCAAGCATCTACCTCTGGAATGCAGCTTTTACATCTTTATTTCATTTTTCTTTGTCCACTTTCATATACTTTGTCATTAATCTAAAATAGATTGCCCTTCCACATGTTTTTCTATTTCTTACAAGAGGAGGGTTTCATAGAAAGAGATTATTTATACAGTATTCTGGCATTAATTCCATCATGAGATTTTAATACTTTCTTCTTCATTTGCTCCCATATTTGGGTCTACATTATCCCTCATTATAAAGCAATTAGGATTTAAAAATGGATAAAAATAGATGTTACAGTATGTAACATTACCCTTTTTAATTTAGGGTGTTTTAATGGCATATTAAATATGTGCAATTCACAATAAAC
This sequence comes from Phyllostomus hastatus, assembly GCF_019186645.2. Lineage (NCBI taxonomy): Eukaryota > Metazoa > Chordata > Mammalia > Chiroptera > Phyllostomidae > Phyllostomus > Phyllostomus hastatus. The sequence goes on along the minus strand of NW_025334016.1, from coordinate 539,984 downwards.
ATGTATGTTACATAAAAATTGAAATAAGAACTTTTTATAAATATAACAAATGAACTTCTAATTGAAGATACTTTTAATGTGTTCATTGTTCTATAAAACTATAACAACCAATGTCACCCTAATATATTTAATTTAAAAAAAAAACTATTAACTGATAAAGATTTTTACTACACAATGTAACCTCTTTCTTTTTCCTAACCCCAGCCACTAAGCATGCCCCAGAATGGTGATTACTTAGCTATTGAAAGGAATTTTTCTGAAATAAGAACTAAAAACATGCTATTGGGTCATGTATACCTTGAACCAGTTGAAATATTTGTCTGTAGATCTACAAAAAAAAAAAAACAGCGACAACAACAACAAAAAAACCCCTATAACACAGCAATTGTCATTGGAGAACTGCTCCATTAAGAGCATTAAATGAGCCCTAGCTGGTGTGGCTCAGTGGATTGATTGCCGGGCTGCGAACCAAAGAGTCACCAGTTTGATTTCCAGTCAGGGCACATGACTGGATTACAGGCCAGGTCCCCAGTAGGGGTGTGTGTGAAAGCCCACCTCACATTGATGTTTCCCTCTCTTTCTCCCTCCCTTCCCCTCTGTCTAAAAATAAATAAATAAATATTTTAAAATAAAAATAATAAATTTAAGAAGAATATTAAGTGAATGAGTTTCTTTTGATTACTGAGATTAAAATAAAAAGCCAAAAGTGCATCCTGTTCATGCAGTTTTTTAATTAAACTATTTAAAATTATTGTATATCATAAAATGGCATGTTACATGCTCTATTAGATTTGCCCATGCTACTCCATGTAAAATAAATCACCATCAAATTTGTTTTCACTATGTAATCCCTCTCCTCTGTTCCACATTTTAAAAAAGCATTTTCTAGAACAGCAAGCAGGTCATTGAATGTTAGGTTACAAAGGCTGTGTGTCCATGCATAAGTAGTCTACCTTAAGTGACCATCAGTTGTTTGTAAACAGACCAGCAACTAACTTTTCAGTACCAAGCTGACCTGAATAGTTTCTCATAAAATTAAAAGACATTGATTGCATCAAATGATGAATTGACATATTCAGAAAGAATTACTAGTTTACTGAACTTTAGAGACAAATAAGAACTTAGATCAAGGTTTCTTAGTCTAAGGACTACTGATATTTTGGGCCAAATAATTTTTATTTTATTTTATTTTTAAAGATTTTATTTATTTATTTTTAGAAAGAATGGAAGGGAGGGAGAAAGAGAGACAGAGAAACATTGATATGAGAGAGAAACATCTATCAGTGACCTCCTGCACACTGACTGACTGAAATTGAACTGGCAGCCCTTTGTTCTGCAGGAAAACACCCAACCAAGTGAGCCACACTTGATCAGGATAGGGCAAATAATTTTTTTTAAAATTAAAATGTTTATTTATTTAAGAAAGAGAGAAATAAAGAGAAAGAGAGAGAGAAGGAAACATTGATGTGAGAGAGAGACATCGATCAGTTGCTGCAACCTTGGTATTGAACCCACAACCTAGCTATGTGTCCTGGTGGAGAATCAAACCCTCAGTCTTTTGGTGTACGGACTGTGCTCTAACCAACTGAGCCACATCAGCAGGAACAATTTTTCTCGTTGTTGTATGGGGCTGTCTAGGGCATTGTAGGATGTTTAGTACCATTCCTGGACTTGGTGCACTAGAAGCACCAGCAGCACTCTGCTTCAGTTGTGACAACCTGAAATGTCTCCAGATTTTACCCAATGTCTTCTGGGGAACAAAATCCCTTCCTTCTGAAATCCACTGCCTTGAGAATATCTGGTCCAATACAGTCATTTAACAAGGGAGATAACTTAAAGCCAGGTAGATAAAATTACTTGGCAAAGGTAACTAAAAGAATTATATAAACATCATTATAATTGAATAATAATTTAACATTATTACTTCTAATTCCACATTCATAATGTATTTTACACAGCTCATGTAATAAGCATATTCACTTGATTTTGGAGTTGCTATATAGATTGTGGATTTGAGTAACTACATCTCACAATATAGGTTTAGTAGGTGATATTCTCCCAGATGAACCAAAGTTTCAGGTGCAAGTGTTTTACTAAGGATTTGCTCCCAAGAGGCAGGATAGAAAAGAGGAAGTGGTCAAGTAAGTATATAATTTCAGGTGAGGTCTCAGAGTCAGCCTAATCCTGTAGGGAGCTCTGGAACATAAAGTACACCTCAAAAGGGTTTTGGCCTTGAGGCCAAGAAGCTTTTCTGTTGTTGACTATGGACCATTCTGGGATTGGATGAGGGAATGTAAATTCCTAGGCACCTCCAGTTCTCTATACTGGAAAGGAGGCTATGGATTGTCTGGGGGCTGGGAGGGGATAAGAGGGATATAAAATCACTAGAGATTTCTGATTCTCAGTGTGAATAAGGAGACTTCATGCCCAAGAGTGCCTTTCTGAAGGTTAAATGTATAACACCTCAGCAGCAAAGCATGAAGAAGTCTGGAAAAGGATGCACAAAGCCAGTAAGAGATATCTGAGGGTATCTGGGCAGGGCACTAACAGTGTTTTTACTCCAGTGGTATTGTGGAAAAACCAAGGAATTTAGAGATAAATACATATTCAAGTTCTGCTTTTCTACTTACAACATGACCTCAAGCAAATTACTTGAATTTATAGACCCAGTTTCCTTATCTTTAAACTTGATGTGATAACACCTAGCCTAACTCATATGATGTGAGAATTAAAATATATAATAAATAAATACAACACGGAGATCATATAACAAAATTATTATTGTGCTTTTTAATTCATGAAAAAATATATCTCCCCATTTTGTTTAGGTTTTTCTACACTTTCTTTCATTATAGCTACAAAATTTCTTTGTAAAGGTCATATACATGTTATGTTAGATATATTCCAAGGTATTTGACATTTTAAATCCTATTACAGATGGTATTTCTTAATCTTATATTTCGGCTTTTTTCCTGATATGTAGAAATGCAATTTATTTTGTTTTAAGGAATTACTATCTTGAAAACTCATTATTTCTCAAACATTTTTCTTAGGTAATGTTGGATTACTCAGACACATAATCTGATCATTTCTGAATAACACAATTTTGTTTTATCCTGTATAATTTCACTCTGTTTTGTTTATACTATCTGCCTTACTGTGGAGGTGAAGAGCTACAATACAATTTTGAATAGCTATGTAGAACATCATTGTCTCAAATTAAACTCTTTCAAAATTTCACCAATGACTGATACTCTTTAGCAGGTTAAAGAACTTTTTTCCCATTACTAGGCTAAGAGGATTTTTTCTTTTGCTTTTGTATGCTGAATGTATGTTTGAATCTATCAAATGCTTTTTTCATTAAAATAATTGTATGAAATTTCTCTCTTATTCTGACCTTGTAATGATACCTTAGCTTGCCCCTGGTATATTAATGTTTTCATATATTGTATATTAAGTAAACTTTTATCATGTCTAGAATTTTTGCATATACCTTCATGAGTGAGATTAACCTAGAAGTTGGACTCCTTGTACTTCTCAGTTTTCTGTGCCAGGTAACTGGTAGCACGAAACCAAATTGGGAAGTGTTCCTTTTTCCTGCCCTCTGGAAAGGTATCTGTGAGATTAGAATCACTTGTTCTCCATCATTTGAAAGCACTAAAAACCATCTTTCGCTCATCATCCAGGCAGCAGCATTTCTTATAGTTCCTAAGAGTGGGTAGGGTATGAGACAGCTTTACCTCTGGTTCTTCCTTAGTTAGGGCTGTCAGATTTAGCAAATAAAATTGAAGGGCACCTAATTTTGAACTATTTTAACTGTCTGTGCTAGTTTTCTATGGCTACCATAACAAAGTACCACAGACTAGGTAACTTAAACAACATAAATTTTATTTATTTATTATTTTTACAATTCTGGAGTCTAAGATCAATGTGTTGACAGGGTTGGTTTCTTCTCAGGTCTCTCTGGCTTGTAGATGGTTGCTTTCTCCTTGTGTTTTTTACATTGATTCCCCTCTGTGTATAGGTGACCTAATTTCTCTTCTTCTTCTAAGGATATCAATTATATTGAATTAGGGCCCACCCTAAAGATCTCATTTTAATCTAATGCCTTTCTAAAGACCCTGTCTCTCAATACAGCCACATTCTGAGGTACCTTAAACATTCAAATTTTGAGGAAACACAATCCAGCCTATGATATTTTCTATGCATATACACTTTGAAATAAAAAAGAAAAACCATATGGGATGTATTAAACCATTATTTCTTATTTATGTAAATTAAACTATAAAAACTTCAATCATGTATCTCTTTCTTTCATTATATTCCCCTGATGATTTACCACCTTTTAACAGTTTTTATTTTTATAGAATTTGCTTATAAAATTCCTTGAATTTTCAGTCTGTCTTCTGTTTCCATTGTAGCATAACTATAACAGGGGTTGCTGTAACTTGTTTCATTATTTTGTCTTTTGAAAATTCATTAATAAGAATATATGCTCATCACCAGCATTATGGGCTGGTATACTGAATATGTACTGACATAGTCAACAATTCTGAGAGCTGCTCTCCAAATTTGCTTTGTTGAGTCACATAATACCATCTTTTGTGGCACAGTTCACCCTTCCATTGTTCAGGATTGTGTTGCATCTCTTAACTTTTTTAAAAAACGTTGCTCACTGACAAAAGAGGACATTGTCATTAATTGTTATCCTTTTTGCTTCCATGATGGAAGAATATTCAGTAACATTCATGTTACTAATTCAAATTCTTCAAGTGATGAAATTCATTTTAAGTGATAGTCTTGACAAGTTTCATAATAATTATCCACTCCAAGTCAGAATTTCTTTCCTTGTTCATTAGTAATGTTGTTCTTTTTTAAGAACAGTCTTGACACATAAAGGGAAACATTTTTTTACCAGTCCTTTGTCTAACACATTCAACAAGTTCCTTTAGTCAATGAAGTACTTTAACAATACTGCTCTTCTTGCAAAGTATAATCTTATGTCGAGAGAAACATTAAAAAGTACAAACAAGAAATAAGCAGACTTTGCTCAGTGGCTTATTTGAAAAGTCAACAACAATTTGGGGGCATTTTCTTCAGAATTAAATGTGATATCAGAGCTTCAAATAAATTGAAGTTTCTTTCAACTGCATTTGTTAAAGGGAATCAATAGATTTTGGATGAGAATTAAAGAATTCTAAACGCTAACAAACTCACTAAAATCGTTTAATAAGTCAGTTCAAAAATATAAATGCTGAAGTAAGAATCATTTTGTGACTATTACTTCACTTTCAATAAAAGAACATCAGGTGCTGTTTAAATTGTATTAGGGAATGCAGACTGGTGCAGCCACTGTGTGAAACAGTATGGAATTTCCTCAGAAAACTAAAAATGGAACTGCCTTTTGACCTGGCAATTCCACTGCTGAGACTGTACCCTAAGAATCCTGAAGAACAAACCCAAAAGAACCTATGCACCCCAATGTTCATACCAGCACAATTTACAATAGCCAAATGCTTGAAGCAACATAAGTTCCCATCAGTAAATGAATGTATGAAAAAACTGTGGTACATTTACACAAATAGAATTCTATGCAGCAGAAGGAAAGAAGGAGCTCCTACCTTTTGTGGCAGCATGGATGGAACTGGAGAGCATTATGCTAAGTGAAATGAACCAGGAGGTGATAGACAAATACCATATGATCTCACCTATAAGTGGAACCTAATCAACAAAACAAACATGCAAGCAAAATATTACCAGAGACATTGAAATTAAGAACAAACTGACAGTAATCAGAGGAGATACTGGGTGGGGGAGTGTTATCAAGGAACATGTATAAAGGACACATGGACAAAGCCAAAGAGGGTAGGACTGAGGTGGGAGATGGGGATGGCTGGGGTGGGATGGAGTAGTGGGGGAGGGGGGAAATGGAGACAACTGTACTTGAACAACAATAAAAAAAGATAGAAAAACATTTTTAAAAAAGATTTTCTGTGGGAGATCCTTTCCCAGGAGGAATCCTACTTTGATGGGTGTATCTTTTGATAAAGAGATAAGAAGTGAAATGAAAATTTAAAATAAAAATAAATAAATTGCATTATGCAGAATACAGAATACAGATAGTACAGCCAGCATCTACCACAGAATCATGCATACTTTTATGTCAACCTTAACCACTTTAATTCATTCAGTCCTAACTAAAACAAAAGGAAGTCTGCAAAAAAATGTTCTATTGTTTCTGAGGCCACATCTGCAAAGGACTTTACTCACAATAGTCTTGTAAGAAATCCTTTTCTTCTGTGGCCATGATGTCAAAAAGGTGAAGTATTTAAATCTTTGATGATCACTGTAATAGTAAATGGAGCTACTGTATTTTTTTTTATTATTGTGATAGATTTATCTGGTCCTGCAACTTCAAACTTTTCTTCCACTTTGAGGTGAAAAATCAATAATGATATACAGTATAGAAGGCCATTACAACTTCTGCTGTGATACTTTTATCTTTGTAATCTGGATATCTCTTAAACAAAAAATGCACTATTTTTTTAAATATCATGGGTACTAGTTAAGGAAATCATACCTCTCTCATGCTCTGCTGTTAGTATATGCTGGTTTATATCTAGATTTCCACCTTTTATATATTGAATGAAGCATTGTATATGGCACAAAAAACTTTGAAAAGGCTTATTCCTTATTTAATAAATGTCTACCATTCTAAAATTTATCACAACATTTAAACTTATGCTTGGGCATTTTGAGGTTCAAATATACACAAAACTAGATGAAAGCAACCATAACAGGATTTGAAAAGACTGAATTTGAAAATCTCATGACCACATCAGTCAGTATGCCTGACACTCACAAGCCTGAACAAATCTGTAAATAGGGTTTGTTGAATGGTTGAAAGTGTTGTGAAATTGTGAACTAAGAATAACTTGAAATCCATATTTGATGCAAAAAAGGAGAACTTGTCATTGGCTTGAGGGGAGATTTGTATTGTAAGGCTCAGTCTTCCCAAACAGTGCTGGAGCTGATCTTGTATGAAGTTTTGTCAGTTTGGGGATTCAAGAATGGAGGATGTTCAGAAGCAGAGTGTTAGGGATCAGCAGACTTACAGCTGTGTTCCAGCAGTCATTAGAATAAGGCTGTTATAGACCCACTGACTTTCAGAAGCATGGCCCCTGCACAGAAGAACTTGCTGATTGGATGCTGCCTGGAAGTGTGAAACTGTTGCAAATTGGATGACTTTCAGGACAGCTGTTTGTGAGGGTATCGCTGATTGGCTGATTTTCAGAAGCCTGACACTTACTTTCTGGAGACAGCCATTGATGGGTTGATTGCACTGATTATATATTTACTTGTTCATGACTTGGGACTAAGGCCCAAAACAGGCTCTTTCTTTCTGAAATATTTCCTTTTTTAAAATTTTAAATACCACCTCCTCCACCACCAAAAGCTCTAGAGAGAGCAGACCTTTATTTGTAAAGGTATGGTTTTTCCACACAAGTGATTTAATCACAAATCACTATGGTTGAAAAATAGCTCTAACTGCTAAATTTGTGTAACTTACTGAAAAAAAACCCCTGAATATAGAACATTAGGGTGTCCTGACAAAGTTGATATAGAACACAAGATAAACTCCAATAGAGCACATGTCCTGTGTGTTCAGGACTGTTGGCAACCCTAGATGAAGTCCATGTCTGAGGCAGGGTCTTTCAGCACTGAGCTTTCCCAGCAGCATTCAGGGAGCACCCTGGAGTGCTGTGGGTATCAGGGCCCACTCTTCCCAAGGGGAAGAAAGGGCTGAGTAGACAGGACTCTGGGATGGTAATCCCTACTTTACCTGAACTGTCCGACCTTCCTTATGTCTACAAGATGCTGAATTCTACATTCAGATCCCTGCCTGACAGTCTGCCATTAAGTTCTCTGGACTTGCTTTTGCTGGTGGTTTTCCTCATGAACTCTAGAAACTGCCTTCCCCCACCACCCTCCTCATGCCCCTCACTAGCTGAGATTGTCTGGCCCTAATACCTGTTACCTGATTATTCTCTTTCTTTCTCAATGTAAAAGAAAAATATCTTGTTGACATCAGTTTTAAAACATGTTCAGAGAAATCCTGTGACTCAGAACATTTCTGTAGAAAACTAGCCTTACATGGGCAAGAGAGTAAGTTAATTTTCTGCACAACCTAGTTAGAAAACAAGGAGATACAATTTAATAACTGTGAAACATTTTTAAATATATAAGTTTGAGCAAAAGTTAAAGGATCAGAAAAAAATGTGAAGAGTATAGGGTATTTACAGACATTAATTTGTGAAAATATGAATTGGTAGATTAGTGGGATGATACTTTGGCAATATTTATAAAAATTTACAATTTGCATACCCTTACAAATTTATCCCAGTTTCTGTCTGCTGTCTTTCCTGTGCACATTTCCCCAAGAATTGATGTCCAAAGACATTGATTTCAGTTCTGTTAACCATGGGAACTAATGGGAACTACTTATATATGCATCAAGAGGAGAATAGTTAAATTACTATGGGACATTCATATTTTAGAATCCTAGAAAGGTAGATTTATATGTGTTGTCATGGAATGATGCTGCATTTGTTTTAAGTGACAAGGTAAGTGAGAGAACAATATGTTCATTACTACCCATTGTATTTTTAAAAATCACAATATACTTTATAGCATGCCTATCTATTAAAAGCATAAAATTATCTTTAAAATAATATATACCATATTTTTGTTGCAGTTACCTCTGAGAAGAAAGTTTAATTTTGAAAGAACACTGTAATGAGAGAAGATAGAGTTATGTACATTAGAAAAATTTGCAAAAGGAGTATATGCACTATTATTAACTTTGTCATTAAATTTTTAAAATAAGCTTAATAACATAAATAGTACCTGTTTATTAGTTAGAGAAAATAACTGCTATCTTGTGCAAAACATAAAACCTAAAATCTGAGTGGCTTGGCACAGCAAAGATTTATTTCTTGTGCATGTAAAATTTGATGTGATTTGGCAGGGGATTTTGCTAGTGAGTGACTCAGAGGTCCAAGCTGCTTTGCTATTAGAGGATATATTACTTAATACAGGCTTTGGGGAAGGAGTATTTTCCAACTGAGTGCATCACAAAGCTCCTGAAATTTGTGTCAAGGACCAACTCCTTCCCTTCCTTCCAGTTGTCCTTCCAACAATGCAACTCTCTTTTCATTCATCCACTCCCTTCAAAACTCTAGGCCTTGCCTAGTTTGCCAAATTATATTGAATATAACCTATTTAAAATGTCCTCTGAGTGATGTGGCTCTGGTCTCCCAGCCTCAGGCAAAGAGTGCCAGATTCTGGGTATCTTACTTCAAAAAGGTAACACCCTTATTTCTCACAAACTCCTTGAAGATGATGTTCATAAAACACCAAATTTGTGCATTGTGTTTGACTGCACTTGGACAACAATATAGGATATCTTCTACTCTACTCTCAGATGGGATCTGGTTTACCCATGATCCCAAAGCAACTAGTAAGAAAAATTTCCCATTCCAGGCCCCTGCCCACCAATCCTACAGCCTCATCTAGTGTACCATGCAGTTTAATTTAAAATTACTTCCTACTGAATGACGTGCAGTTGCCCAAGGCCTCAGCTTGCCTTGTCCCAGGACCTTTACACTTGATTGCCTTCACACAGATCTCTCCCTCCACCTCCTGACTTCTTTTGATGTTTTCTTTTGGTATTAAAGGTTACCCACCATTGTCTTTACATGATCCCTGCTCCTAGTCTCCCTAGTTCTATGGGTGGGCAGTGAGTCTTGTGTATCCTAGCATCCCCTGTACTAACACAGTGCTTTCCAAAGAACAGATGTTAAATTAATGTTTGGTGAATAAATGAGCCAGTGTATGTAGGGTCTAATTTATTAAGCTTTATGTCTCATACATTCTTAAATAAGCTAGAAAAATACATGTATATGTCATTTAATTTTACAGAACATCAGATTAAAAGGAATAAGAAAGCCAAGAATTGTTTTTTTCTTGAACCCAACTGTTTTCCTGCTGAGTTCTCTGACAGTTCCAAGGTAAAGTCTATTCAAATGTCATGTTATCTTTTCCAGAACACAAAATTAGACAGTGAGTTTTGCAATTTCATTTATAAACAAATAAAACTTGTATTCTTAAATTTCATAAATAGCAATAAATAAATATATGGCCAATGTCATTCATAAAGTTAGAATCTGAAGCTAATGAAATATTTATTAAAAAGAACAACATTTGAAAACTCTCTCCAAATAAGATAAACTTCCCTCTTAATCATATAAAACAGTGACACAAAGATGTAATATACTATGTTCTTTACAGCTGCACCCTAGCACTCCACTACCTCTTGTGAAGATTCTGCCTCAGATTTGATTAGGGGTAGGAGGAGCTACTGGAGGTGGCACTGGAACTTGCCCTGTCCATGGCAGTAGTGCCTGTCCCAGCTGAAGCTCAAGCTTGGGCTCTCTCTTCTTCATCTCTCAAAGCTTCCTCATACTGGGATGGGAAGTCAATGGGATCAGATCCATTGACCTTGGCCAAAAACTCCAGCAATTTCATCTTGCTGACTTCAGCATGGGCTCTTGGACCCCACAGGAACTCATAGCATGGAGGATCACTGTTGGGCACCTGGTAGTACTGCAGGTATTTTTCCTTCACCAAATCTTGGGTGATGAGTTTCCTGGGTTCCCCAAAAACGAAGTGATTTGTCCCAGGATGTAAATTCATTGTATTTAGCACTTCCCAGATATCCTCTTCAGTGGCACTATTGCCCTTCATGAAGATCACACCCAGGACCATTATCAGGAGGCTGGTCTTGGGCACCCCCTCATCACTACTCAGCCTTGGATCATAGGTGAGGCCTAACTTGTTAATAAGGGCATAGCTGTGGCTGGTCAGGTCTACTTCCTTCACATCAACGCCAAAGACCAGCTCCATGTACTCATAGGCTCTCCTGAAGATCTCAGGAAAGTCATCCCTATACTCTTTGATAACAACATCAATCATGTCTGCCTTTGTGATCAGCTGAAACATTTGATACTTGTGCAGCAGGAACTGCACCAGCAAAGTCACCTTCTCATCTAAAGGGTCTTCAGGCAAGCTCTCGGTTTCCGACAGGGACTTTGAAGAACCTGAACTATCCTCCTTTTCTTGACTGCCAGAGCTCTCATTTGATTTACTTGATGATTTGAAACTGAAGACAGTGGAAGTTGAACAGGCACTCTGAGGACTTAGTGGGCTATTGGGTGTGCCAGCAGCCAGAGGCTCCTCCAGGCTATCAGGCACTAGAGTATAGGAAGAGGAGGATGAGCTCTCCTCCATTTCTTCAGAAACCCATGTAGCATACAGGTCCTGGGTGTCACTATGGGCATATTGTTCCTGTGAATCATGTGGAATCTCCTGACGCTGAGACATGGTAACTCTAGTAAGTGGTAGCAGGCGTGAATTTGCAGGAGGGAAGATGAAAGGGGTCCACAACCTAGGGAGAAAGGGGGATGTGAGTGGTCTCATCTTGTGAACTCAACTCAGTCTGACCGTTAGGCTGCTAGAGTGCTACAGTCTGTCTATTACTCCGCGAACTTCCCGGAAATGACAAAAGGGATGGAACTTTATTCAGTGGGGCCCCCTCTATTCTGAGATTATTGGTCCCTTCATTCAATGTCCTTACCTTGACACTTGACCAGTCCTAGAACTCTTTCTGTTGATTGAGGTTGCGTCTTTCCGTACAGGCCTCCACCAACGGTACTCGAGACCGGAAGTTGGAGGATGTCCTGTCCAAGCTTACCCCCACTTGCAGCTCCTTCTGTTGACCGGGCCATCCCACCCTGAGAGCAGGAGTAAGGTTCCGTGAGCTCCTTATATTCTGGGGTATTTAACCTCATTCAATGTCTTCCTCCAGTGCCCCTTTAGGGCCAGGGATTCCTTCTTTCGACAAAAATGAGGTTGTGCCCCATACACCAAGACCCTCATCACCACTGTCAGACTCCCAAGAGACCAGAGTCAGAGGAAGCCACTATCAGAGTTACTCTGGAGCTTCTCAGCACCAACAATAGTGGCGGAATTCTTGGAGCTTCCACCATTCTGCAGTTCATGGTGCTCTCTGTCCCAGCCCAGTGTCTTAACTGGGGCACCTCCCACTGTTAACATGAGGTTGCACCTCCTTAACTCAAGGCCCTCATCAGTTTTACACTCTTGAAGTGCTAGTCAGGGGATGCCACTTGTAGCCGCCTCCGCCCGGAGTCTCCCAGGATTGAAAGCAGGAGTAGAGCTGTATGTCACCCTTCTCTTCTAGGGTAACTGGTTCCTATAGCCCTCAATTAGGATCTATACTATGGCTGCAGTCTTTTTGATTAATTACTTCCTAGGCAGTGCTACCTCTCTGACAATCTGTCTGCACTTACCACACTGTGACTCTTATAGAGATTAAGTCCAAGTTCCAAGTTAGATGCTAGGTGGTCAAACTACAACACAGTGCATAAACACACACACACAAACAGCCCTTCACATGGGGTCCTTTCTCCAGCCAGTTGAGAAGCTGTTCTTAAAGTCTTTCTACAGGGAAGAGCCTATATAGACACATTGTTACGGAGTCTCGCAACTCCCGCTGCAAACATTGCATCACTTCTTATAATCATGAAGTGAAAGAGTTCTAAAAGCCAGCATGGGCCTGCTAGGTTAATGTCTGCCTCCTGACTTCTGATCACTGGATAAATAATTGAAATAATAAAGTAGGACAGAACTGTGATTTTACAGATGAGGAGCCTGGAGCATAGGAAAGTGTTAAAGTGTTTTGCAAGTGATTTGTCACTGATCAGAGTTAAAATATTAAAGTGGTGTTCTATGACTATGTTCTCACTGAAAACATTTCAAACAGTAGATTCAAAACAAAATTCTGTCTTGCCTTGTCAATCCTCTCTGTCATCTGCACTACCATATAACCTTATTCTGAGTTAATTTTATACAGATATAATTGTGCATTTGATTTACATAACTAAAATTTTGTAAATTACATATGTGTAATAATCAAGTATATATTATTGTGCTATTTGATTTTCCCTTTAATTTATAATCTGTCTTGAGGAGTGTTTCATATGAATCTTTAGAGTGACCTGAAAGTTTGAAAAACAAATATTTTATTATTATTTGCAAATTGAAGATGTCCTTGATGACATTCTATATATTGTCTATATTACTAGACTTTATAAGCAATCTATATATAGATCTGCCACTTTTCTTTTATCTAAAAAGTAAAATAGATGGCTACTTCTATAATTAAAACACATATATTTGTCTTCAAATATGTTCATGAGTGGAAAGTGTGTTGAGATATATAATTAGGGTGCTAGGTATAGTTCATGAGAATTAACAGGCCATTCTTTCCCTGGGTAATGAGAAATGTGAGGGACAAGCAAATTAAAAGATTGGGTACTACTATAACTTTTCTTTTATAGGCTTACCTCTGCATTTCCATTTCTTGATCTGCAAGATCAGTCCACAAAACTTTATTGATGGAAGTGATGAAATACTCAGTACTGTATTGTAAAGTAAATGAGAAATATAATGACCTAATCCTGATGTCCAATGGCCCAAAAGCTCCAATACAAGGTCTGATGAGGGATTTTCAACTTTTTCAGATCTTGTGATTTTATTTCCATGCTGCCTTTGGGTAAAATGATTGCATCATCTAACACAGCTTGTTACCAAATTATTTTAAAGCCCTTTAGATTTATTTCATTTATTTGTATTCCTTTTCTGAAACTGGGGTATGAGAATAAGACAGAATCCACCTTCTATGCCTTTATTTCATTCCTTTAGCTACTCTCATATACTATATCATTAGCATAAAATAGATTTAATTCCTCTTCTTCTTACATGTTTTGGGATTTGAAGAAAGAGATTATTTATGGACTATGTCTAGAATTTCAATGCTTCTTTCTTCATTTTTTCCATTATTTGAATCTAAATTATGTGTCCTTTTTAAAGTAAAAGTACTTCAAAATGGGTAAAATTCTGAATTGTACTGTTTAACATGATGTTTTTATAGCATATTTAGTACTTATAATAGACAATTGTCATGCTATTCAGTAAGTCAAAAAGTTGAAATAAAAATACTTTCAATGTAAAAACTGGATTTCTAATCACAGTAGTTTTAATGTGTTTGCTGTTCTATTAAGACTTGAAATAAAGAACAATCTGACAGTAATCACAGAGTAGGAGGAGTGGGATAATAGGGAATAATGGGGGGCCATCAAGGAACCTGTATGAAAGACACATGGACAAAGTCAAAAGGGGGTAGGATCAAGGGTGGGAGATGGAGATGGGTGAGGTGGAGGGGCAAGGTGAGGTAAAAATTGAGACAATTGTACTTGAACAACAATAAAAAAAGACCTGACAATTGTTATTGGAAGTTTGCTGTACTGAGAAAAGTAAATTAAAGCATTAAATTACTTTTTCTTGGTTTCTGAAATGAAGATAAAATGGCAAAATATCAATACTGTTCATATAGCCCATTCCTTAAGCAGTCTATCATTGTTTTGTGTCATAAAATAGCCTGGTATATACTATATTCAATAAGCACAAACCACCAGAGTAAATAACAATCACCTTTCAAATGAAAATGCTGATATCTAAATAAATGTACCGACTTGGCCAAGTTCACTAAATAAATAATATACACACTTGACTGATTAAATAATCAACTCAAATGATTAATTTTAATTCCATAACCATAATGTAATCTAAAAACTTTATTAAAAACACATTCCCATGATCCTGTAGTTTAAATGTAGATGAACTCATAGTGAAATATATATATATATATATATATATATATATATATATATATATAACATGCTATATAATCTATAGCATAAAATAGGTATCTCAACTCAGGGTTCTCAAGAAGCAAAGCCTGAATGAAAATCTGTGTGTTAGTGATTTATTAAAGAACTATGCCCAACGTAAAACCAGTAAGAAAGTAAGGACAGCATGATATAAAAGAAGAAGAAACCAAACAAAGATACAATTGTAGGTAGGTGAGATTTTAGCCTGATCTGATGAGGGACTCTGGAATTTAAATTAAACCTTAGAGTTCACCTTGCTTTGTGGCAAAGGAACTGGGCTTTTAAACTCCCATACCAGTCACTCATTGGGATTGTGCAGTGGTGGAGGAGTGAAGCCTGAGGCCTCCAAGATATTTATGATTCTCTGTTTAGGCAAGGAAACTCCAATGTCCAAGAGCAGCCCTTTTGAAGGTCAATCAAAGGTATGAGCATTTAGTACTATAACATGCACAAATGAGGAGATGAGCACAGAGAATGAGAAAAGTGTATCTGAGAGGATCATGACTCTACACACCAGTGCCTTCAACTTGGTACTGTGAGAAAAACCCTGGACTTTAGGGACAGAACTACATGTTCAAGTTTTGGCCTTGCTCCTCAGGCATAACCTTGGGCAAGTTACTTGGGAAATCTTACACAGATTTGTGAATAAATTCTTTTTTAGTTTTATTCCCAAACTTTAGCAAAATGCCCAAAACACTGTTGGCATTCAGGAAAAGTGCTGAATAAATGAAATCACTAAACCTATTTTTATGTAGCTCTGGTAGGATTCTTCTTGTTGAGTTTTATCATTATTGTTGTTTGTTACTTTTTTATTTTTATATTTCTCCATCTTTATTGCACACAACTTGACTTCCATAGTTTTAATTTATATTTTGCTGGAACACTTACTATCTGTACCTCAGGACTGACTGGGATTGATTTTCACACCATAAATTTGTTGTCTATCTATCTATCTATCTATCTACATGTAGATAGATAGATATAGATATAATCACATTTATTTGTTATTTTAAAGGAACTTAGCAGCAAGTCTGCCAGCCAGATCTTAGGAAGCAGGTTTGAACTCTGGAACTTTGATTAAGTTCCCTATAAGTGTATTAAGACCGAACCATTAGAAGTAGATTTGATTAGCTAATTATTACTAAGATAATCAATGTTGATCTACCAAGTCAGACTTAAATGGAAAAGCCATGGAAAATAAATAGAGATTATGAATTTACTGTTCACTGCATGAAAACATGAAGAATATTTTAACTTATATTCACTCTGGGGATCCATGGGAAAAGTTTATTATAAAATACCCCATCATTAGGTTGTTTTAAAATGTTTTTATTTTGTTATTTCTTATACCTCATGGGTCATTTATTTCTCTTCAGATATTGATGGCTGCAAGATAGTGCTTCTCAAACTTATTCAGTGACCCTAGGAGAGAAACTCATAAACTTCTATGTCCAGAATTGCACACAAAAAAGAAATATTTGTTTTTAATGGAATTGTAAAAGTATGATTTTTATTTTTTATTTTTTATTGTTGTTCAACTACAGCTGTTCCCATTTTCCCTTGTCACACCCATCCCCATCTCCCAGCCTCTATGCTTCCCCTCTTTGGCTTTGTCCATGGGTCCTTTATACATGTTCTTTGATGACCTATAAGTGGAATGTAATCAACAAAACAAACAAGCAAGCAAAATATAACCAGAGACATTGAAATAAAGAACAAACTGACAGTAACCAGAGAGGAGGAGGGACAGAGATAACAGGGGACAGAGGGAGAAAGGTTGTTAAGAAATATTTATTGAGAAGGTGTTTGTGCCTGGAGCAGTGATGAGGATTATCATATTTTATTTCTCATTTAATCCTCAGTGAAACCCTATGAGTTAGGGACTACAGTCATCCTACTTTCACAAATAAGGAGATTCAGGTGAAGAGATATTAAGTAATTTGATTATGGCACATAGTTAGGAAAAGGCAGTCTGGATTCACACTCAGATGATCAGAAGCCAGAGACTCAATTCCACCTTCCAAAAGGGAGAAAGAAGTTTGAAAGTCTATATTAGAACTCAAAGTTCTCTATGGAGAGCCCAGCCTACTTTAAAACCTGGATAGTTGAAAATACAAAGAGAAGACTATTCTCCCCCAATTAATATAATCTACATTACCAGCAAAACAAACCAGAAAATTCTTTATTCTCCATAACTTTCTCAAGATATCTTAATGACCTATGCTTCACTCCTAACTCCAGTGAACACAACTGCTTATTAGTGAAATATCATCACAAGAGTATGTACAATGAAAACAGTTGAAAGCCCCACTTGGATTCCTTAGACACAAAAGAAGTGCTAACTTAATCTCAATGACTCCTTGGGGGATTGAGGTTTTCATAGGAAAGCTAAAAATTTTAAGATAGCTTTTCATTTACCTTTAAAAGGACAGATTTTAACAATTCCATTTTAGCAGAACAGTCTTTCTTCAATAAAAGTCAAGAATTAGACAGTCCTAATTATGCTGTTTTCACTAACAAAGAAAATTTAAAACAATTTTACTGCCTTTAGTATGGGTACATAACAATTCAATGAGAAATTCCGTGAATTCATAAAGGAAGCATCACCAAGTGCAGGGAGGGCACCGAAGTGAGCAGAGCAACAGCCAAAGTGAGAGATTATTGTGTTCACAGAAGATGTACACCTGCAAATTCTCAAATCTGACCTGGGTCATAGTGGACGAAATTAGAGATGAAACTGGCTCAGTGCTAGCATTAGGAAAGCCTTACTCTTCATTGGGGAACTCTTCCCTTCATCCAAAATGACCAGAATATGGTAGGAAGGAACATAAATCTTGCACAAAGCAGATCTTCACATTGCAAGCCTTAACAATGGATTTGGGGTAAACACATGCATTGGCAGCTGAGAGAATGACACAAGAATTTGGCATATGAACCCCATTATGTTTGTTGTGTTATGAGTATAATCCATGAATTACATCTACCTCAATACTATAATTCTGTATTGCTACAAACTCTTACGGACAGACCAATTACAGATGGAAAGTCTCACTTATTTATCTAAGCTGAGCTGCAATATTCCCTGTGCTGTATATCACACCATAATTAAGTTAATTGAGACAATCTAATTTCTAATGCTCTGAGTATTATGCCCAACATTTATGGTGTTCCCAGGGTTTGTCCACCACCCTTGCTCTGGTCATGAAAATAGCATAGAAGCAAGTGGGGTAAGAGAGGAGGTGGGACTTGGTAGCATCAGCTACATTTTCCATTCTCATACATACAAAACTGAGAAGTGGAAACATTATTTTCATGGCCATGCTGGGGTGACTGTGTAGGAGAATTCTGCTAGTGTGGCCAACAACCTCCATGACTAGAGAAGGGAACAGAGCAGAAAGCCATGTTTCCTACTGAGATTTATGATGGAAAGTTGTTGCTGCCAGGACCTTGGGTTATACTGAGACATTTTCTGAGCTTCTGAGTTTCTGGACAAGACCAGTTTTGCAAAGTCCGAGAGGCATAGAACTGCTCTTCTATTTCCTTGGTTAGGAGCAATTAATCATGGTTGGATGCCACCAACAAATATTTTTCTTTGAGACAGGCAGGAAAATTGGAAAGGAAATCAGGAAGAGTGTTCCATTCTAAATACATCTTTATTTATTTTACAGTCAGTTCAGGATGTCTTTGTTTTATTAGTGCACTTCCAACCACAGAGCTGAAAACCCTGAGGCCTAATAGGTTTATTACACTACAGTCCTGTGGTCCCAGTCACACCTTCTTGCTAATTTAGGGATGCGGTCAGTGCATTTTCCTCCTAGTAATAATAGACAGGCATTTTACTTCTGATAGAAAGACACAAGGGTTCCATATCTGTGCAATCCATAGATCTGTTCCTAGGTATATGGTTATATTTGCCTTTTCCAAAAAAATATTTTACATATTCTAGCTGCAGTTCTGTTTGTGAATTTTAACAAGAAAACATTTCACACAAACTGGTCCCAGTGGGCTTCAAAGGACTTTCAGTAAGGGTAGTATGTGACTTTTTTGTTTTGTTAATGGGGAAAATGAAATTTCAAGGCTCCATACTTCACTCCTTTCTGGTCCAACTTTGTGATCGTGTTCTGAACAGCCTCTTAGAAGAGAGCACAGGATATTGTAAACTCCCTTCAATGCCTGGCTTGATCCTGTATTGTCCATTCACAGAAATAGTCACATTGAAAAATTCAGTTAACCTACGAAATTTTCAGCGTCTGCAGTTTAAAACAAAAGCAAAACTAAAATCAAGCACAGAAACAAACCAACCTTTCCTGCAAACTATGTTTTCTTCAGCATAGTGTGTGAAGCAAAGATCAACATGAGAGTGTTTTATTTATCTATTTTTCAGAAGTAGGGAGAAATATTAAATGAGGTCTACAATAAGTCTATTATTTTTACTATTACCATTCAATATTATTTCTTATTCTGTGTTATAGCTCAGAGATTTCACAGAAATCCCTGTAAATGCAAAATGCTATGCTTAATATTGCTCTAATATTGCTTAATATGTGCTTAATTGCTCCTCAGCAGTTGCCAGGAAAGTTTTATTTCCATTTGGTTTCATTTATATAGCATTTCTGCTGTAATGAAGGCTGTGTGACCTGTGGTTAAAAGCAAATGAGAATCAAACTTTAAAACCAATTCATTTTACAATTTAAATCGAAATAATCCTTGTATTCAGTAACTTCCCAGGACTTTTTTTTCATCTAAATATGTCCCATAAGCTTTTTGCTCCCAATAGCCTTAAATCTAAGCTGTGAGGTTTCATGACGTCTCATTGCAGATAAAGTAAACTAGATACTTTTGCTTTCTGTTTTCCTGTCATGCAACAAGTATTTATTAAATATCCATTTTGAGCAAGTCACACAAGATTCCAACACCCCATTTTGAAAGGAAGATACTAGACTAATGTTTAAGATACTTTGAACATTAATGTTTCATTTATAATTTTGCTATAGGCTTAGAATCTTTCTAAACACCAAAAAAGGTTATATGTAAGAGTGGCTGTCATGATCAAGTGGAAAGACAGTGGACTTTATAGTAAATAGACCATGTTCAAATATAAGTTCTGTTCTTCTGTGAGCCATAATTTTCTCACTGAGCAAATGGATACATCATTACTGTCCTCACAACATTATTTGGATAATTAAATTAGAGTAAAGAACAATATATGCAACCCATAGTAGCTTAACAATACCGGCTGATCTCTTTTGTCTTCACTCAAATTGCTTCCACTCCAAGCACCAAGAGAGGATCTGTGCAAAACAAAAAACATATAGCAATGCAATGTTAGTAAATGCTGTATAAAAAACAATTTATATATAATGAACATCTTAAAAATATTTTGCAAAAGCGAGTTCAAATGACGCTTAGCTGTCCCAGTGCTGCTTAATTCTAAACTCTGATCAACAACTTTATTTATTCCTGATTATTGCCTTGACTGGACATCTGTTTTTGGTGCTCCTCATTAACCCTTTGTATAGCAATTAATCAAATAAAGTCTGAATCCATTTTCCCATAGTTATGAATATTTAGGTGAGATGTAGGAGCTGTGGATAGGACAGGGATCAAAGTTCTGAATTGAGAAGTAGATCACTGCTAAACAGTGGATGCCTGAGGCCTGAACACAGCTAGAAAGTCCACTTCTTCAGCTTAAGCCTACTTCATAATGAATTAATCAATCCCTGCTGGCTGAGGCAGCCTGATTCCTCATTGGGCCCTGACAATTCATTAAAGATAAAAAATAAACAAGTAAAATGTCAGGAGAGTAGATATCCTTTATCAAAACCTTCTAATAGGTACGTAACAAAACAATTATAGAGAGCTTTGAGATGTTCAGACTAAATGGTATTGCAAATAATACTGATAAAATACAGAGTTATCAGTAAGTCAAACTGATAACTGTTACCAAAATTATCTATAAATCAAACTATGTAGTTTGCTCTGCACAATTTTGGATGGCCTCCAAAAATCTGGGAATTTTGGCCTATTAGAATAACAGGTAATCCAGCCCAACTACCTTATTTGACAGATGAAGAAACTGAGGCCCACAGAAGTTAAATGACTTGCACAGTAGCACATTACTCAGTAGTTAAGAGCAAGGATCTACTCTATCATTTCCTACCAGTCAAATTTCTGCAAATACATGGCATTTCTAAGATCCAAAATATTTATATGTAAAATGGGTCTAGAATCATAAGTAACCCATTTATAGCTGTATAATACTCGCAAAATATTTAGCAAAATGCCTGACATATATTAAATATTATTATCATTACTAAAATTGGGACTAAAATGTGACATTATAATGACTTATAATTTGGAATAATGAATAGGAGGACTCTACTTCATATAGTACTTAAACTGAAGAAAATTCAGATCATGTTTATGATCAATCTTTGAGCTTGCATGTAGAAAAAAACTGCAAAGCAGAATATTTTTCCTGGGACTTCTGGCCAAGATGGAGGCGTAGGTAGACACACTGTGCCTCCTCACACAACCAAAAGAAGGACAACAACAATTTAGAAACAAAAAAACAACCAGGACTGACAGAAAATTGAACTGTATGGAAGTCCAACAACCAAGGAGTTAAAGAAGAAACATTCATCCCAACTGGTAGGAGGGGTGGAGTCGGGCGGATGGGTGGAGAGGACTCTTGACAAAGTGGCAGCAGGTGGACCCAGCAAGGTGGTAGATTGTGGAGGGGCTTGGCGCACAAGGCAGCTGGAGAACTGGGGAGTCCCACATTCGCACGCAGATAAACCAGGCAAAACTGGGGAGTGAGACAGACCACACAACCCAGGGTCACAGCTCGGGGAAATAAAGCCCCAAAACACTGATTGAAAACATCTGTGGGAGTCAAGGTGCTAGGAGAGACTCCCAGTCTCACAGGAGAGTTCATTGGAGAGACCCACAGGGTCCTAGAACATACACAAACCTACCCACCCAGGAATCAGCACCAGAAGGGCCCACTTTGCTTGTGGGTAGTGGGGAAAGTGACTGAAATCTGGTAGAAAGCAGAGCAAGCACCATTGTTCCCTCTCAGACCCCTCTCACACATACAGCATCACAACGCAACGACATGGGTTGCCCCGCCCTGGTGAACACCTAAGGCTCTGCCCCTCACTACATAACAGGCACACTGAGAAAAAAAAATGGTTCAAATGAAAGAACAGATCAAAGCTCTAGAAAAAATACAACTAAGTGATGAAGAGATAGCCAATCCATCAGATGCACAGTTCAAAATACTGGTCATCAGAATGCTCACAGAATTAGTTGAATTTGGTCACAAATTAGATGGAAAAAATAAAGGCTATACTAAGTAAAATAAAGAAAAATATATAGGAAACCAATAGTGATGGGAAGGCAATTGGGACTCAAATTAATGGTGTGGACCAGAAGGAAGAAAGAAACATTCAACCAGAATGAAGAAAAAAGGATTCAAAAAAATGAGGAGAGGCTTAGGAACCTCTAGGACATCTTTAAACGTTCCAACATCCGAATTATAGGGGTACCAGAAGGAGAAGAGGAAGAGCAACAAAATGAAAACTTATTTGAACAAATAATGATTTTTTTCCAATTTTTTCCTAACTTGGAGTTAGACTTGCCCCCATTGTGGAGTACACGTCATACCCCACAACAAATCAGTAGCCAGCAGGAGGGGCTTTATGGAGGATGCTAACTTAGTCCTCCATAAAAGGTTCTATAATCCAAACCCTTCCCATATGATTACTGCTTATTTTACTAAAAATATACTTCATGGTCTATGTCATGGCCCATAAGATCTTGAAAAATATTTAGATATTTCTATTCCTTCATATAAACATTACACATTTTGTTTTTTATATAACTATTCCCAAGTTAATTTTTTCCAATAGCCAGTTATAAAAATTACACATACCATAGTCAACATTCATGCAGTGAATAGCATATTCTGTCTCAAAATGTAACTAGATGCATCAGGTAAACTAAGTCCCAAGGAAGGCACATTTGCTTTTCATTTAATTTCCCCAATGTAAGACTACAAAATGGCTCATAAAGTTGTTATACCCATTATTATCAATGATATTTCAGGATGAAATAAATACTTGAAGCAGTCTTATAGTAGTGCTTATTTTTCCCCTGGCACAGTGACTTTGGAGTAATCATGTGGGCTGAAAACCATAAATCGTATATGTTTGAGAAAAAATAAATTGGGTAAAGACTGGATATTATTGAATTTAAAGGGTTGATTCTTTATGAAGGAAGGTTTTTGTTAAGGGAAAATATATTACATTATGGAACCAATCAAAGTGACATTTATTCTGTGGTCTTTAGAGACTCACTGCTTGCATCAAATAGAAGACTGACTTGGTCCTGAGCCTCGGGGCCAAGTTGTTCTACAGGTTGAACTCCAACTTGTCTCATTACATGATTAATGACATCTGCAATAAGAGTGATGCACAGTTAAGTTTGTGGTGCTTCTACACAAATAGGTTCAATTTTAAAAGTTATAAATTATAAGGGACAGAATGTTCTTTTATGCAACCAGGAAATCACTTTTCCTGGTGGGCTTTTAATAACATTGAATTTATCAAGGGTTGACACTTCTGTTATTTCCTCTAGGCTATAAAAAAAATAAACCTTAACTGTTCATCCACAAGAGCCAGGATATTTTTTTAAGAAGGAAAAAAGGATGAAGTGGTGATACGAATATCACCAGATAAGTGATTACCAGAATATATCACATTCTGTCACTGAATTGCTTTACATGAAGCATCAAAGGTGAATGTAAGGGCTTCAAATGCCAAGGTAACTTCTATGATGAAACTGTGCACTTAAAGATGGAAGAACCATCACTATCTATTTCCAAAACTAGTTCATCACCCCAAACAGAAACTGTGTTCCCATTAAGCAATAACTCCCTTACTCCCTCTCTCTTTAGCCCTTAGTAATCTCTAATCTACTTTTTTGTCTCTTTGTATTTGTCTATTCTGGCTATTTCCTACAAGTGTTATCATGAAATATTTGTCATTTTGTGTCCAGATTATTTCACTTAGCTTAATGTTTCCAAGGTTAACCCATACTGTGGCATGTGTCATAAGTTCATTTATTTTTATTGCTAGATAATATTTAATTGTACGGATATACCACATTTTGTTTACCCATTCATCTGTTGATAGACTTGGGTTGCTTACAACTTTTGATATGATAAAGGCAACAAAAAGAAAGATTTCAAAAAATTCAAATAAAAATACTCTTATATGACTCTTCTGTTAGTCTTCTAGTAATATAATGTTTAGCTTGTTATGCTTGAGTTTACTTTATTGTATCATATTTAATACATGACATATAAAATGCAGAGCACTTATGGGGCTACTGAATATATTGCCACCTTTAGAGTATATTATTGAATATCTAGATTTTTCTGAAAACACAGCCAACTACCAAAAACTAGAAGTTTCAGCTAAGCCCAAACACCCACTGAGTAAATTTGGCTCATCATCATCCACGTGTGGTTTTTCTTGTCTATGTAAATAAACCCATGAACAAACTGACTAATCGAAACAACCCTCTCAGTCACTATTGCTCACCTCATTGCTATAGCAAATGGCTATTTGTCTTTATTTTATTTGATATCAGCATATTTTGATGTAGCTGATGGCTTCCTTCTCATAATACTGGGTATGGCATGAAAATGCCCTTTTTCTTACAAAATCTTTTATTATGAAATCATAAGCATGTGATTCTGTAACATAATAATCTTACACTCAAGCAAACCATATGATATTTTAAGTTAAATGTTCAAATTAAAACTAGAAATTATTACACCTATATTACTACCCTAGCAACCACATTCAAGCAGATATTATTTCTGCTGGACTCTGTACTTTCTTCATTTGTTTTGGGGACATCACAGTCCCCAGGTTTTCATATTCAGCTCCCTTTGTTGTTTGTCCCTCTTCTCCTTTACATTTTTAACATTGGAATATCCTAAGGTTCAGTCCTGAGACCTCTTCTCATCTTTTCATTTCTCCCTTTACTGATATATTTTCAAATTGGAGTTCTGAATACCATCTGCATTATAATGAATCCCTAATCATATCTCCAGTATGGGTAGTTCCCCTGAACTTTAAACTCATAATGTTCAATTGCCTGTTTGATGATTCCCACTTGGATATCTAATAGACATTTTAAAAATAACATGTCTGAAATTGAATTCCTAATCATCCCCAGGCACCTGCTTTTTCCAGTCTCAATTAATGCCAACTCCATCATTCCAGTTGCTCAAACCAAATTTCTTGATATTATTCTCAGCCCCTCTCTTTCCCTTATTCTCATTCCCAATCTGTCAGGAAATCAGTTAGTTCTATTTTTAAAATATACCCATAATCTAATGAGTTATTTTTAAAATCACTTTATTGAAGTATAATTGAAATACAAAAGCTGTATATGTTTAATGTATTTAATTTAATGAATTTCAGCAAATATACACTTGTGAAATCATTACCACAATTTATGCCACAAACATACTTCCAATACAACCAGCAAATTCTCAGTCACTATTGTTTCCCTCTCAGATTATTTACTAATGGTAGCCTCCCCCAGTCTTCCCTCTGATTTCACTCTTGCTGCCCTACAGTCTGGTTTTAGCACAGTAGCTAAAATGATCCCCTTGAAAGTTCATTGGGTCATGTCATTCCTTTGCAAAAAATATGCAATGATTCCACATTTCTTTAAGAGTATCAGCTCAAACATTTAAAATATCTGACAAGGCCCTATATAATGTGGTCCTTTTCTAATCTTATTTACTAACTTCCCACTACTCCTTTCTGCTCACTTTGGTCAAGCTATGGTGAATGTCTTCTTCAAACACCCCTGGTGAGTTTCTGCATCAGATATTTGGCACTGGCTCTTCCTACTGTTTGAAATCCTTTTCCTCCAGGTATTTGCATGATTCATTTCACCTTCTTCTTCTTGGTGAGAGTGCTGCCTGTCAGTATAAAGGTTGTGTTCTACACTAGAGTACCTGGAGGACAGGTAAGTGGGTGCAGAACCCATGTCTCCAGGTATGCCTTTATACTTGTGGGCCAGCACAGAACTTGCTTCTTAGTAAGATGCATCCCAGCCAGCCTCAGAAGTCCTGGTTTTTCTTACTGTGTTATATGTATGTGTGTGTCGTGTGTGTGTGTGTGTGTGTGTGTGTGTGCGCGCGCATGCGCGTGTGTGTTTAATTTTTGTATTCTGATGCTTTGATATCTTGGAGTTTGCTGACATGGAGGGACTGTCCCCTCTCCCCAGGCTTAGCCAATTTCTAGAGACAGTAAAGGATTTGCCAATGCACCTTTCATATGCAAACCAACAAACCCAAAGCCCATATGCCCTAATTACTTCCTTTATCTAGTTCCTCCACTCTGGACCCTCATACCCCAGGGCCAAATACTAGACAGCTAGGGACATTCCAGAGCCTACTGAAATTAGTCAAACTAGCCAACCATATGCCTGCTTATCCTGCTTCACCAGAACCTTCTTATGGAAGCCACAATAAAGGTTATTGCCATTGCTTCTTCTCTCCCCTCTGCCTCATGATTGGCACTGGTGTTTCCCTATGTGTCCTTCCAGGTATTGCATGCCCCTTCCTCTTGGTAAATGAGGATAAGAAACTATCTTTTCAGTGGCAATCATTTGTTGATCTGTTGGCTTTCTTATACCCCAAACTTTCTAATATACAATATTTTAAAAAGCTCATGTAATCTTCTAACATGTATATCATTCTCTTATTTGTTTTTATTATTTTTTATCATTTTATTGTTATTCTATTACAGTTGTTTATTATCTATCTTCTCCACTTTATCAATGAAAGCAGGAATGTTTGTCTGTTTTCTTCACTGATATATCTCCTAGCTTTTATAATAGCATGTAGCACACAGTAGGCATTCATTAATAATTTGAAAATGAATAAATAAATAAATGAACAGTGGCAGCCAAGGGTCAATGTACATGTTTCAAAGATCTACATGGTGTGACTGTGTGGAGAATGTGATCATGGATTATAGAAAGGGCCATACTCCATCTTTGAAGAGGTAAGGGGACAAGGGATGTGAACAAAACAAGGAAGAAGAGTACCAACATGTCTGCACAGCGGAGTAACCAGACAGGTGTGATCAAAAGGGCAGTCCTACACTGTCAATGGCTGAGGTATCTGGGCATGGAATACATACAGGGCAAAACAGGAGCCTCGATCTGTAGTGCAGATGTGTAACCGGGCTGAGAATGTGAACAGTACAAAGAGGAGGAATTCTGAGATACCAGTGATCGGATGTAACTGGGATGGGAATCTGAACAAGGCAGAGAAGGATCTGACACCATTAGTGTAGTGTATAAATGGACAGGACATGTGAACAGGGTGAGGAAGAGCAACTTCCCTCAACAATGTGACAATATACCTGGACAGAGGAAGTCCAGTGTCATTGTGGTGCCACCATGCACCTTTAGTGCAGTGAGTGTTCTGGGCTGGTTTTGAGAATGAGGCAGAGTAGGATGCTCAAACTGTGAGTCCAGGGGGATAAGCAGTCTGCTGACGTGGCAAAAAAAGTACCCAGCACAGCAGTGTAGTAGAGTAACTGGGTGGAGAGAGGAAAGGGGGTGCTTAAGCAGAACCCTGAATCCTCAGTACCATCAGTTATCTGGGCTGGTTGGTGGGCAGCACAAAAAATGATTTCTAAACAGTGGTCCAAGGGGAAAGATGGAGGGGATATGACAGTGGAAAAGAGGGGAGACCCTGTCATCAGTGCAGTGGTATAACTGAACAAGAGATTTGACCAAGGTGGAGAGGAGGAAACATACTGTGTCATTGAGGTGATGTAAGTGGACATAGGAGGTGCAAATACAAAGGGGAGTTGACTCTGATCACCAGTACAGTTGGTGTTATGTTAGCAGACAGAAGCTGCAAATGTCCAAGAGAAGGCCCTTCACATCATCAGCTATGCGGTTTCAGTAGTCAGCAGATGAGAACAGGAGAAAGGGGAGGAATCCTACACCATCAGTAAAAGGGTGTGGCTGGGGATGGGATGTGACCAGGACAAAGAGGACAACCTCACCCCAGAAGTGAAGTTCAGTGACAGGGTAAGTGATGTGAATATGACAACCAGTAGGAGCATCACACCATTGGAGCAGCATCCATGCATTGATGTCATTGAGCAGAGTGCATAAATGGGACAAAGTGTGCTGGCATCACCAGCATAACTGGCCAGGAGATATTATCTGTGCAAAGAATAGTGTCCATACACCGTCATTTTTGTAATGTCGTAAGTGGATGGAGGATGTGAACAGGACAGAGAGGATGAGGTAACACCCATGAGGACAGTGATGTGCCTGGGCAGGTACATGATCATGGAAAATTAAAGAGCTCCACACACCCTTGGTGCAGTGGGACAACTGGACTAGAAATGTCAATAGGGGAAAAAAGGGGTCCGTGATCTATCCACACACAAGTGGCATTGGACATGGAGAACCAGAAAGGCAAAGATGAGGAGTCCTATTTCAAGAGTTCGGTGGCAATGTGGACAAAACAGGAGAATCCTCGCACCATTAGGCCTGAGGTGTAACTGGAGAGGATCCATAAATGTAGTAAAGAGAAGAAACCTCACCACGAGTTCAGGGATGTCACTTGGTAGGGTTATGTGAATGGAGCCAAAGGGAGGAATACTGCACCACCAGCACAGTGGTTCCATGGGCATGGGGAATCCAATGCCTGTGTGCATGGACAGGGTGTGTGAAAGGTGCAAAGAGTTGGCACACAGCACTTCAGTGCAGTTGTGTAACTGATTCCAGAATGTGAATAGGGTAAGAGGCACAATCTCATGCAATCAGGGTGCTAGTTGAGTGGAAAGGGAAAGTTGAAGGAGGAGTAGCTCCACATCAATACAGCTGTGTGAGTGAACAGGAAGTGTGAGCAGAGCCAAAAAGCATGATCTTCCATTATCACTTTGCTTGGCCACAGGACAAAAATCAGGCAGACATGAGCATACACATACTGTCACTACCACAGTGTCACTAGGTCTGGCATGCCCACATCAAAGAAAAGGGGCTCAACTCATCAATGTGGTGGTGTACCCATACCAGAGGTATAAATACAGGAGCATAGATTGTCGGTGCCATGTGAAACTGGAGAGAGGATGTGAACACATACAGAGGAGAAGCCCGGCCACACCAGAGCCCTACAGTAGCTGGGAATGTGCGTGAACAATCAGAAGGATCCCCACCACACTCATACAATGGAGTAACCTGGCTAGATATGAAAACAGGCAGCTGGGTGGAGCCCCGGCCCATCAGCACAGTGGAGTAGCTGGGAAGGGCATGTGAACACCTTCCCCTGCCCTGCTGACTGGCTCAGCTTTCCTGGGCAACTGGGGGAAAGCAGGGATGGCTTTGATGCAGGCAACACAGGCTGCCCCAAGTCAGTGAGAATTATAGGGCTACCTCTATAGCACCCCAGGAAAATGACCAGTTTGCTTTCAAGATAGCGTGATTTATAGTCACAGTGTCCTAAAACCTTCCATCTGCAGTAGATGAATCTGCTTTCCAGACACTGCTCAGCTAGTTGGTGGAAAGCCGATTCTCCTGCAGTCTTGCTCAGAGCCTATCATGTGTCTCATAACATATATCACTGAGCACTGTGAAAGCAGAGGCCCTAAATCTGCAGACACTGTAATTGTCCAAGATAACTACCTTGATAGAGATAGGCATGATGGTTACATGTGGGAACATCTCTGACTAATGTGGAAACCAAGTCAGTGACCCAAATCTAGCCCAAGTGAGAGGAGTGACTGAAAGGGTTCATGGGTGACTGTCTGGCAGCCTTGACAAATTGAGTTCCAGCAGCAAAGAGAAGGGCTCACAGAGCGACCCCTGCTGCAACTGGTGCCTTATTGACGTTTCTACAGCCAGGGCCAGGAAATCAATGGACTGTGAACACTGAATTATCCTCTTACCCTGGACATGATCCCCTCAGGCCTCACTGCAGGATGTTAGCTCCATGACTTGCAGTAACTTACACCGTTCCCAGCTGCTTCTCCTTTGGCTCTGGGAATGCAGAGGCCTTCTTGAGTTCAAGGTTATGAACCTGACATTCAAAAGAAGTACTGTGTTCACCATGGAGCCATCTAGTCAGCAGCTGTCTCTCTCCCTGTGTGGCTGTGCTACTTTACATGCACCAAAGGTAAAATACACTGAAAAAGATAAGCCAAATCAATTTTAATGGTAGAAACTCCAAACTTCTTGACAAAATTTAACAGGTAGGTGTGTCGTGCTGAAGGAAGAAAGGAGAGGAAATGAGTCTGGGAGGAGTGGGAGATAAGTTTGAGGAGTGTGAACACGATTCGGCAGGTCACCTGCAGGAGCTGTGCATTTCCTGCACTGCACAGAGTGCTTGGGGACTTGGGGGGGGGCGGGTAGGGTGGTGACAGTCTGGTCCATGTCTTCTCCAACGTGCAAACCTCCTATGCTGTGGGTGCCAGAGGGAGCACTGCTTTCTGAGTCCTCTTCTCACAGGGGGACATTTTTCCATAGGGTGGGGTAGGAGCTTTTCCAGTTCATTCTCCTAGAGACAGTGGTGTGACCTCCTCACTCACTCCCATGGGACGAACTGTTAAGAGGATGCTTTTCTAGAACTATTCCTGCTCTGGGGAGCCCAGCACTGATAGATATGTTTTCTAGGTCTCTCATACAGAGACCACAGTATTCCATGTGTTTCCTTCCTCTGCTGACAACACAGTGCAGGGACAAGTTCACTGAATAATGGCAAGTTGTGGGAGGTCTGTCCCCACTCTCTGTGAGCAGCCATCCTGATAGCTGCAGCTCTGCGCAGGGGCCACACTTGGCCACAACCCCAAAGCCAGGAGTGCTGGCCCATGTGTACATCCTGGTGTGGAAGGTCAGTCACACTCTCTGGGACTTCTTCAAACCACTGCTCTTCGCAGCCCACTGATGTCCAGGGGCAACTTCGTCATTATAGACAGTGCTTTTCAGGACCAGTCTGTCTGCAGGCCTGAAAATCTTCAGGAATGTAAACAAAATCCAGACCATGAAACACCACTTCTTTAGAAAGAAGTTTATCTCACACCTGTCTATGTTTCATAAGGCCTCCCCTTTCTTCCTTCCAGTGATTTGTGTTGCTTCTTCCCCCACACTCTCACCCTAGAATTCAGTTCCATTTAATGTCTAAGTACAGATACAATGAGTTCATACTATAGAACCATTTTCACAGGACTTTGGATATTATAGGAGGAACTATCACAAGTCAGGACCTGTTGGAAACCTGTAATTTCCCAGGTAAGTTTCATTTGTGTATACATTCATTCTACAAACATTTCCTTGATATAAACTATATACCAGGCACTGTTTGGATGAAACCATCCAAAACTATAATAAAAAACAATCATTTAAAGCTCCTTGAATTGATCCTAAGGACAAATAGCAAGTGAAGAAATGTCTATTCATGAAAATCAGTAGTTATTCAATAAAAAAAGGAAAGATTGTGATATTTGAGCCTGTCCTAGACCTTCCCAGCTGAGCAAGGTTGAGACCCCACCCCAGAGTGCTGCAAGGCTCCCTCTCCCTCAGCTGCCAGCCAGAGGGCTTTCTTCCTGGGAAGAGCTAGACTTCAGCTTTTCTCATTTTCCTCCAGCTGCCTGTTGCAGAGGTTAAGTCCCTGTAGGCTGAAATAGTGAGGTGAGGGCTGTCTCCTGTATGAAGTAGGCTAGTATTGCTTAAAGCAGGGGCACAGTAGCATGAGACAAAAACCTTAAAAATATTAAAGGTAGTACTACCTACCATATGATCCATCAATGCTACTTCTAGGTATATATCAAAATGAAGTGAAATAACACTCTTAAAGAGATACAGGCACTCCTGTGTTCATTAAAACATTATTCACAATAGCAAAGACATGAAAACTTTTGAAGTGGCCACTGACAAATAAATGGATAAAGAAAATGTGATATGTAATAAACGTATAATGATATTAAACCATGTTTGCACATGGTAAGCAGCAGTTATTGCTATAATTTTAATGACTACCTTTGTAATTATTGAAAGGCAAATAATAGTCATTTTAAATGATGGCATATTCCTGAGAATCAACTGTAAAACTGTTGTATATATAATAATTATATAATGTATAACAAATAATATAAAATAGATAATATACCTACATATTATACAGTTATTGTGGATTATATGTAATCTATTATATAATGTAATATATTATAGGTCATCTGTTTATATAACATAATGTATTATATGTTATCTATTATGTATAATATATGACAGAGAGCACTTTTATATAATACAACATTCTATATGATGTGTTATAGAATACATTCTATATTATATGCACTATATGTTATATTGCATATAGTTTATAATATATATATTATACATAACTTATATAACAGTATATGTTAATTGAAGCATTATTCACAATAGCCAAGACATAAAACTACCGAGGTGTCCACCAACAGATAAACTGCACAGCAAAGGCAGAGCAGAGCAAGAGAGCAGGAGAGAAAGAGAAGCTTTCCCCTCAATTCTGATTTGTAAATCCCACAGGAAGAGAGGAGAAAAACTGGAGCTCACAGTCAGGGACCTGCACCAATCCATGCCTGCAGCCCAGCCTCCCCCTGTGGTTTTCTGACCTCTGGACATTGATGTTCCTACTGCTTTTGGCTCTGATTTGTTCTGCGAGGCAAAGCGACTATGTCGTATCCATTAAAACAGGTTCCCAAGTCCACAGCTGTGACTTCCTCAAGGTTCCTGATGTCTATGCAATGCTTTTAAATTTCATGGTAAGTGTCAGTTTTCATCAGTTCAAATGTCCACATGACATGACTTAAAGATATGCAATCGCCTCCTTACCAGATACTTCTAATTAGACAGAGGTCTTGGGTGGGGAGGTAGCCCTTAATTATTTCTGAGGTGATTAGGAGAAATCACACTTGATTATACACTGTGCACTGGCTTCAGGAAGCTCAGAGCCAGCATTTACTGCTACATGGCTACTGGGAGGCAGGTTCCTTTTCCTGAAAGAGGCTTCATCTCCCTCCACTCAGCTTCTTCAAGTCCCCTCCTCCCCCTTTATTTCAGGGTGTGCAGACAGCCAGGGACCTTGCTTTGCATTATAAGTGGACCACCAACCAAGCTGAGAGCCAATGCTGCACAGTCCTAGAGATACTCAGCTGTCAAAATGAAGAGGAAACACACAGGTGTCAGGCAGCTTGAATAGGGAGTCATTGGGAAATATCACAAGGACAGGCATTATGGTTAAAGAGAACTTGTAAACTAGTGGGGAAGTGACAACAATGGTATCAGCTTGCTGTATACACACAAAAGAAAAATTTAGTGGTATGAATTGAATTGAGAAATCCCTAAAGAGCTACAACCATGAGATTTTAGAGACCATAAATCCGTTTTACATACTTTCACCTGTCAATCTTATGGGGGACATTTTATGTCAATAACTCTTAGTCTGATTCATAATTGTTAAGATTTCATGTTCTTAAACCTGATAAGGTTTTCATTAAGCCACACCTCTGGAGTGACAGTAAACAGCAAAACTATGAAATCCAGGGGACATTTTGAATGAATGTGTGGTTTGCCTTCATCACTTCTACTGTCCAGACTGGGGCATAAATACAGAAAAAAAGGCTCCTATCAATGACTCAGTGAATTTGTCTATCCTGGTTTCCATGTTTCCATGGGTTTTCTACTTAAATATGGAAACAACAACCAAATTCTCTACTGTGATTTCAGGGGTCCAGTGAAAATGTCAAATGTGTCATTGGTGCTGACATCTATTAAAGTAGAATAGAATTTGACCCACATTGCATTGTTCAATGCTTGAGTAATTTCAAAGGTGAGTGGAGGTGTTACTGTTCATTGTGGTTTAGAAAATGGGGACTGTCTATTTAACAGGATCAACAAGGCCACAGAATGTGCTTTAACATAAAACAGTTTTGATTTTCTAAGTCTGCATTCACCAGTAATTGCACAGACTGCATTCTGTTTACAGAACTTGTGAATCAATGTGTTTAGAGACAACTCATCTTTTGATATTTCCTTGCAGCACTCCTGAGGGGGCAAATAGTATAGCCTTTCAAAGTCCAATCCAAAATGTTAAACATATAGGTATTCATGTGTATAATGTAACAAAGAGTCATTTAGACCTGAGATGAGAAATGATTCAAAAGTATCCTAGGATTAGGCAAGATACAGCAATAGAGAAATGTAATGTCTGATTTAATCAACATATACAGCCAGAAGAATCATTTCATGACAAAATTAGAACTCTGTACTCTCAAGAAAGCTGACTGTGCAAACTATTTAATATAACCACCCAATTTAAATTACCTATATTTGATAGATATTTATTTTGCAGATTAATGAATAGTATAGTAAGCTGACACCATCTAATTCCATTTCATTGTTTTGATAGAAAATATTTGGCAGTTAACATTTATTCTTGTTGTATAGCCATGCACCAATAAGTATTGCTTATTTATGTTCTTGGAATGAATGTAAATGCCTTTTCTCCCAGGTCACTTTACTGTTCAACAATATCCAATGCCATAACTTTATGATTACGCTTTGTGATTATAACTTTAACTTGATTATTTATGAGGTTGGGAAGAGGTCTTTAACTTAATGGAAATACAGAATTTACCTGCCCTTGGAGTTGAGACAGCAGCAGGGAGATGAGGCTAGAGTTGTATTAGTGGATGGGGTAAACAAATTGTGCTTGTGGTAAATAAAGGACTCTAAACATGGCCAAGCAGGACATGAGCACCATTAATAGTGGAATAAATGATTCACATTTGTACATCTTTGCATTGTATTGCTGGCGTGCAGAGTACACCATACAAATTGGGATCAGTGGCTAATAAGCAAAACATACCCTGACATTAGTAAAATAATTCACAGGGACTTACAGCAAACCAGTCAGGCCATGAAGGCAGGAGGAAAATAGAGCAGGGAGCTCAAACTCTGTGCAGAATTATGACTTAAGTATCCCTCCCTCATGTCTCAGTTGTCACTAGGCTACACTTTCAAAAGGGAGAAATAAAGGGTTTGCTGTCATCTTTGATGGCTGCATCACACTAAGATTGACCCTATTGGAATCATAAAACTGCCAAATCACATAATCACTGGCACAAAACACCTCAACTTGTATTGTGAACAGCATGGTTTAATTTTCTTTGAGTTTAGTTTAGTTTAGTTTCTTAACCAACCTTTTAAATTTTTTCTGAAAAAGAAAACAATATTTCAAACATGTCTGAGCCTGTGGTTATGTCTCCAGTGCCAGGCCAAAACACCTCAGTAACATTTTTTTTTCCAGCTCAGTTAGCTGGAATACATGATATTGGTAATTCTGTGGTCCTTGGAAGTAAGAACTTAGGGGGTGCATGGTGTCTGCAATAGCAGCCATCTCTAGTTCCAGAAGTAAGGACTGGGGCAAGTTGTATGTATACATCCAGCTTTAGGGGCCAGCTGCAAGTACAAGTGCATTGGCAAAGGACAAGGTCAGTAGCAGGGGCCAGGGATGACTTTGTGCGCACATGCAGCTTTGAGGGAGGAAACTGGCAGTATTCATGTTCATAGCTGCTAGGGCTATCTGTGAGCATATGCATGGCAGAGGGAGCCCACTATATATAAGTGCACAGTGACAGTCACCAGGCTGGTGTCATGCATGTGCATGACTTCAAAGACTACAATCAGCTATGGGTACATGCATGCTTGCTGCACTGGATCCTAAGGCCCAGGCACTTGCAGAGGTACTGGCTGGTGTGGCTTCATTGGCACTAAGGAATTAATTCATGTGGCTCTAGTTGCAAAGGCAGGAAACTGTTAATTCTTCATTAAAAATTTTTTAAATAAAGTTATACTATGGACTAAATTCACAAAAGACAATATATAGTTCAATATTAATTTTGTGAGCTATCTTTAATGATTATGCAAACTATTTACTGTTTGATATAGTAATTAGAAAAATAATGAATTAAGCTTTTAAAAGTTAGATACAGCTATTAAGCAAGATATATCCATGACTAACTAATTACTGAAGTAAAAAGATGGTCCCTTCACAGTGTGAATTTTTTCATAATTACAGCTTTGGATATAATTTATCTTAATTAGAAATGTTCAGTGTATTGAGGGATACTACACATCATTGCTAATCTTATATTCATAACTACTATGGTTGTTCTTTTGTTTTAGAAGTTTTGTATTAACCAGGTAACTGCACAATGACCATAAAAAACCGGGAGATATGTGTCTATTGACTTTTCTATAGTAAAAAATGAGCAGTCTTGAGAAAAAAATTGTAAACACTTATTGGCTGATACATAGGTCTTTTTCAAGACATGTTAAATGTGTTAATATATCATAATGTAATGTACATAATGCCATTGATAATATTAGAAAAATCATAATCATTTGTTTAAATATTTTGATATGGTTGTGACTACAAAAATTCCTGCTACCTGACTCTTTTAATTTCCACTTACTACTGTAATAAATTACCAAAATCTTTTGTGTGGGTGTATGCCTTTTTTGTTTATTGTTATTCAAGTACACTTGTGTCCATTTTCACTCCACCATATCCCCCCAGCCCAAACTCATCCCCAACTTCTATCCTCTAACCTACCCCCATTGGCTTTGTCCATGTGTCCTTTATACATGTTCCTTGATGACCCTTCCTCTATTATACCTCTCACCCCTCCTCTCTCTGGTTACTGTCAGTTTGTTCTTTATTTCAATGTCTCTGAATGTATTTGCTTGATTGTTTGTTTTGTTAATTAAGTTCCACTTATAGGTGACATCATATGGTATTTGTCTTTCACTGTCTGCTTATTTCACATAGCATAATGCTTTCCAGTTCCACCCATGCTGTTGGGAAGGGTAGGAGCTCCTTCTTTCTTTCTGCTTTGTAGAATTCCATTTTGTAAATGTACAATTGTTTTTTTTTATCCATTCATTTACTGGTGGGCACCTAGGCTACTTCCAACACTTGGCTATTGTAAACCATGCTGCTGTGCACATTGGGGAGCACAGGTTCTTTTGAATTGGTGTTTCAGGATTCTTAGGGTATAATCCCAGCAGTGGAATTGCTGGGTCAAAAGACAGTTCCATTTTTAGTTTTCTGAGAAAATTCCATACTGTTTTCCACAGTGGCTGCACCAGCCTGCAGTCCCACCAGCGCACTAGGGTTCCCTGTTCCCCACAGCCTCTCCAACACTTGTTGTTTGTTGATTTATTAATGATGGCCATTCTGACCAGGGTGAAGTGGTACCTCATTGTGGTTTTAATTTGCATCTCTCTGATGGCTAGTGATGCTGAGCATCCTTTCATATGTCTCTGGGCCCTCTGTATGTCCTCCTTGGAGAAGTGTCTGTTCAAGTCCTTTGCCCATTTTTTAATTAGGTTTTTTGTCTTCCTGGACTGTAGTCCTGTGAGTTCTTTATATATTTTGGAGATTAAACTCTTGTCTGAGGTATCATTGGCAAATATGTTTTCCCATACAATTGGTTCTCTTTTCATTTTAATGCCGTTTTCCTTAGCCATGCAGAAACTTTTTTTTTGATGACGTCCCATTTGTTAATTATTTCCTTTATGTCCCTTACTCTAGGGGACATATTGATGAAAATATTGCAATGTGGGATGTCTGAGATTTTCCTGCCTATGTTCTTCTTTAGGGCTTTAATGGTGTCACAAGTTATATTTAAGTCTTTAATTCACCTTGAATTTATTTTTGTGCATGGTGTAAGTTGGTGATCGAGTTTTACTTTTTTCATGTAGCTATCCATATCTCCCAACGCCATTGTTGAAGAGGCTATTTTTAGTCCATTTATGCATCTGCTCCCTTTGTCAAGTATTAATCGACCATAGAAACTTGGTTTTATTGCTGGGCTCTCTACTCTGTTCCATTTGTCCATGTGTCTGTTCTTATGCCAGTACCTGGCTGTTTTTATTACAGTGGCCTTGTAATATAGTTTGATATCAGGTATTGTGATCCTACCTACTTTGTTCTATCTCAAAATTGCTGCAGCTATTCAAGGTCATTTAGGGGCCATATACATTTCTGAAATGTTTGTTCTATATCTGTGAAATATGTCTTTGGTATTTTAATAGGGATTGCATTGAATCTATAAATTGCTTTGGGTAATATGGACATTTTGATGACGTTGATTCTACCAATCCATGAACATGGTATATACTTCCATTTGTTTGTGTCTTCCTTAATTTCTTTCTTTAGTGTTGTGTAGTTTTCTGAGTACAGGTCTTTCACCTCCTTGTTAAGGTTCATTTCTAGGTACTTTTTTTTTTTGTTAGTATAGCAAATGGGATTTTTTCCTGATTTCTGATTCTTATCTTTGGTTGTTGGTGTATAAAAATGCCTTTGATTTTTGAATATTGAGTTTGAACCCTGCTGTTTTTCCAAATCCACATATTAGGTAGAGGAGTTTTTTGGTGGAGTCTATAGGGTTTTCTACGTACACTTTTGTGTCATCTGTGAAGAGTGACAGTTTTCCACCTTGCTTTTCAATTTGGATGCTTTTTTTTTCTCTTTCTTATCTGATCACTGGGGTTGGACTTCCAATACTATATTGAATAGAAGTTGTGAAAGCAGGCACCCTTTTCTTGCTCTAGATCTCAGTAGAAAAGCTTTTAGTTTTTCTGTTGAGTATGATGTTCGCTGTAGTTTTCTCATATATGGCATTTATCATGTTGAGCAATGCTCCCTCTACTCTCACTTTGCTGAGTGTTTTAATCATAAATGGGTGCTGTACCTTATCAAATGGTTTTTCTGCATCTATTGATATGATCATGTGATTTTTGTCTTTGCTTTTGTTTATGTGATGTATTACATTTACTGATTTGCGAATATCGAACCATCTTTGCATCCCTGGGATGAATCCCACTTGGTCATGTTGTATGATCTTTTCAATGTATTGCTGGATGTGATTTGCCAATATTTGTTGAGGATTTTAGTGTCTATGTTCATCAGCAATATTGGCCTGAAGTTTTCTTTCTTTGTTGTGTTGTTATCTGGTTTTGGAATTAGGATGATGCTGGCTTTGTAAAAAGAGTTTGGGAGCCTTCTTTCTTGGATTTTTTGGAATAGTCTGTGAAGGATAGGGGTTAGCTCTTCCTCAAAACTTTTGTAAAATTCTCCAGAGAAACTGTGTGGTCCAGGGCTTTTGTGTGCCAGATTTTTTTTTATTATTGCTTCTATTTCATCAGCTGTCATTGGTCTGTTTAGGTGTTCTGCTGCTTCTTCATTCAGTTTTAGAAGATTTTATTTTTCTAGAAATTTTTCCATTTCACCTGGGCTTTCAAATTTCTTGGCATATAGTTCTTCATAGGAATTTCTTACAATCCTTTGTATTTCTGTGGTATCAGTTGTAATCTCTCCTCTTTCATTTCTGATTGTGTTTATTTGGGTCCTCTCTCTTTTTTCTTGATGAGTCTGTTTAAAGGCTTGTCAATCTTGTTTATCTTTTGAAAGAACCAGCTCCTGGATTTGTTGAGCCTTAGAATTGTGTTTTAGCCTCTATGCTGTTTAATTCTGCTCTGATCTTCATTTTTTCCTTCCTTGTACTTGCTCTAGGGTTTGTTGTTCCTGGAGTTCTTGTAGTTGTAGGGTTAGGTTGATAATTTGACATGTTTCTGTCTTTTTAAGGTAGGCCTGTATTGCTATGCAATTCCCTGTCAGGACTGCTTTTCCTGTGTCCCATAAGTTTTGGGATGTTGTGAGTTCATTTTCATTTGTTTCCAGAAACTTTTTGATTTATTCCTTGATCTCATTCTTGACCCATTCATTGTTTAATATCATGCTATTCAATCTCCATGAATTGAATGTTTTTTGAGTTTTTTCCTTGACATTGGTTTCTAGTTTCAGTCCCTTGTAGTCAGAGAAAATACTTGATATGATTTCAATTTTCTTGAACTTGTTGAGGCTTGTTTTGTGTCATATCATATGGTCTATCTTTGAAATGCTCCATGTACATTTGAAAACAATGAGTATTTTGCATCTTTGGGATAAACGGTTACATATGTATATATCAGTTATGTCCATTTGATCTAGGACATTGTTTAATGCCGCAATATCTTTATTGATATTTTGCTTGGAAGATCTATCCATTTTTGACAGTGGGGTGTTAAAATGTCCTAGTATAATTGTGTTGCTGTCAATATCTTTCTTGAACTCCTCCACGATTTTCCTTATATATGTGGGTGCCCCTATTTTGGGTACATATATATTTACAATGTTTATGTCTTCTTGATGGATTCTTCCCTTAAGTATTATGACATGACCCTGTGGGTGTCCTTTTATGGCCCTTTTTCTGAAGTCTGTTTTGTGTGATATGAATATTGCCACCTTGGCTTTTTTTTTCCTGTCCATTTGCTTGGAATATTTGTTTCCAGCCCTTCACTTTCAGTCTGTGTAGGTCTTTTGTTCTGAGGTGTGTCTCTTGTAGGCAGCATATGTGTGGGTCATGCTTTCTTATCCATTCAGCTATTCTACGTCTTTCGATTGGAGCATTTAATCCATTTACTTTTAAGGTTATTATGGATAGGTACTTATTCATTGCCATTTTTTCGTACCTGTGTTCCCCTCTCTCTTGTTCTTTTTCTTCCTTTTCTTAAAGCAGACCCTTTAGCATCTCTTGCAGAGCTGGTTTGGAGGAGTTGTATTCTTTGAGCCTTCTTTTGTGTGGGAAACTCCTTATT
Source organism: Phyllostomus hastatus (assembly GCF_019186645.2). Classification (NCBI taxonomy): domain Eukaryota; kingdom Metazoa; phylum Chordata; class Mammalia; order Chiroptera; family Phyllostomidae; genus Phyllostomus; species Phyllostomus hastatus. The sequence continues at coordinate 499,311 of NW_025334016.1, read as the reverse complement.
TCACTTTCCATTTTAATTGAGAGCCTTGCCAGATAGAGTAGTGTTGGTTGCAGGTCTTTGCTTTTCATTACTTGGAATATTTCTTGCCACTCTCTTCTGACTTGGAGCATTTCCATTGAGAAGTCAGCTTTTAGTCTTATGGGGGCTCCCTTGTATGTTATTTCCTCTTTCTCCCTTGCTGCCTTTGAGGTTCTCTCTTTTGACAGTTTAATTACGATGCATCTTGAAGTGGGACTCTTTGGGTTTCCCTTGATTGGGACTCTGTGTTTCCTGGATTTGTGTGGCTTTTTCTCTCATCAAATTAGGGAAGTTTTCCATCATTACTTTTCCAAACAGGTTTTCTATCCCTTGCTTTTCTTCTTCTCCTTCTGGTATCCCTATTATACAGATATTACTATGTTTCATGTTGTCTTGCAGTTCCCTTAACACCTCTTGATTCTTTCTGAGTCTCTTTTCCTTTTCTTGCTCTTCTGGGTGTTTTTTTCTACCTTGTCCTCCAGCTTGCTGATTCGATCTTCTGCTTCATCTGTCCTGCTTGTAATTCCTTGTAGTGTGTCTTTTTTGTTTCCAAGATTTTAGTGTTCATTTCTTCTTGGTTTTTGTTTATCATTTCTATTTACTTTTTCATACTGTTGTAGCTTTCACTCAGTTCCTTGTAGTTGTTTCTGGGTTCCTTGAGCATCTTTATAACCATTATTTTGAATTCTATATCTGATAGTTTTCTTACCTCCATTTCACTTAGCTCTTTTAGTGGGGAGTCTTTCATTCTTTTTGATTGCATGTTCTTTTTTTGTCTCCCCCTTTAGGTGACTTTTTTTGTTTGTTTCTTCCCGTCCTGATGATTCACTTTGCTAGCTGTCTTTGTAAGGTGAACTTCTATGGTAGGAATTCTATGGGGTTCAGTGGTGTGGTCTCTTTGATCTCCTTGTCTGGACACTCTAGGTTTGCTCTTTCTACCATTTTTGTGAGATATCTTGTTGTACTTGGGTTTTTACTTTTTGGTTTTTCCTTTGTTGGTGGTTTCTCTCCTCCAGCAGGTATACTGTTGTTCACAGCTCCTACCTATTCTTGTATGTGATAAGTGGCAGGGGGTAGGCAAAATGGGTGAAGACAATGAGAGAGTATTTTATGGGATTTAAAGTACCAGCAAGTAGAGAAAAGATATGAAATTCTTTGAATAAGTATAACATTAACTGTTTCACCCAACTTGCCACTTTTTATAAAAGGTGAAAGGAAGATAAGACTCTTGTTAGAGAGGAAGATAATTGTGAGCTGAATCCAGAAAACAGAATGCTTGTGCAAGGTTAAATGATGAGATATAGTGAGAATAAAGGATAGAAAGTAGGCGTTGTGTGGGAGAGAAAAGAGTTAACCACAACAATAATAATGCTCAGGAATAAAGTGAAGTGAGCTAAGATCAGGGAGGGTTGCTCTGTAGTATGTACAATTGTATGGAACAACAATAATATGACAAAAAAATATATTATTTGGATAACCAGAATAGAAAATACCCGATCAAGAATAGTATGTTATTGAAACACAAGTGAAGTAAAAGAAGGAAAATTAAAATACTTTAAAGAGAGAATAAGGAAAAGCAGTCAAACAATGCAATTAGACAGAAAAATAAAACAAGGAAAATAAACATTAGGAAGAGAAATAAAAAATACTAATAAAATAAAAGTAGTAAATATAATGAAAAAATAATAATAATACACATAAGCAATAAAATTCCAGATCTATGGGGTAGCAAAGTGACACTTGCCTCAGTTTCTCAATTTTGGGAGTTAGCCTTGTGCTCCCCCTTTGGATCTGTCTCTGGACCTTTCGTAACTTCACATCTTATTGTCTCACTAGCAGGGGGGGAAAAAGGTAAAAAAAAAAAGAGAGAGAGGAAAGGAAAAATATAAGCCTCCTGCTGACTTTGAACCTGTTGAGCAAGTTCTGCTGGTCTTCCTGGATGCCACAGGAAGAGGGGGGTTGGGCTTCACTTTTCTCCCTTTCTATGGTTTTGCAAGGATGGGGGCCAGGTCTGGGTTGTAATACTCACAGTTGTCCAGCCTACAGCCCAGGTCTTCATAAGCTGCCAAGCTCAAATCAGCCACTTAGTCTCTCAACACACAGTGCAGGTCAAGCTCAGACACATGGTTCCACTCAGCCACTGGGCCTCTGGGCTTACAGCACAAGTCAAGCTCTGGTGCATGTTTCCACTTAACCACTTAGTCTCTGGGCATGCGCAGCTCACATCACCTTCAGGGCAAGCCAGCTGCTGTTCTAGAGCTCCTTACAAAGCAGCTGCCCACTGTTCTTAACAAGTGCATGGCTTTTCACACATCCCAACTTTCTAACCAGTCCAGAGACTATCCGAGTCAGGGTCTTACACTGCCCAACTCCTTCCTTCTCCAGGTGTCACCCAGCACCCCAATTTGTCTGGTGCTGGTGTCCACAGTCCCAGCGGATGTGTACTTCCTCTGTATGTCTCCTACTTCATCTCTATTCCCCCTAGCGACTTCCATCATCCAAGTCCCTCCTGGTGTCAGGCTGCCCTCCCTGCTCTGGTAGGGGAGGGAGCTGGTGATCTAACTCTACTCCCTGTATCTTGTGGCAGGCGCTAGGCCAGGGTCCACAGTGGCCTAGGTCCCTGCGCAGATCCCAGGGACCTTACCTTCCCAGCACAGTCTCCTCACCATCTGTTTTTCAATGTCCTCTACACTTTTTGGCCTCCAAACTTCATATAAGCTGGGATTCCATTGGCTATTCATTCTGTTCCTCAGAAGATCAGCTAGGTGTTCCAGCTGGGCACAGGGAGAACTGGGCTTTGCTCCCACCTACCTTGCCACCATCTTCTACTTTTCATTACTTGAAATATTTTTGCCATTCTTTCCTGGCCTGAAGTCAATCTGTTGAGGAATCAGCTGCTAACCTTATCAAAGCTCCCTTGTATGTTACTTCTGGTTTCTCCCAAACTACCAAAATCTTTAGTGCCTTAAAATTATTATCTCAGTGTTATAAAAGTCAAAAGTCAATAAAATACCATGATAATTAAATAACTTCTCCCCTACATACATAATACATGACTATAAAATATACAAACAACTAGTTTCTATGGGCACATATGGTATTTCATGAGGAAGTAAGTGTTTTCCATTCACAAAATCATCATGTGATAGTAGACATTTTCCAGCAGTTAAAACATTTAAGGAATCTGTTTTTGAACTTGCATTAGTATTCCCTCATTACAATTTCCTGAATGGTGAAACACTGTTCATATTTTGGGAGAGGGAGAGTTTTATATTTAGAAATATAAACACAACATTTTGAGTTACAGCCAGTGAAAAAGTGGCTGAGTTCTTAAAATTATACTGTTTGTTGTTGTTTTTTATTATTGTTAGTTTTGTCCAAAAGAGCATGGCCACAAACTTGTAGTAGTGATTCTGAAGGCAATCCTTAAAGAAGAGATACAAAAGAGCAAAATTAAATGAAAAGTTAGTAAACCTTTATTGGAGTAGTTCTATAAGGTTTTAATATGAATATATAAATTGAAAACTCATAAGTATTCATGAAATTTGCTGTATGTAATTCCATTATATAATCAAATCATATGTTAAGCACTAAACTTTCAAATTTAATGCTTAAAATTTCAAATTATTTTCATTATCAATGAATGAATACACACGAACACATATTTTTTCAAAATGACACCACTCTGTGTGTTATCTGGTCATCCTGACTTTAAAGAGTCACTAGTCAGTATTTAAAAGGAAAACTAGAAATTGCTTTGGGATAAATATGTATATGATGAGTGCATTTAAATGAAACATAACACTAGGAAACCCTTTTCCTGTGGCCTTCTCTACATTTTTCATTTATACTTTACTATCTGTAAATATTCACAGTGAACCATTTTGCATCTTTTTTGTAGCTTGTACCCACTCATGCTGGCACTTGCATTTCTCCTTCTCAAACGCCTCTAGTGTAGGAAATTCACTGTTTCCAGAAGTAAGCAACTCAACATTTTAATTGCTGTAAAGTATTAGAAAGCTTTTCTTGAGATCAAATCAGTCTTCTTATAGCTTCTCATCATTTGATTTTATTTGCCAGGATGGATCAATTCCTTCTTCCATTTGTAAGTCTCATGGGTTCTTAACTGAGTGTGCATCAAAATCACTAAGAATGCTCTCCTCATGGGGCTCAGTTGGTTGGAGCAACGTCCCATACACCGAAAGTTTGCAGGTTTGATCCTTGATTGGGGTGTGTACAGGAGACAGCTGATTGATGTTTTCCCCCCACATTAATATCTCTCTCTCTCTCCCCTGTCCTATCTCTCTCAAATCAATAAACATATCGTGGAGTGAGGATTTTTTAAAAATCAAGGGATTTCAAGAAAGAGGAAGGGAAGGAGGTAGGGAAGAAGAAAAGAAAGGAGAGAGGAAGCGAAGGAGGGAAGGAGGAAGGAGAGAAAGAGAGAGACAGAGAGATATCCAGATCCTTTTTTAGACCAAAATAAATCAGATCTAGGGGCAGAATCCACTGTGTATATTTATACACATCATTAACTCATTTATTTAGTCATATATATACATAGTGAATGATTAACATATGCCAGTTACTGTTCAAAATACTGGGGACACATCAGTGAACAAAGCTGACAGCATAGAATGTACATATTCAGCATTTTGGACAAAGAATAAAATGGTAAGTGAGAGTGTTTTACTTGTTTATTCAAGTAGTGTATATTACTGCAATAAGATAATCAGGCTTTTCGGGGTTGCAGGGGAAGCCACAATATACTACGCATTATAGTCAGGTTACAGTCTTATTACTCTCAGAAAAGGTGCAATCTTTAAGCAATGCATTTAATTTTAAAAAACTATGAGCAGACACTAATGCAGAATAAGTCAAAACTGAGCTGGCCCCAGAAAAAAAAAGGTGAAACACTTCTGTTCAACTACCCAACTTTCAATAGCTTACATCCAGGCCCTCCAGCTCACCTGTGTTTTATGTGTCTTTGCTGAAATTAAGCACCCCCAACCAAAAAAAACCCTATAAATCAAAAGCTGTCATATATTCCAATAACAATGACAATGGAACTTGTTTTTTCTCTATTTGAAATGTGTGCACTTTTAGATATGTGGCCTATGGTATTTTAAACTAGAGCAGTTTAAAACACCCTTGTCTCATACAATCCATTAGAGTTGAATTACACAGGCCTTCAATCATTTGACAACTGAGTTCTGTGTGAGGAAATGGCCCATGTCAAAGAAGAGTGACAGGGACAGTTTTTATAACATGTTTTAGGAGAAGAAATGTGGTTAATGTGAATCTGCAGGAAGACTCCCTCTGACAAAGAGCAAATGGCAGCAAATTGGGGTAAATACCCTATATATACAATGACAAAGGAATGTAAATAGAAAATTATAGCTTTGGTGCTTAACTGTATCCAAAAGAAACCACTAGTTTTTTCCAAAAGAGCTATTTAGCTGGCAGTTCCCAAAGCAGCAATTTTCCTCATTTTGTTTGCTTCCATAAAATCCTCTGGAAAAATAAACCAAAGAGAATTTTTGAGAGGCCACCCTTCCCTATGTTCTCTGGAAACATAATGGGATAAAGCATGCATCTCTTCATTTTCTCTGAGTGATATTTGATATGGATGTTTTGTATCCTTATTAACACTCTATGTGACATTTGCTGTCATTTTGTAGGTCTAGATCTGTGAGATTAGCATTTCAAAAATGGTTTATTTGCTTCCAGACACTGTGTCTGTACTTCAAGCAGCTGAGTGGAAATTATTTCTCAGGTTATACAGATGAATAGATAAATAAACTAAGATTTTCCCTAGATGCGTATGACAAACAGCAGCAATAGAAGAGTGATTCAATCCACTATGGTTTTTTCTCTGAAATTAAAATTTTTATTAATATATTGCATGCATATGATTAATCTCCCCTTGGTACTTTTCTTCCACACTGCCCCTCTTCCAGTAATTTATCTAGGGTGAAAATTTTGCATTTTATATTGAGACATGTTATTTCAATACCTAAATCCATTCAGTAAGCTTTGATTTATAGTACAATATAGGCCCAAATCTTACACTTGAATTTATAGGCAAGGAATAGTTTGACACCCCCACTTCTTCAGCTTCACCTTACACCATGTTTTCTTTCACTGTTTTTTTCTAGCACTCTCTTTCTTCCAGTTTTTCCTAAGTTCACTCACCTCACATAGTTATAATTTTAAAACTATCTTTTGAAAGGTTGAAAAGAATTTAAAACGATAGAATAATGCAAATAAATGTATATGAAAATAACACTTCAGTAGTTTTTTAAAAATATAATTTATATTATTTGCTGAAGGAAAATGATTGGCTTCAAGTGTATAAATATAGTTTTAGACAGGAACCATATATAAACATATATACATGAAGAGATTTATTATAAGGAATTGGCTTACATGATTATGTAGGCTGACAAGTCTCATGATCTTCAGTGAGTAAGGTGAAGGCCTAGGAGAGCAAATGATATAATTCCAGTTCAATTTCAAAGGCCTGAGAACCAGAAAAGTTGGCAGTATACTTTCATTCAGAAAGCCAGGAAGCTCAATACCCAGGGAAAGCTGATGTTTCATTTCAAATTTAAAAGGCAGGAAAAAAAAAAAAAACAATGTCCCAGCTCAGATGCAGCCACACAAGAGGAATTCCCTTTTATTCAAGAGAGGGTGAACATTTGTTCTATTCAAGCCTTCAACTGATTGTATGAGGCCCACCCACATTAAGGAAGATAATCTGTTTTATTCAATCTAATGATTTAAGTGTAAAAATCAAGGGAGTTACATAAGCAAGGCATTCACAAACTTACTGTGATAATTGTTTCACAATACAGTGGTACCCCAGTACTCATGGTTAATTTGTTCTGGAACTTATGACAAGTGCTAAAACTGATGAGTCCCAAATGATGAAGCATTAGCTCTTGTGGGGTGGCATTGTGAACTCACAGAAGCTCTAACAAGTATGACAAGTCCTCGGTGAGCACCGAGTGCTGAAACATTTTTTTTTTCATCAAAATGCGATGACTACAGGGTTTGCTGAGTTCTGAAGCCAATGAGTACTGAGGTATGACTGTGTATACATTTTATTGTACACCTTAAACCAATACAATGTTATATATCAATTATATCTCAAAACTGTATATGTGTACTCCTCAACTAACTGATAGAGTATCAACACATAAAAATAATAATTGCACTTCAATTGAATGTTAAGTCTCACTTTTTTATGAAAGTGAATATTTGGCTATTCACCTATTATTTTGAGACATTGTTCTACCTTCACTCTGAAAACATCTTAGATAAGATAGTTCTGGACAAGTTTCTCTGCCATCACAGACCAATGGAGATTGCCTCCCAACAGTAATATTCATATATACCATTTCTTTTTTGGTTTAATATTTTAATATATTTTATTGATTATGCTATTACAGTTGTCCCATTTTTCCTCCCCTTTATTCCCCTTTACCCTGCACCCCCCTCCCACCAGCATTCCCCCACCCTTAGTTCATATCCATGGGTCATACATATAACTTCTTTGGCTTCTCCATTTCCCATACTATTCATAAGCTCCCTCTGTCTATTTTGTACATACCATTTATACTTCTTATTCCCTGTACCTTCCCCCCCCATTCTTCCTTCTCTCCCTCCCAGCTGATAACATTCCATGTAATCTCCATTTTTGTGATTCTGTTCCTATTCTAGCTGTTCACTAAGTTTGTTTTTGTTTTTGTTTTTAGGGTCAGTTGTTGATAGTTGTGAGTTGTCTTTTTACTGTTCATATTTTTGGTCATCTTCTTTTTCTTGGGTAAGTCCTTTTAATATTTCATATAATAAGGGCATTTTAAAGGTTTCATTTATTTTTAGAGAGGGGGAAGGGAAGGAGAAAGAAAAGGAGGGAAACATCATGTGGTTACCTCTCTCACACCTCCCACTCTGGACCCAGCCTGCAACCCAGGCATGTGTCCTAACTGGGAATCAAACCAGCAACTCTTTGCTTCACAGTCTGGTGCTCAATCCACTGAGCCACAACAGTCAGGGCCATATATTCCATTTCTTATTGATAGTAATAATAATCATTACCTATACTCATATATGCAGTGCTTACTGTGTACTTGAACTATTTTAAGTATTTTTACCTATATTAACTTATTGGATCTTCCCACAACTCTGTGAATTAGACCTTAGTGTTTCATAGTTTAGTATACTCAGGCAGAATGGTTAAGTACCTTTCCCAAGATCTCACAGCTAGTAAGTGGCAGAGCTGAGGACATGTACCCAGGTCATATATTACAATTCTGTTTTGTTATCCAGTATGCCACCCTGCCTCTATAAGTTATTATTTACATATTATGTTATACAATATTATATAGTATATTGTATCTCAAATTACAATTTTATATTGTATACGAAATGACAGGACTTTGTCCTTTGAAGAACTCTCTGCCTCAAAAGTGCCTCCCCCATCAAGCTAAAAAAGTTAAGAACAATTCATCTACTTTATTAGCAGTAGGGAGCCCTTGAGAATCATACATGCAAAGGAAATAATTAGAAAGATAGTCAGCAGCCACACTACACTGGATAAAAAGTTTTGGTCTGGGTCTCATATTATTCATACTATCATATTCAAACTTGGGCATGCCCTGCTCTTTTCCCCTTTTCAGTTTCTCAAATGTTGCTGAACATTTGGCACTGCATATATATTCAGTATTGGTCTTTCAAACAATTTTTTTACTTGGCTTTGCCTTTTGAATTTAAATAATTTGACTAACATGCAAGCCCTGATTCTCTATCACTACCATATTGTGAAAGGTTTTCTTAATGAGGTACATATACTGCCTTTCTGTGCTCTTCCCCTCATCTGCTATTGTAGTGAAGAATGAGCCTTGTTGAAATAATGAAATGAGGTAAGTTAGACTTGACTTGTCATTAATTAATCCATAATGGTGCTTGGTAAGTACCACTCCACACCTAAGTTCTCATTAAAGCTCTTGACAAGAATTAGTTTATCTTAAGAAATGCATTATAAACTTCCTCTTTTGCTGAAAAGAATGGCTGCAAGAGAAAATTGCATCGCAAAGGCGTTGAGCAGTAAAGATGTAGGTGTTGGTATATTTGTGTGCCTGCGAGGAGAAATCAAAAGGCTCAGGTTATCAGAAAGGAACACTAAATTTCTAGTCAGACACCCCTATGTTTGAAATGCAGTAATAGGCCAGAGAAAATGAAGGATTCAATGTCCAATTCACAGTGCATTTGTAAGGATTAGGAGCCACTTCAGAAGGATTCATTTTCTACAGGATTTGGTACTTAGGAATGACTCACCTATTTTATTACTAAGTGAGAGGGGAAATGGAGAGGTGGGGGAAATGAAGGGGAAACATATAGATTAAATGAGCATGAAATTCATGCCAATCATAATAATATACAGGTATTATTTAGATCTTTATGAAATAAAATATTTTAAAATTATAGTGTAGAACTCAGTTGTAATTTTTAACACTAGATAACTAGATATTTGATGACATAAACTGTTTTTATTTTAAGTGAAAAATGGTACTATAGTTACATTTTTAAGTTTATCTTTTAGTTATACAAACTGAAGAATTGACAGATGGAAAAGGAAAATAAATAGGATGCAGAGAGCACAAGATTGGCCATGAGGTGATGGTATTTAGGGATCAGGAATGGGTACCTAAGTATACCCATGTAAGCTTGTCTGCATTTGTATATGCTCAAAATTCTTCATTAAAAACAATTAGAAATAATGAAGTAGTTCCCCCAAAATAAGGGAGGGGAGGAAGACTGATTTGAATCATAGCCTAACACATTAAGCTACCCTGAGAAGCCAGGCCCTCCCAGAAGGGTGCAGGGGACTTGAAAAGTGGCATGAACACACATAGAGTTTGTGAAGGAGAATCAGTGGAAGACAAAGAAGGCCTTTATTTGTGCCTCAGGTGTCCCTGGATCCAGGCTCTTCCACACATAATCATCATCATGAATGTCATGCAACATAAAAGTTGAGTAGTATTTAATGTCAGCTTCACAAATCTCATTTGGAATTCTGGCTCTTCATTAGACCCTTCAAAACCTTGTCCTGGAGCATCTCCATAATCGATTCATAGGCTTGTTTGTGGCTTTGCTGCATCTTCATTGCTGACTGTTCAACAGTATATTTCCCCTGCCTTTGAACGACCTCTGCTTCATTTCATGATTTATTTATGCTTCTACAACATGCATGCTGATATAAAATGTCTCATTTATTCCCTTAGGACACACTGTAGAGCATTAGTTTTTCCTTACCTTTTGCCTTGCTATTTCAATCATGTATACTTTAACTCTATTCAGAAGAAAAAAATCATTAAAATGCTGTTGGAGATTATGCAGGATTGACCAAAAACTTGGCTGAGGTAATTATTTTAGTTACAGAAAGTCTCAGTTGTCGACCAATCAAATAGATGACTACATAATTGATTCTAATTGCTTGTTAAGATGAGAGCAACAACTACCAAGATGACACCTTGATTCAGATCAGTCATTTTAATGACTGAATCACAGCTCTGCAATAATTCACATTTGAAGAATCAACTGCTACTGAGCTAAAAAGAAGTAAATCAACTAGTAAGGGCTACACCCTTTTTATAGGACTATGTCAGAAATCACAGTGAGAGAATTTTAAAATAACATTAATATTACTGTATAACAAGGGTGCTGCTACCTTCTAACCTGTCATTTTACAGAGTCTGATCATCTATAATTTAAACCTGCCCTTCCAGGTGATTAGGAAGTTACCACAGGAGCATAAAACACATTTTACTTAACAGTTTTTAGTGTTATTTATAACACTTAAATGCATAGGTTTATGTTATATGGGCCTTTACTAGTTCTTGTTACAAGCCCTATAAATGTTACAGGTTTCAGCAAGGTTGGCCTAAGAAATTTGACTTGCTTTGCTAGCATATGCTATCATTTAATATGTTAAGTATGATTTGATAACATCAGAAAACATGTCATGATGATTATCAGAGCTTTATTTCTCTTACATTTAAGTAGCTTCCCTGCTTTCCTGTTGTACATACCCTAAAAGTAAGATACCACTTTGGGAAGCCTCTACTGAGAGTTATGAGCCAAATATTAAGAGTTAAAACTCTCCTGAGAATTCAGGGCAATTCAATCAAAATTACTCATCCATTCAACACATTACACAAACAATCATGTACTGTGTAGATGGAAGACATTTTGAAAGACTCTTAAGGGATAAAAAAAGATGAATCAGGCATAGTTATTATTTTCTTGTCTAATAATGAAGGTTGGACTAGCAGGTTAATGACTGTAATATAGGGCAACAAGCAGTATGTCCATAAGAGACGTGATTCTGTGGGAGTTCTAGGTGGGCAAATTGGTGTGGGAATTATGTGCACAGATTTAGTTGTGCTGCCCAAGCTAGAACCCCCAAAGCTCACTGCTGCCTGCTCTGTCTGCTTACAACCTTCTTATTTCATTCTTTTTTCTAGCTAACTCCTAGCTAATTTTGGAAACTCAACCCATATATCACAGCCTCCGCAAGGGGTATTTCCTCACAGTCTCCCCTCCTTGGGATAGGTGTATATCCCCTGAGAACTTAGAGTACCACATGCACACTTTTCACTGTGGTCTAGAACTTGCACATCTGTTTATCCACTAGAATTAGGTTCCTCTAGGGCACAATGCCATCTTCTATTATGTGTGACCTCTGCTACCCACAATGCCTGGGTCACGTTAGGAACAACCCATAGGCCTGTCGAATGACTGTGGATTGCAGGGGCACAATAACTACATTGTAGAAGACATGTAGAGTATCAAGATAGGACTTGGAGAAAAAGAAAAGGGGGAACTATTTCAGGTCAAGGAAATATCATGAGCAATGCACAAGTGAGACCCTGATATAGGAGAAAAGCAAGTAAAGTTTTGTTGTGGGTTTTCTAGAGCAGTGATTTGGGGAAAATTTAGGTAGTCATGGACACTAAGGTGGTTTTCCACATTAGGCTAAGGAGTCCACCCCTAATTTTTTAAGCAGCAGAATAATGTCAAAAATGCTTTTAAGCAGTAACGTTTTATGACTTGAGCTCTGCTTGAAGAATTTTAATGTAATGGTATGAATGAAGATGTACCGAAGGAGAGACTAGCAGCAGCAGATGAACTAAGAAGCTCTTTATTCAATAGGCCAATTATTGAGAACATATTAGTTCACAGACATTGGTCTAGGATCTGGAGACACTGAAGCACATAAGTAACAATCTGTCTTTGAAATCTCACAGTCCAGCAGGGGAGACTTACTTTTAAATAAGGAAGAATAATTCTGAAAGATATTGTTGAGGTTTTATGAAGGGAACTTTGTAAGCAAGGGAGCAGAAAGATTCAAAGTTGGCAGTGGTTAGAAACTGGCATTTACCGGAGGGAAGAAACCTCTACTAACCAAGTGAAACAATGCAAAAGGAGGGGTTGTTTCAGGGGAAGTACAATTATTTAATCACTGGGTCACAAGCAGAAATGAGAGCACAGGTTTGTTGAGCACATTATGCCTCATGAAGGTCATGTTTTAATTTCTGCAGTTACCACCATAATGCAACATAAGGCATCACCAATGTTAAACTGGAAGGCAGGCAGCCTCTCCTTTATTCGGGGCACCAGTAGTGTCAAGTGTGGTAGAGAAAAGGAGATGGTGCAACTGTTGGGAAGATAGTGTGAAAATCTAACATAAGCCACGTGGGACCAGGAATCAACTTAGACCAGACAGTGGCAAACAAACATCGGTGTGATTGCTAAGAGTGGATCTCCTTAGGACTGAGGACTAAGATGGTCTACCTACAAATCCATGTACCTCACTGTGCTCAATTTCTAGAAAGCTACTGGAACAAGAGCTCTGGTATTTCCTAAAAGAAAACCACTTTCTACTCCTGATGAGAATATTTTGAGTTTGAGGAAGAATTCCATATGGGAAAAGCAGTAAGGCAGGAATCTGTTCCTATTAAAGTGAGTGAGTGCATCTGTCATGCCTTCCTCCACACACAGGACAATAGCAAGCAGAATCATTCAAGCCCAGTGCTGCTAGCTCTGGCCCCTATTTCCAGCTGCAAACGAGTCTGCCAGTCAGTGTCACCTTCATCAGGAAATACTGTGACACAAATGCTGGAATCAGTCTGATGGTTCTGTTCACACAGACTATTGAGAATCTGTCAAAAGTAACACTGCAGGTGTCACCATGGAGACCTGCAGGCAGTGTGACATCAAATGCAGTGACCTAGAGAGGGGACATTACAGTACTTCCAAATCCTATTATAGATTTTCTAATTCAATGTGTATGGTAATTAAACTTATTATACTTTAAGACAAGAAGGCTTGACTTGGGGTGGTGAACACACAATACAGTGTACAGATGATATGTGGTAGAACTGTGCACCTGGAACCTGCATGATTTTGTTAACCAGTGTCACCCCAATAAATACAATAAAAAGGGAAAAATAAATGAATAACAAAAATTTCTCAGAACATCAAAGAAAAAATAAAAGCATAAGCATAAGCAACACATTTGGAAGGAATCAGCTCCAGAAATCCATAGCCTCAGTTAGATTTCCAATAAAACCTCACTTATCTTTTCAAACTTATAGTTGACATACAACACAGAATATTGTTAGTTTCAGGTGTACACCACAGTGATTCAGCATGTCTCTGCCTGCTCAGTGATCACCACAGTAAGTCTAGTGCCCACCTGGCACCACACAAAGTATTCCCATGCCACTGTCTCCATTCCCTGTGCTGTGCATTACACCTCTGTGACTAAGTTTATACCTGGTAGCTTGTACTTCGTAATCCTTCTCTTTTCTGATCCAACCCCCTACACCCCTCCTCCTTGAACATCACCATTTTTTTTATGTGTCTATGGGTTTGTTCCTGTCCTGTTGATTTGTTTGTTTCAGATTCCATGTATAAATGAAATGGATGGTCTTTGTCTTGTTCTCTTCAACTTATTTCATTTAGCATAATACTCTCTATGTTCATCCCTGTTGTTGCATCATTTTTATGGCTGAATAATATTCCAGTGTATCTATGTACCAAACCTTCCTTATCCAGTCATCTATTGATGAACACCAAGGTTGCTTCCATATCTCAGCCATTGTAAATAATGCTTCAATGAACACAAGAGTGAATATATCTTTTTGAATTATTGTTTTCATATTCTTTGTACAAATAGAATGATCCACAAGTAAAATTTCTGGGTCATATGGTAGTTCTGTTTTTAATGTTTTGGGGAATCTCCATATCTTCCACAGTAGCTGCACTAATGTATAATCCCACCTACAGTACACAAAGGTTGCCTTTTGTCCAAATCCTTACCGATACTTATTATTTGTTGTCTTTTTTGATAATAACTGTTCTGACAGGTGTGAAGTGATATCTCAGTGTGGTTTCGATTTGTATTTCTCTGATGATTAGTCTCTGTCCCAAGTAATTAGCTGCTCTCTCATTATCACTCACATCATCACATCCTGTGATATTTGCTCTGAGACTTCCTCTCTCCAGAGTAAAGGGGACATCTAACCTGGACAATGTGCTCCTTTAGGAGAAGGAGCACACTGTGACTGATCACCTGCATACACCCAGGACAGCTCTTTGTAAAAAGTGAGGAATAATTAATTAACTGGAAGAGAAACCCACAGGCTTCAGAGTATCTGGATGCTAGTCCTGCCTTCACTCCAATTGCCACATTTGTAAGAAGGCCAGGAAAAGAGTTCTGTTTCATACCCATCTCCAGGCTACTTCTGGCTCTAAAAGTCTATTTCCCTAAAAACTGAGACTATGTCCACTTTCCTGCCCACCTGCTGACACCTTCTCTGAGGAGAATGTGAGCAAGCCTGCCTTTCTCTGGACACACGTCTTCCTACCGACCTCCTTGTCAGCTGCGTTCTGACATCGTGTGCCCTCAGCAGCATTGGCTGGCATGCAATTTGTCAAGTGCTTGTGTCAGTGTTTTATTTTTAATTTGCTGAGAACAGGTAACCATACAATACTACCTTTCAAAACATCTAAAATTTAAAATGGAGCCCTGGCTGGCATAGCTCAGTGGAATGAGCACAGGCTGCGAACCAAAGTGGCACAGGTTCGATTCCCATAGTGGGTACATGCCTGGGTTGCAGGCCATGACCCCCAGCAACCGCACATTGATGTTTCTCTCTCTCTATCTCCCTCCATTCCCTCTATAAAAATAAATAAATAAAATCTTAAAAAAATAAAAAAAACTTTAAAATGGAAATAAAGGATGGAAAAATTATTTTCCTCTTTTTGGAAGAGAGTGCTTAGTGCTCAGCAAAGAGGAAAGTGATAACTACCAATGAATAAGTGTTCCAGAGAAATGCAGAATGAGATTCTAGACAATAAAGCCTCTACTTACAAATGTCACAGCCAAAAACACAACAGCAGGGCACGAATACTTGCTGTTAGTTGTTTCACTAAAAATTAAGAGTACTTTAGTTAATAAATGTATTTGGACACCTCTGGCAGTACAGCATTTGTTTGTACATTACACTGCCTTGACATTCTCCATTCTGATCAGGGCAGGCTGTAAAACAACTTAAAAACACGTAGTCTGTTATCAGACTGAGTTTATATGAATCACAAGAACAAATGGCCATCTGTTCTGGAAAAATGAAAAAAGTACCATACATAATTGTTAACTCTATAATAATTTGTCATTCAACAATTTTTGAGGAGCCACCAGAGCTAGATTTCAAGGCCCTGTGCTCACTGGGGATGGGGGAGTCCACATGAATAAGACATGGTTCTTGTCCCATGGACAATAAAAATTAATGATTAAAGTACCGATTCTTGCAGCCTAAATTTGCAGTATTCCAATCACTCATTGATTCTGCAAACAATTCACTCATGTGCCAAAAAAATCACAGGTAAATGGGAGACTTATCATCATTTTTCCATCCACCCACAAGAATGTAACGTCCAAGGCTGAAGAGTCTTTCTTGGTCTGGTTTGTTCCTGGACAGATGCCTGGCACAGAACATCCATAATAATGTCTGTTAAAGAAAGAATCAATTCACTCTCTAAATACTTCAGTTCAGACTGTGTTGGAAATCTGTGACAGGTTCCATGACAGTTTGTAAGATGAACACATGTGGTCACTGTGCCCTGAGTCCATACACAGGAGGTTAGGAGCACAGTCTCTGGAGTCATATCCTTGCACCCAAATTCTGGTCCAAACTCTCCAGCTGTGTGACCTTGGGTAAGTTTCATAACATCTGTGACCTTCAGTTTGTACATTTGTCATTTGGGAGTGGTAGTCATGAATCTCCTGACAGTGTCGTGTGAAGGTGAGGTTATCTCATGTATATTCAGTGCACAGCATAATGCCTGGGCAGGTCCACAACTGTCCTGGTTTGTGATGCTCTTCTTATCATTTAATAACATTGAGCTCATCTGAATTAACTTGCGTCTCCAAAGTCACTTGAAATTACCTTGGAAGATGAAAATTTCTAATGATGGGATGTCTAGGACAGAGCAAAATGCCAAAGGCACAGTAAATTACAATCTAATTCACTGGAACAACAGAGAAGCCGGGGAAATGTGATTTCCAGTGTGTGTAGCCCTGCAGCAGTCCCCATTTATCTTCTGCACCCAGCTTTCCGAGCACATCGCTTATGATCAGACAGGCAGCATCAAGTTGTTCTTTCCAAAGAAGCAGGGATGAAAACGACAGTTCAGGAATGTGTGAGGGGCTGAAAAGAAAGGAGGTTAAGGTGTTCAGGGGCCTCTGCCTATAGAGTAACAGAACATAAGCAAGGGCTCTGCAGGGGGACCACCAGGACAGTACACAGGTGTTCACATCTCATCAACACTCCTGGGGACCTTTTATCTCTCCCAGAGGGAAGCTGTCCAGGAAAACATGTGCTCATTAGCCAGAAAAAGACAGTTTCTTCACTGTTGCCTGTAAAAAGACATTAAATTAAATCTTCCTAATGGAGCTGTGTCCCTCATGTTTTTGAAAACAAAAAATGATAAAACAAGTTTTGAAATTGGTATATATTTTAAATAACTCAGTTTATATAAACAGATTTTACAATGTCAGTAAGTGGTTATGAAGGGTAAACACAGCAGGGATGAAAGGATGGAAATAACAGCATATCACATGCTGCCATGTTATAGATGCACAGGCCACACTGCCTTTTGAGACGATGTTGCCATAAGGAACATGAGGAACAGCTGCCCAGGCTCAGAGTTCCTGTTTCCCAGTCACTGATTCTGCTTCAGGAAAACCCAGCAGGCTTCACTGAGTGCCCAATGTTAAGGGGATAAAGTTCAGTCCTGGTAGAAAGACAGTAACTGCTCCATTTCCTCATGCTCACCTCAGTCAGAAATAAATTTCGTGCCAACATTAGGGATCGATTCCGATGATATGTGAGATTAAAATCCCCAGGATGTGTTTTCAAGAGTAGAAGTGTTACAGCCAGTGTCACATTTAAAGTCATGCTGTGGATCTGGTGTTTAACCTATTTAAGTGCCCTATTTTTCATTTTAAATACTTCTCAAGTTTTGATACTAAGTGGTATGTAACCTCTCAACATGTGCAGAAATGTATGTTTCTGTGATTCTGGATGAGGAGAGTGTACTGGGAACATGTCTTCCACTGTCTTCCCTCCAAAGCATGCAACTGACTTCTGCCACATCTCTCACCTCACTGTGCTTGTCAAAGCCACGAATGCATAGACATCACCTGGGTGCCCAGGGCTTCATCTACTGCAGCAGACTAAAGATACCCTTAACACACAAATATGAAAAGGGGATAAGCTTGCTTTGCAGATATTCAAATTTCCTTTCCAAGTCATTCTCTGCATTCACCCCTCACCAGGACAGTGAACCCCATGTCATGTTGTTCCTCCAAACTGTGTGTCCCCTCCTCCCCCATCCCACATCTACTCCATCCAAGATGGTCTTTTCTAAGTAGATACATCATCTCTCCTCCTCTTCCCCAGTAAGACTTCTCCCATTTTGTCTCTTCATTTGTCTGATATTCTGGGAATTTTGTATACAATGTTTTTGAAAAAGTATCAAACATCAATCACCCTAGAGGTATATTTGTGTTATACCAGGGAGGTTATGGAGCTACAGTGTTTTGCTCCAAAAGTAAGAATTTTGAAATCTCAGGTCTAGATCTCTCTGTTTACATGGTGGGGTTATAGGGTATGATGTGGAAAGATATGAGTTATAGGCGCTTTCAAGTTGCCTGTGTGACATTAGACTTCACTGAGGCCAACTGTATTTGGAGTGGGCAGGATGGAGCACAATCAGAACATAGTTGTCTGTGATTCAACCTTATACATCAAACAATGGCACAGTATTTTTTATAGAATGTGTTATCCTATGACAAAAAAAGCACAGCTATATGGTTGAAGGGCAGTAGGTTCTATATTTTAAGAGTGTAGTTTCAAGACAATATTTGTCTCTCAATTCCATCTTTCCCTAAATTCCAGAGGAAAAACAAAGCTATATTGAATTGAAGTATTTAGCAAGATAAGAAAGTAAATAAGACAAGGACACACTATTTTCAAGTGTCAATATTACTTCAAACTAATCTTTAAATTCAATACAATTTTAATTAAAATCCCAATGGGTTATTTTTGTGGAACAATGATATCAATTCACAAATTAATATGGAAAGTAGAGAGGATTCTAAAAGTGACAAAACAACTCTAAAGAAGAAGGAGGCAGACTTTACCTTACTAATTATCAAATGATAGCCAAAACAGGTGTTATTCACAAAGAGAAACAACTAAATCAATGAAACACAATAGGATGCTCAGAAAGACTCTCAAGCTTATCTGAGCACTTGATGAGTATTGGAAAATACATCAAGGAAGAAGAATGAACTATCCAATCAATCACACTAAGACAACTGGTTTTCCTTAAATTTTACAACGATTAATAAACTAAATGTGAAAAAATCAAAACTATTATAAAAAAGTAAAATAATTCCATACCTTTAGGTTTGGGAAAATATTTGTTAAATGCCAACTAATCGCAACTCTTAAAGACTGAGAAATGTAACTATATTAACATCAAAACCTTTCTGAAGAATGAAAAAGCAAAACCCATAAAGGCGTTTTCTATAATTTCAAGTGCATCAAAATATACAAAGTTTATATGAGCATAAATCTGCAACATTAAAGACATGACAGATAGGAAGAGATATGTGCAAAATGTATAAAGCAAAGAATATAATCCAAGATATATATATATATATTTCCATAGAAAAGAAAAACAATCGAAGGGTATAACAGAAGAGGAAAATTAAATCATGCCCCTACCAATGACCTAATTTTCCAAGTAACCATGGAGAAAAAAACAAAGAAATATTACTTTACACCAGTTAGTAGGAGTCTCTTCCAAAATGTTTTTGATGATTTGAGGTGGAAAAAATAGCATACACTCTTGATGGTCATTATTTAAAAGAATTAATTAGATGTAGAAATTTTGAGTAGAGATGTTATTTATTTTTTTATTAAAGAAAGAAAAGACTCAATAGACTACCAAGTAGGCTATAATATAATTTGAATAAAGAAACAACAGAACATTTTAATATTTATATGTTTAAGAAAATAGAAAAATTATACTAGGAAATAGAGCAAATTATGAATGCTATCTTTTTAAAAAATACAATTTATTATCTTTTTAGAGAGGAGAAGGAAAGGAGAAAGAGAGGGAATGAAACATCAATATGCGGCTGCCTCTTACACACCCCCTAATGGGGACCTGGCCCACAACCCAAGCATGTGCCTGAGTGGGAATCAAACCAGCGACCCTTTGGTTCACAGACACACGCTCAGTCCACTGAGCCACACCAGCCAGGGCAATATTGACCATCTTTGATACATGAGTGACACAGAATCAAGGAGACAATTTGTAATATATATAGCATTGTTGTTTGAATTATTATAAACATATTTATTATAATTATACAATAATACAAAGGAAATAAGCTAAAATTAATATCAGAAAATATTTAAGTAAACATAACAAATGGAATTATTTTCTTGCTAAAAAGACATAATGACCAGAATTATAAAATAGCAATATAATAATAAGCAAAGTATGTTATTAATAAAAGGACAATTTAAAGCAATACAGTAGATTAAAGTTGTTTTCACAGTGTTATTGATTTCAGTGAAAAAAATATAAATAGTTTTGTGGCAGAGAAGGTTAATTGTTGGTTACAGATTTGATGTCCTTCTTCCATTGTAAAAAGGTTTTAGCTATAAAAAGAAATGACAAATGTTATTTATAGGTCTGATCAGTAAAAAGGGAGATCTGTCATGCTCTGTTCCCATGGAGTAGAGGGAAAGACCCTAAAGGGGAGCAAAGTTGGAGTAGCACCACTTAGGACCCCAAGTGGAAAAAAAAAGCCTTCCATTAACCAGAAACATAAAACACAAATAAAGTCTTATTGAGTTAAGTGACTAAAATTTGGAGTTTTGGTTTTTATAGCAGTTAGAGTTATGAGCAAATTGGTTAAATAAATCATGCTATATTCACACAAGGGAACACTAAGCAGCCATTTCAAAAAATGATGATATAGAAAGAATACCATATATTTATTTCAATAAAATATTGGTATTAAACAGAATAAATAAGATATTATGTCATTTTAAATAGAATCTATATCAGTGTATACCATCTCTATGTATATACACCTATATTATGTATTTATATCCATGCATACATGCCTATCTATTTGGATAGAAATACATAGACAAAAGTCTGGAAGAATAAAGTCTAAAATGTTAACTATGGTTATTTCTAGATGGTGACATTATGAGTGATCTCACCACTTTTTTCAAACCTTTTCTTTATTATCTAATTTTTAAGATTATACATATGCATAACTTTTAAAATAAAAGGTAAATGTGTTTTTAAAAACTTCCATAGCTATGCTAATTTTCCTGCCCAACATCTGCCCAGATGGCAACCTCAGCTTAGCTAACCAAAATAGTACAAGGTAGTATATACATGGGAGTTCTGTGGAGATGAAGCAAGAAATCTGACTTTGCTCCAGTACTAAGGTAGAAAGTGTTCTGTGCCAGATGACAGAACATTATTAGAACTCTTTCCTTGCCCTCCAGGTTCAGCCAAAGCACATGTTCTGCTTTCGTCAAGCATGTACAGAGTCCTGAACACTAGCCTCAATGAGTTAACTCAAGAGGGAAATAAAAAAAAAAAAGAAAAAGAAGAGTATGAATTTCTTTTCAATTGAATTCATTAGGGTGACATTGGTTAATAAAATAATATAAGTTTCAGGTGTACAATTCTATAACACACCATCTGTACAATGTATTGTGTGTTCACTACCCCAAGTCAGGTCTCCTTCCATTATTATTCATCCCTCTCTACCATCTTCTACCTCCCTCCATCCCCTTCCCTCTGGCAATCACCATACTGTTGTCTGTGTCCGAGCCTTTCTTTAATTTCCCTTAGTTTACTTAATCCTTTCACCCTTTTCACTCAGCTCCCAACATCCTGCTTTCTGACAGCTAGCGGTCTGTTCCCTGTATCCATGAGTCTGTCTCCATTTTGTTAGTTTATTTTGTTCATTGAATTCCATGTATAAATGATATCATATAGTATTTGTCTTTCTCTGACTGGCTTATTTCACTTAGCACAAAACTCTCTAGGTCCACCCATGCTGTTGCAAAAGGGTAATATTTCCTTCTTATTTGATGAGATAGAGGTTCACCATCTTAGGCACTAATTAATCGACTGAGTGAGAAATACATACATACATGGCCCTAATAAAATGAAGATTAACATTTAAAAATATGCCCAAAAGAAGTGTATTGGGAAGACAAGATTTATTAAGGTCAACAGAAAGAACACCATGAATCTTAGAGGGAAAGTTATGTTCTGTTTATAATGAGTAGGAAAAAACATTACAGATTTTAGAACTAAGAGTCATTTAGTAGCAGCTCACACTCAGCAACCTTTTATTTAGAATCTACTATCCACAAATGTATATTATAATTTCTATTGAAATATAATGTTTTTTCTCCAAAATTACTCCTACTTTTACCAAAGATAGCCAAATTAAGGTTATTTACTTGTAAAATAAGTGTAGTTTCAATTAACTTGGCTAGATTATTTATATAAGTCCAGCAAGAATATTAATTAACCATATAGGAATTTTAAATCTGCTTTGCTTGAATTTTCCATAAAAAACATTCATATTGAACTGAAAAGGCCTTTCAAGTCCCAAAAAGCCAAGCTAAGAACTCACCATCAGATGTTGATGGCAATAGCTTTTGGGTGAGCTCTTCTCTTGTCAAAGTCCCCAAAATATCTTGAGGTTCTTGCACCTGCTAATAAGTTTTTTATTCACATGGTAAGGCTTCTGGGAACCATGTAAGCAGGGCACCAGGCCAATATTTCCAAGGGTTTTTATTGGCTTCCATAAGTCAATCTTAATTCCTTAAAGCTGTCTGGTTATATCCAAGTCTATGCATTTTCAGCAGCCTTTATTCTGGAATTTTGACAGACATTCCCACTAACAAGGAACATATTTGCATAGCTATTTGGAAAACCAGCATTAGAATGGGCCCAATGCACTGAAAAAAACTGTTTTCTTGATGATTCCCACATTGTCAAAATTAGAAACCATTGTAAAGTACCTTGAAAACTGTAAAGATAGCCCACAAATTGGTAGTTACAAAATAGTCACATAATAAAATCAATAATATTATAATAACAATGTATGGTGCTGGGGGGTACTGGACATATTGGGGAGAACACTTTGTAAAGTATGTAAATTGTCTAGGAGCTATGCTGTACACCTGGAAGTAATACAAAATAATATTAAGTGTAAACTGTAACTGAAAAATAATATTTTTAAAAAAGAGGTCCCAGAGAACTCTTTCCCCTCCACCATGGAAAGACACAGCAAAAAGATGGCCATCTATGAACTGGGAAGAAAGCTCTCACCAGACAGAAAAGCTGCCTGCACCTTGATCTTGGACTTCCCAGCATCTAGAACTGAGAAATAAATATGCATTGTTAAAGAAAAAAAAGGATAGCCTAAAGAATAGAAAAAAGAATCTCTCTATATGTGTGTATAGTTACTATAGCATATATAAATGAATATATATATTCATTAAACTAAAAGACATTCAGATTTCAAAAACATTGAAGCAGTTTTTGATTATTTTTAAAATTTTAATATTATTATTATAATTATTACTGTCATTATCATCACAGCATTTTCTCACTTTATCCTTTAGGACAAAGAACTCAATAATTTTCTAAGAATATTTTCAAACTTTGAGGTAGAATACAAATATTGAAAGCCTATTTATCTCCCACTTACAAATATTCAAAATTCACCCTTGAGCATGTATTTACTATAGATATGATAGTTGTAACTCACATGAAATAGTTCCTTGATAGTGGAAGGAGATATAAATTTTAGTTTCTAAATAGTTAATTTAGTACTTGATGACTTTAAATAGGAGAATAATACAAACTCACAGGTTATTATTAGAATTAGAATTAATACATGTAAATTTCCTAATTACATACCTAATAATGATGATGCCCAGTAGTCAGAGCACTTGATATGTGTTAGACCTGTTCTAAGTTCTTTTCATGTATTAATTCAATTGATTCTCACAAATACTCCATGAGGTTGGAACTATATTTAGACCCCTTTTATTGATAAAGAAATTGAGATACATAAATGCTTAGTAACTTACCCATGTAAGTGGAAGCCTTGGAATTAAAACACTGAAAGTTTAGCTCTAGGAACTACATTCTTATAATGTTATTTTAGTACTATATACAGTTGAAGCAGTAATCATTGTATATATATATATATATATATATATATATATATATATATATATATATATATATATGTCAGATAATCTTTGAAGCTACATTAATTAAATCAAACATCTGACATAGCTATTCGTTCACTAAGGAAAGTCAAAATGAACAAACTGATCACCTACTGAAATAATTTAGCAGTGTGTGGAAAATGCAGTGGTGAATAAAACATAGGCTGTATCCACTATTATCAGTAACTTGAAGGAGAACTTCAGTAATTTCTATATTCTATTAGTAATGGAATTCTTCTCTCTTTCACTTAGGGTGACTTACTTCACCCATTGGAATACTAGCAGACATGCACATCCCATTTAACATGAGAAGAATGTACCCTGGTAGGCATTGGTCCAACAAAGATACTTGGAAACCATTTTTCATGACTGCCCTGCATTTCTGCCTATCTTCTGAGCAAAAGGCATCAACGGCTTTGTTCTAGAACACCTTTGCCTGGGTGTTTGTAGAGCAAACAGCTTTGGAAGTTAGAGTTGTATCTCCATCTGAAGCAGAGGGACAACTCCTGACCAAAACAATAAGTGTAATGTCTCCTTCTGGGCAATGGTTTGAAAGGTTTGCTAGGAGCCTCCTTTTAAAATATTGGTTTCCTAAACTCAGAGTTACCCATATGTGCAGAACCCCATGAAGTCCATAGCACCCAGCTGGACCTGCTTCCACATTTCCCCTGTGGAGTTTAGGGGTTAAGAGAAACCAATGAAAATGTGAATCTCATGCTGTCTGCTGTGGTATGAACAATAAAAATAAATACAATGAAATAACAATAGCTGTAATAATAAATAATAAAGTTCTGTCACTACCCAAGGAGTCTCGATCCTTCTGCCAGCATCTGTGGAACTGTGGCAAGTAACTTGTTAGCTTTCAAGTAACATAAACTCTCAGGCACTTCATATTCTTAACATAAGTTAAAACTCAAATGGGGTAAACTACAATCTGACTCATTAGTTGCCGTTAAGTTTACCACACCTATAGATTGAAGCAGAGTCCAGCGAGTCCAGATCAGTTGAACCACAGCTGATTCAAAGTCAAGTGAGTGAGATCTTTACACTTACTGTTTTAAGCCACTGAATTTGGAATAATTTGTTATGCAGTTATTGCAGCTTTAGCTGACATATCAAAACACCATACCATGTGCTATGGTAAGATCAAGCATAGGGTATAGTAGTGGGAGAAAATGACAGAATGCTTAAGAGGGAATTGTGTATTCTCTGACAAGTACCATGGAAATTAAAACAACTCTAAGATTTTATATCATCTACCTAACATCCAGAAAAACAAATTCTTCTCACTACTTGCTCACCAGAATTTATAAATTTTTCCTTTTTTTGCATTCTTTATTATTTTAAAATGTAATAAAAGCCTTCCATGCTAAGTTGAGATAAACATACTAAGATATATTGAGTTGAAAATTCCCACTCTATAATATTTCTCAAGCTGAATCTATAAAGCCTAAAATTTGGAGTTAATTATGGAAAAATATCTGACACTAAATTTAATATAATAAGTCTTAGAAGGAAAGTATTGTTAAACTTTATAAAACTACAAATGATGTAGAAAAGTCTCTAGAGCCAAGAGTTTACTTCATCAAGCAAAATGTTTTCTCCATGACATTCTGTCAAAATAGGAATAGGTACAATTGAAAAGAGTTGTTGGCCCCTTTTTGTTAAAGTACCCACAGTCATGAGACAGAAACCTTTCAATATTTCAAGCATAATGTTCAAAGAATTAGACAGGAAAAATGACCTTCTTAGGGTAACTTATTTGGAATATCTATTGTTTAGTGCAAATACTTTTGGTTAATTGGGCAATTTTGTTACTTCTAGTGAGTTTGTCAGTGGATGACAAGAAAGTTATGGGAGCATTATCCTGGCAAAAAATAAGAAATGGGAACAATTGTTCTTCTTAACTAGATTTTTTATGTGAAGTTCCCTTTTAATACTAGTGCATCATATGCAATTCTATGTAAGCTTTTTTTCCTTAGGATTTATGAACTCGATTTTACATCTGTCATGGTTGCACGCTATGAAAGCAAGATTCGCTTACTCTCCTTGTCTCTACTAACTAAAGAATTTAAACAGCAGTTGTCACTTCAAGATGTCAGAGAATGCATCCCATTCTGCTCAAGAATAGCAGTCTGCTCATGTGTGATGTTGTAAATATAGGTGTCAATCAAGGATAATTTCTAGACAATAGCTTTCCCTACAGAGGAGAAATTTGATGACCAAAGTAACAATGTATTAATAGATAAATTTTCATTGAATACCTGTTAATAAAATTGTATAGGTTTCACGTGTCCAATTCTATAATACATCATTTATATATTGCATTGTGTGTTCACCACCCCAAGCCAAGCCTCCTTCCATCACCATTTATCCCCACTATACCTCCTTCTATCTTCCTACACTCCCCTTCCCTCTGAAAACAGAGCTTTCTTAGGGTCTGTATTTTAAGTCTCCATGTGATAACAAATGTGGATATACAGCAAGAACTGCATACCTCCAATTTTTAACAGTGTGTGCATTAAAATTCAAAATTTGAGTCTAGACAAGAAGTTGAGAATTTTTGCTGATTTTATTTTATTCTTGACACAAGTTAATCAATTTGAATTACATAACCATATTTTTTTAAGTATGGGTCCCAGAAGAGGACCAAGAGGATGAAAATAGCGGGACAATGATGGTATATTAAGACAAGGATAAAAACCAAATACTCCTGACCAGTATTTTGTGAATAACAGTTCAGATGAAGTATATAGATCATGATCAGAAACAGTGTGGACATGTGTTATGTGAATGTGCATGCTTTATTTTATTATGTAGTAAATAATCTATATAGATATAGGTAGTTTCATAGGATTAAATTATTCCAATTCAAGTAATCGAGATAGACAAATACATAGCAACATAAATATGGATATAGACACTTATAGATATTGTAAAGATAGATCCATATATATAATTTATATGGTTATAGAGAGATATAGCAGTTTACCACAAGTTGATGAGGTTCTCAAGTACTCCAAATAAACTATGAACACCCTTATAAGAAATAAATGTCAATATTTAGGAGAAACAAATAGCTTTTTAAATTATAAGTAGTTTTGAAATAAATTAATTTGAGTAGTATTAACTACATAATAAACATTCATGATGTAAAAATGAAAAATTTTACCCACTGACAGAATTCATTGATATAAGTAAATTTCTTTTAGTCTTTACAGACTTGCAGTGTACATAAACACTACCCTTGTGCTAATTCTCTTGAAGGAAGAGTATATTTCAGGGACATAACAAACACAGAAAAGAGAACTTTGTACATCTTCCAAAGTTACACAAGGATAGTATTGCTTACTTTACTGAAACATGGTGAGGATTAAGTGAAACTATGCAAATGCCTTGGCATAACATGATTGTTTTAGGTTAGCTCATTTTCTTAGCACAACAGAAAACTTTACTTTTAAGGATACAACTATGCCAATGATTAAGTTGACTGTAGGAGGAGTAAGAGCAATTACAAGGTGGTATTGATTTGTTGAAGAAGGAGGAATTAACCAGAGTCATAGCTCAATATAAAAATAATTTTGGGGATGGCTGGGGGGGGCAGTGGTGGGGTCAAATACAGACAACTGTACTTGAACAACAATAAATAATTTTTAAAATAATAAAATAATAAAAATTTAGTCTTTAAAAAGAAGTTTGTGAAAATAACACACCTATACATTCATAATAGTTCATTTCTAAATTGGCTTATATTACTTTAGATTTGAAATATTCCAGTCAATTTTTAAACGCGTATGTATTATTTGTAAAAGTATCCATCTATACATTTTGACCTAAACTATTTATATTTTTGCTGATATTGTAAATAGTATCTGTTGTTTCATTAAATTAAATAATATTATTGTTGCTATATATGAATACAACTGATTACTAGAGGTTGATTTTCTATCCTATGGCTACAATAATCATATTTTTATTATTGTTCATTCTAGTGATGTTCCAGCCAGTTCCCTAAACATGTTACATAATCTGGTCTCCTACTTTTAAAGAGTTAAAACTATTATTATACTTTTTTTGCCTTAAGGTGTTGGCTAGGATTTCCAGAACAAGGTTGAAAATAGCAGTAAGAAGAGGTAGACATTCTTAAATAGTTTCTTAATATTAAATCTGTAAAAATTCACCACTGACGTAATTTTTATCACATTAATGATGTACATTTCAATCCAGGTTTATTGAGCATTTTAAAAAAAATATTTTTTAATTGCTGTTGCAGTACAATTTTCTATCTTTTTATTGAGCATTTTTATTTTGAAAGGTTTTTTAATTTAATCAAATGGATTTTTATTGTTAATTTACATGGTTATAGTTTATATTGTATCTATTGCTATATTGTATCAATAATTTTCATACTGTTAAACTGTTAAATTCTGGAACAAAATCTACATAGATATTTTTATTGAGGTTCTGTAAAATCATGGATTTATTAAATAAATATTTTACATTTAATTCAAATTAATTCAACTTATTGAATGAAACAAATGTTTTATTAATGTTATTGTTATTTTTAGAGGATATTTGCATGTATCTTTTTAGTAGGCAGCTTTTGCTAGGTAAAGCTGAGGTAAAAAGCCATTCCAATATGTCCATGGCATACATAA
The DNA here is from genome assembly GCF_019186645.2 of Phyllostomus hastatus. NCBI lineage: Eukaryota > Metazoa > Chordata > Mammalia > Chiroptera > Phyllostomidae > Phyllostomus > Phyllostomus hastatus. The sequence goes on along the minus strand of NW_025334016.1, from coordinate 470,696 downwards.
CAAAAAATGTTTTTTTCTCTCTCCCCAGCAAATTACATATTGACTACAGTTCTGTGGCTTCACTCCATTATCTTAATCATCCTGGGATCCAAGATGAAAGAACAGCCCTTATATTTTATATTATTAGAGGGAAAAGGGCACAAGAGCTGGTAAAAATCAGCAAAAACTCTAAACCTTTTGCTGTGAACTGTTAAACATGATCATATTCACATTTCATTGATCAAAGCATTTATGTGGCCAAGCTTGATATTAATGAGGAATCATATTTCTACCACAGGGAGATAATGTATATCACATGACAACAGACAGGTATATATGATCTTCTTACAGGAAAGGAAGACATAAATAACTGGGAATAATTATCAATCTAATCTACCAAAATAATCATAAATAAGATTGTTTGGTAACACTCAGTTTAATTTTATCATTTTCAGATTTCATGTTGTCTTTTTCCAGGCATGATAACCTTATAAAATAAATCTGAAAATTTTCCAGATTTTTCTCTGGAATTATACACACATACACACAAATACACATACAGTTGATTTTTATTATTCTTGGTATTTATTTTCTATAAAGTCACCACAAACACTGAATTAGCAAATACTGAATCATTGTCCTAGGGGAAACACAGAGTAAGGTTTCTGTGAAGCTCTGGTCATATTTTCATTAGCTAATCAATACATAAACTTGTTTTATGTGTGTTACTGCTTGAGATACCTTAGTTAATTTATAGATGATTCGGTAACATTGAATTCATAGCCAATAACACTATAACTCATTCCTGAACAAAGCTTATCTAACATGTTTTCTCCATAAGGCACGTCATGACATTTTGACACATAGGAATGCTCGACTGCACTTTAGTGCTACACTTGGGGCCATTTTAAACAACAAAATCATCAAAAAGCAGCAAAATATGAAAAACATAACACTAAATATACTGCATTATGAGAGCTGAACTTCTTATTCCTACCTCCCACCTCAGCTTCTGACAACCACCATACTACTTTCTGTTTCTATGAATTTGGCTGTTTTTACATTCCATATATAAGCAAGAACATATAATATAGCAGTCCCCTCTTATCTATACGTTCACTTACCCACAGTCAAGTGTGGTCCAATAATGATGAAGTCTTATGCCAAACCCACTCTGTCCTGCCCAGAATGTGAATCATTCCCTTGTCCAGCATCACCATGCTGTAGACACTCCCTGCCCATTAGTCACTTAGTAGCAGTCTCGGTTATCAGACTGATTGTCATGTTACCACAGTACTTGTATTTAACTCACCCTTATTTTACTTAATACTGACCCCAAAGCACAAGAGCAGTGATGCTGAAAATTCAGATAGGCCGAAAAGAATCTGCAAAGTGTTACCTTTAATTGGAAAGGTGAGTGTTGTACCATAATTTAGAGAGAGACCATAGTCACATAACTTTTATTACAGTATATTATTATAATTGTTCTATTTTATTATTAGTTTTTGTGGTTAATCTCTTATGGTGCTTAATTTATAAATTAAACTTTATCAATAGGTACTTTTGTATAAAAAAAATACATGGTATACACAGGGTTCCATACTGTTTTTGGTTTCAGGCATCCATGGAGTGCCTTGGAATGTGTAGACAGTAGACAAAGAGGGACTGCTGTATTTCTCCTTCTTTGCCTGACTTTTTTCATTTAGTATAATGACCTCAAAATTATCCAAGTTTTTGAAAATGTCAGGATTTCCTTCTTTTTTTAAGGCTAAACTATATATAATATTTTATATGTCCATTCATCTGTCAATGGATACTTAGGTTGTAAGATTTCACTTTCAATTTTGCAAATGTTTATGCTTTTAATATTTTTCCACACATTTATATGTTTAAACTACTATAAAGGTTTTAAAGGCAGGCATACTAGGGGCAAAATACTGGTGAATCAAGAGTCTAATCTGGTACCTTTGTGAATACAACTCAATTCTTAAGCATATGTGGGAAGTTTTTGCTTATTTTAAAGCAGCAAAATAACAAAGATTTTTTATGAGTAGCTGTAAGGTTGAAGGTGCCCAAGGAATGATTATTCCCTTCAACTAATCCAAAAAATGATCTATTCCTTAAACTCTCCCTGACTTAGGAAGTACAATTGGATATAATTTACATTAATTTTATCTGTACTAAAGACATCATACAGATGTATTATTAATGTTGCTGTTAGTATTTTCAATAATATACATTCCTTGAACATTTCCAATGTTCAAAGAATTACCCTTATATGCTTAATTATGATTTGTTGGAAAAAATAAAATCATATGATACAACTAACCAAAGGAGATGTTAATACTATTTTTAGAATTTTCATCTTTGTCCATAAACTGAAAATCACAACACTGAGAGACTTAATGTGATTTGACTTTAGGAAATATGTCATTTAAAATTACATAATATAATCTAATTTCAAACTAATATTATACAAAGATCCACAAATACCTTTACTTTTTCCCTTTCATTTAGTTTTCCTGGTTAAGGGTCAACTCCAACCTAGTGAAATGACTTTCCAGCCATTATCATCCAAAGCACTATCAGTCAGCTAGCCAGTTAAATTTACCTTTGTACACTGTATAAAAAGATACAAGAGACTTGTATCTTGTATAGTTATAATAATAGTTATAATGATGCTATACCTATTACCAATAACTATAGTTACAATAATGCTAGCTTTGACAATATGGGCTTTCTATGTTAAGAGCTAGATCAACACTGTCAATTTCACATGGATTCTTAAGCAACATTATAGTGATAACTACATGTTCAATCAACAAATACACTGAGTTGCATTAAAATAATCAGCCCAAAAGAGGATAGGTTCCCTATAAATAGCATCATTCTGTTGAAAAATTTATTTCCTAAGTGAGATCTCATAAACTCAGTAAGATGACTACAATATTTAAAGGATGATTTTGTAGACTTTCCTCCTTTTTTCAATGCACTAAAATTGGCAACAGACCGGGAATATGGCATTTAGGAAATTAAGCTTGATTCATTTAATAAACCATTAAAAGGAGTCACATCCAAGTGGGAAGTCTAGATTTTTGTTTTCTTGTTACATACACTCTATGGTTTATTTACTTTTAAAGGAAGAAGGAAAATGGTATGAGGAAGTTACCTCCCAAATTTTGTACTCCAAAGTACTTCTTTTATTCTATGGCCCAGATCAAGGCTTTCCACAAGTTCTGCCAAGGTGTCTTAGGGTCCACCACACAGAGGAATTGAGATTAAAGTGTTGGAGGAAGGGAAGAGGAGAAAGGAGGGCAACAAAGAAGAGCTATAAGGTGCACCTTTTCAAAGACCAGAAGCTCAATAAGTTTTATATGTAATGGTGCTAGATGATTTTGTGTAGAAAAATGATTAATTTGATTTTTTAAATCTTGAAAACTATAAGTCTAAATATTTTTATTTCCTATTTGAGGAAAAGTTGACACAGTATATGAAATAAAAGTATTTTAGTGTAGGTAGAAATAAGGATAAAGAATGCAGCAAACCTTTAAATGTTTGAGTAAAGGCTGGCTTTGTGTGTTGAACATATTCCTTATTCATAATAGTCATTTTGAATAGTAATTCATATTTTGTTTTGACCTCCAAAAAGGTGGAATCTTACAATCAATAAAATGAATATTCAGGAATTTAGAATTTTCTGAATGTAAGTAAATTAATTCACTGATAACCATAGGAGCACTTCATTAAGCATTTATTCATGACTATTGATGATATTTGATTGCATTAAAGGTCCAGATTTCAATCCAATTCTATGTGTCTCTAAAACGAGGATGCATACATGATTGTCAATTCAATATGTATTTTCCTACTTCCTCTTTGCTGAGACCATTTTACTTTTCTTTACCCAATTTTAAATGCCCATCATGTTTGGGCAAGACTAAATCCCTACTCAGACCTGATAGGTGTTTCCTGATTGGTCTCAATGTCTGTCATGACAGTTTTGTTTTACTTTTTAATTGCTTAGCAATGTGATGCAATTCTGGTCAGTGAGATATGAAGGATATATACATAGGAATGTACAGGAAATTTCTAATCTAACTTAAAAAGCAATCAAACAGGGAAGTTCTCTCTTATAAACATGTTAACCTGAATGTGATATGTGGAACATATGTTGTCATAATACAGCAATATGCTGATAAATGGTAGAGAAGACAGATCCTTGATAATGCCATTGACTTTACCTTGAAATCACCTACTATTCAGTTTCAATATATGATACAAAATAGATCCATTTACTATTGCTCATAATGCAAATTATCTCATGTGGTACAAAATACTTGCCACATCATTGATGTGAGTTCCAAATAATGATTTTTTAATCTAAGAAAAGTGGTTATGGAAATATCATGGTGTTTATAATATTGATGTGGCAAAGTAGATGAGTGAGAATGTCCAGGAAAATGTCAAAGATGAATAATGAAGGTGCATTCGCCTAACAACATGTTAAAATTAAGAGTTTACAGAATAGTTATGTCTGATAATAGAGTTATGTGTATATACAAGCTTACTATATCATAAAAGTATATCAAATTAGTGGAGAAAAAACACATTAATAAATAAATGGGTTGGAACAGCAGGCTAAATTCTTTCCTTATACCATCAAACCCCAGAAGAATCAAACATTTATACAAATATAAAAGAAACAATTCAAGTACTGAAAAGTAAGAATAGTTTTCTAAAACTGTTATCTTGGAGTTGGTATGTTCTTTGTAAACACCATTAAAGAAACTCTAAGAGTGGTTTAATAGAAAACCTAGCAATAGAATTTCTATATTAACAGGAAAAAATGAGCAAAAGTATATTATCATAATACATACATACAGAAAAGTATATATTTCAATATTCAATTATTTTTAAAAAGCTTTTATCAGCTAAAAATAGAAAAACTTTATCAGAAAGATAATAACTACCAAAAATCTATACAAACATCATACTTAATAGTGAAATGTTGAAAGCTTTTCACTGAGATCAGGAATAGACAAAGATATTCACTCTCATTACTTTCACTCAACATTGTACATGAGGTTGGAACAGAAAGAGAAAAAAAAGAAATAAATGTAAGGATTTCAAAGGAAGAAACAAAATACACTATTTGTAGACAATATGATTATATAAGAATTCCAAAATAACCTAAAAATTATTATACTTAGTGAATCATGTTATTACTTATATAATATTAATACCATGTTAGAATTAATTATATTTTTATAAATAAACAACACAACTTGAAAATAAAATTAAAAATAAAAATATCATTTGCAATAGCATGACAAAATAAAATGCTTAGGAATAAAATTTTTAATATATTTTATTAATTATGCTATTACAGTTGTTCCATTTCTCCCCTTCACTCCACCCTGCACATCCTCTCCCACCCACATTCTCCCCCTTTAGTTCATGTCCATGTGTCATAAGTTCTTTAGCTTCTACATTTCCCATACTATTCTTATCCTCCCCCTATCTATTTTCTACCTACCATCTATGCTATTTATTCTCTGTACCTTTTCCCCCTCTCTCCTCCTCCCACTCCCCCATTACTAACCCTCCATGTGATCTCCATTTCTGTGGTTCTGTTCCTGTTCTAGTTGATTGCTTAGCTTGTTTTTGTTTTAGGTGTGGTTGTTAATAATTGTGAGTTTGCTGTCATTTTACTATCTTCTTTTTCTTAAATAAGTCCTGTTAACATTTCATATAATAAGGGCTTGGTGAGGATGAACTCCTTTAACTTGACCTTATCTGAGAAGCATTTTATCTGCCCTTCCATTCTAAATGAAAGCTTTGCTGGATAGAGCAATCTTGGATGTAGGTCCTTGCCTTTCATGACTGGGAATACTTCTTTCCAGCCCCTTCTTGCCTGTAAGGTCTCTTTTGAGAAATCAGCTGACAGTCTGATGGGAACTCTTTTGTAGGTTACTGTCCCCTTATCTTTTGCTGCTTCTAGGAGTTTCTCCTTCATTTTTACCTTGGCTAATGTAATTATGATGTGCCTTTGTGTGCTCCTCCTTGGGTCCAGCATCTTTGGGACTCTCTGAGCTTCCTGGACTTTGTAAAATTCTATTTCCTTTGCCAAATTGGGGAAGTTCTCCTTTTTTATTTGTTCAACTAACTTTTCCACTTGCTGCTCTTCCTCTTCTCCTTCTGGTACCCCTGTATATGGATATTGGACCATTTAAAGATGTCCTGGAGGTTCCTAAGCTTCTCCTCATTTTTTTTAATTCTTATTTCTCCATTCTTTTCTGTTTGGTTGTTTCTTTCTTCCTTCTGGTCCACTCTATTGATTTGAGTCCATTTCCTTTCCATCACTATTGGTTCCCTGTGCATTTTTCTTCATTTCTCTTGTCATGGCCTTCATTTGTTCATCTACTTTGTGACCAAATTGAACCAATTCTGTGAGCATCCTGATCACCAGTGCTTTGAACTGTGCATCTGATAGGTTGGCTATCTCTTGGTCACTTAAAAGTATTGGCTTTGGACTTTGATTCGTACTTCCATTTGAGCCATTTTTTAAAAATCTGGTTACACCTGGTATGTATGAGGGGCAGAGCCTTAGGTGTTCTCCAGGGCGAGGCAACCCAGTTGTATGTGAGGGTGGGGTCAAGAGGAAACAATGGTGCTTGCTCCTCTCTATGTCAGATTGCAGTCGCTTCCACCACTTTCCTGAAGCTAACTGGGCCTTTCTGGTGCTAATTGCCATGTGGGTGGGCTTGTGTATGTTCTAGGACCCTGTGGGTCTCTCCAACACACTCTCCTGTGAGGCTGGGAATCTCTCCCTGTGCCTCAACCTCCACAGGTGTTTTCAATCAGTGTCCTGAGGTTCTATTTCCCAGCTCTGGGACCCTGGGTTGCAGGGTCTGTCTCACTGCGCAATTTTACCTGGTTTATCTGCATGCGAATGTGGCCCAGACAGCCAGGTGCCTTGCTCGCAGTGCCTTGCTTCACAGTCGCCACCTCATTGAGTCTGTCAGTCGTTTGTGCTCTTGTGCTCAGGATGCCTTACCCACCCAGGATATGTTACATGTTCAGTGCCACCGTTTTTTGTGCTGCAACCCCTCTCCACCCAGCTGCCTGACTCCACCCCTCCTACCAGTCTGGATGAATGTGTATATTTTAACTCCTTGGTTGTCCGATGTCCATACAGTTAAATATTCTGTCAGATCTGTTGTTATCTTGTTTCTAAATTGTTGCTGACCTTATTTTGGTAGTGTGGGGAGGCACAGTGTGTCTACCATCTTGGCCGGAAGTGCTTAGGAATAAATTTGACAAAATATTTTTGAGAGTTGTATGTAGAAAACTATAAAATATTATAGAGATAATTTAAGATCTAAATAAGTGGAAGGATATACCTGCTCATGAACTGGAAGACTTAATACTCTAAAGATGTTAATTCTCCCCAAATTTGTCTACTGGTATATTGTGATCCCAATCAGAGCATATACATTTTGTAATGGAACCTGACAGGATGTTCCACAATATATGTGAAAATGCAAAGAAGCAAGAATATCAAGATATGGCACATGTACAATGGACAAATACATGAATGTGTATGGCACTGACAATTCAGTAACAAATCAATGGAAACAACCCAATGGATAAATCAAAGGTGGTATTGTCACACAGTTGAGCAGTATATAACAATGGACATGAATGAACTCCATTAATCAAAATGAATGACCCATAGTTAAGCAAAATGTGTCTGTCAGACACAAAATGTTATCTGATTTAATCAAATAAAAATGTTTTGAAAACAGGCATAGTTAATGTTGGCAATGCCCGTTTAAGCAGAAAAGTCCTGGATAAAATTAGGGACTATTACTACCAACATATGCATGGGGTTTTCCATTGCAGGGGAGGAAGGGAGAGAGTACTGGTTGGGATGAGGCATGGGAGAACTTTTGGGTGCTATCAATATAAATTAGTGGTTAATTTGTCATAAATTATTGAATTGTTCCTTTCTATTACCTGCATTTTATGTACGTGACATAGTTCATGATAAAAATAGGTGAATTTTGCTATACATAAATTTAAAACTTCTTAACAGTAACAAATAAATTAATTAATTAATTAATTAATTAATTAATGGGAAGGAAGGATAAATATCAAAGTGAAAACAGTATTTTCCACATGTGATGGGCAAAGGGCTTATAAATCACCTAGATAAAGGTCTGTTCTTTTTTATTTGGGTTACTGTTTCCCTGGCCCTCTAAAAACCTTATCATTTCAAGCTCCTTTCTGCCAGTGTTGGAACCAGCACACTACAGTTTTGAAGCACTGTTAAATGTGCAGGATATTTAGAGTCAATGTCCTCTTATCTTTCATAAAGAAGGCGTATCCTCCTATATTTTCCCAAAACACTTTTTTCAAAGAGACTATTCAAGTAAGGAACACATGTAAATTAAGTGGGTGTTTGGGTATAGAAAACACTGATTTCAGATTTATCCACAATTTAGAGAAGTAAGATAGGCAAAGAAGGCTGTGCTTAGCATACAGGAAATGGGGCTTAGCAAAATGAAAGTGGTGGAATGAGTAAAAAAGATACGGTATATATAGACAATGGAATATTATTCAGCCATAAGAACAAAGAACATCCTGCCATTTGCAACATGGATGGAACTTGAGCACATTATGTTAAGTAAGATAAATCAGACAGAGAAAGACAAGTACTGTATGTTACTTATAAGGGGAATCTTAAAAAACCAAACTTATAAAAACAGAGTAGAATGGTGGTTACCAAGGAATGGAAGGAATAGAATATTGTTTAATGGTATAAACTTACAATGAGTAGTGAGTAAGCCCTGGAGAGCTAATGCACAGTATAATGAATACTGACAACAATATTGTATTATAATGATTAAACTTGCTAAGGGACTAAAAGTTGATTGTTTCAACCACTAAAATGAAATAACAATTATGCAACATGATAGAGGTGCTAATTATTGTTACAATGAGTCATATTACAATATATAAAAAGTATAAAATTAATATATATGCCTTAAATTTATACAATGTTATATATCAATATATTTCAAGTAGAAAATAAAATTAAAAATTAACTTTTTAAAGTGGTGGAGATCAGAGGAAAGACTTTATTTTCAAGATCACTGTCATTTTTTCCCACCTTATCACCTTGTTTTTAATGGTCCAGCCAGTGAAGATCATTCCCCAAACCAGTATCATTCTATGGAGAGGAGCAAAGAATAGGGAAAGAGTTGGAATATTTTCAGGAGAGAGTTAGGAAAGGAAAGATATCTCTAAGGTGGGAGGCTGCACATCATGGGTAAGAAATATTTAAGCAGAGAAACATGGACATGAGCATGAGTGAGGGTCTGTGTTCAAACGACCCAAATGGTAATATGTTTTGAGAGTAGAAAGTCACTGTGAAGTAGATTGGGACATCATGGATACAAATATAAGGTCAATACTATACAATATTTGTCTGCTCAATTATGCACACATGCACAAAATATACTGATTGAAGAATCTTAGTCACAATAAACACACAGAGAATATCAACCACTTCCATTAAATTGAGGGTAGAGACAGAGACAAAAAGCCACAACATTTTGGTATTATAATGAATTATTTTATTTAATTAAATTTAATATTTAAGATAATTATAATTCTCATTGAACATAAAATTCCCACATTAGGTTATTTAAATTTATTTCTTTTATATTTTATTATCTCTTCCTTCTGTTTGAGACTCCTGGAATTGTAATTTAGGTCATAATGAAAATAATGTGCTTGTGCGAAAAAAAAAGTGCTCTAAGAAAGTTCTCTCAAACATAAATTAGGGGTTAATGATTTAGCATTCAATGTCCTAACCAATAATTTGGAAAAGAAAGATGCATATTTTAGGCCAAATCCAGCAAAATGGATGCCCATGTGTAGGGAACTGATCTGCCTGGCAATGGCTATTGTAGCTCAGCCTTATGGGAAAGCCCATAAGCGTGTGGTGGCATGCAGGATGCCAAACCCATGGATTGGTTCTCCCATGGGAAATAAGGCCTGCATTATACCTAAGCTGCTTTGTAACTTGCTCTTGCTGAAACTCCCTCACCCTGAGTTGAAGCATTCGCTGCAGTATCTTTACAGTAACTTCTTGAAGTTTGTGCTGATTCTCCCAAGGACTGAAGTGTAACCAGACCAATTATTCTTATCGTTCCCTGGCATTTGCAACATTTTTCCTTGTTAATCTATAAGAAGTAATCAGTAACATCCCTTCTATTGTTATCTGTAAAAAGTAATTACCTATAGCAAACCTAAGCATAATGAATGAGAACCTTCTTTGATATACATTATTAGAAAGCCAATAAAAGCTTGTCAAGGCAAGGGTCAAGGTGCACTCCTCTTGACAGAGTGGCTAAGGTGCTCTGAGGTACTCTCCCCTTGAGAGAGTGGCCATGCATCCCTCTTCCTCCACAGGAGTTCAGTAGTCTCTGTGAATTAGTCTGGTCTCATCCATAATGCTGCGGATACTGTGAGCCAGTGTCCACATCACCCATGTGTATTTATCATATAGCATAAAGTATAAACACTGGGGGAGAAAGTTTTCCTGGCTTTGAAAATAATTTTGTGACTGATGTTTGAAGTATTTTCATCAGTAACTCTGTGAAGATACATCTTGAGATCTGGCAAGTTTGTGAACTTAACTTATGTGAAGGTTATAATTAAGGATATAATTGGGAAATGCCAGCAAGATGTTAAAATGTCTTGTAGACAGTTTGACAAAGGCATGGTCAGAAAGAATGTTAAAGATTGGAGGAAGAGGTCATAAAACCTACAGAAGAGATACTAAAATAATAGTTTTAAAGGATTAATTCTAATTTAGTCAGTATTTCTAGTTCAAGTATCTTATTCTGAAGATAAAGTTATACAAAAACATATATGAGGATGCTCATTATAGCCTTGTTTTTAATAGTGGAAAATTGTGGGCAACTAAACTGTCCATCAACAGAAGAACTGATAAATAATTTAAAACAGGGAAGTACTCCTATTTCTATGAAATACTATAATAGAATTATTATTTCAACAAAATTACACCTGAATAATATTATTCTTCTATTCATTTTAAAGAAAATATATTTTTCTTCTCTCTATTGCAGAAAGGTCAGGTTTAGGGCCCCAAGATTATTACGGTTGTACCCACCCCCAGCCCATCCTTGCCATGAAAGTCAATGAACTGTGAGAAACACATAAGCCTATTTGTGCCTTGGACACAGTCTTATATAGATCTTGCCCAGTGTAACAGCTTTACTGCTAACCTTTTTCAAATGCAACCTGAATGTCATATCTAATGACTTTTTTCATCTTTTTTTGTAAATATAATATAATACGAACATGTACAATATCTAAACAGTATTAAATATATAATATAGTGAAATTCCTCTATCTATGTGGATATATAGGGTGGGGTAAAAGTTGGTTTATAGTTGTGATTACACAAAACACAGAGTTTACTCTTATATTATTATTTATTAATTATTGTATTATTTTCCATATGAACAACTATAAAACTACTTTTACCCCACCCTGTATAAAGGTATTATACATATGGGGGGATCACACTGTAATGTTCTGCAATTTTTTCATAAGATATACCTCACTCCTGACTTTTTACTCTCTTACTCATATCTTTTGATGGATAGAAGTTTCAATTTTAATTAGTTCTATCTATTTGAACTGTCTTTTCCTTATGATTAGTACACTGTTAAATATATTGTTAAGAAATATTTGTCTACCCTCATATTTATGAAGTTATTACACAATGTTATCTTCAAGATGTATTATTATTATACCTCTCATATTTAAGTTTTCATATAATCCATCTATAATATATTGTTCATATTGTATGTGGTAGAGGCAAAGATTTCCTTTTATTCATTTTATCCCTGTAAATATCTAACTATCCCAGCACAATTTATTATCAAGATGATCCAGTGTAATGCCATCTCTTATCAGAAATCAAGTGACTGTGTACATATAATGCTATTCCTGAACTCTATTCTATTTCATTTGCCTATTTACCTATCCCACTGTGCTACTTATAAAAAGTAGTTTGGGTTTCTTTGAATTGTGTTTCAGGATTATATGATCTCACCTATTAGTGGAAACTAACCAACAAAACAAGTAAGCAAAATATAACCAGAGACATCAAAATACAGAATAAACTGACAATAACCAGAGGTGGGGGTAATAAGAGGGGAAAGTAGGGGAAGAGTCATCAAGGAACATGTATAAAGGATCCATTGGCAAGGCCAAAGGTGAGTAGGATTGAAGGTGGGAGGTGGGGATGGGTGCAGCGAGGGAGGGTGGTGGGGGGAAAATGGAGACAACTGTGCTTGAACAATAAAAAAGTAGTTTAAATCTCCCAACTTTAGTTTTTTGTCAATATTATATCACATACTCTTGAGCCTTTGCAATTCCATATAAATTTTAGAATTAATTTGTCACACTGTCCCCCTGCTGTGGAATGAATGTATTCCCTCAAAATTCACATGTTGAACCCTAATCCCCAGGGTGATGGTATTTGGAGTTGGGACCTTTATGAAGTGATTAAGAAATGATGGATTAGTAAAAGAGACCCCCAGAGAACTCCCTTATCTTTCCTGCCATGTAAAGACAAGGCAAGAAGATGGCTCTCTATGAACCAGGAAGTGGGCTCTCACTGCACACTGAATCTGCTGGCACCTTGATATTGGACTTCCAAGCCTCCAGAACTGTGAGAAATTAATGTCTGTCATTTATAAGCCACCAGTCTATGGTATTCTGTTACAGCAGTCCAAACAGTCCAAGAAATTCCACCTCATTCCCACCCTGCAGCACAACCACCACCACCAGTGCTCGCTGGGAGTTTGATTCAACTTACTTACTATGTGTCTTACAAAATATGAGTGTATTTTAAGGCTCTTCATTTGGGTCCATTTAAATTTCTTTTGAAGTAGATAATTACATATATTTTGTTAGAATATTATTAGGTAGTGGATCTACTTTAAAACTGTTATGAAATGAAACAATCAGAAATGAAAGAGGAGAGATTACAACCAATGCCACAGAAATACAAAGGCTTGTAAAAAATTACTACAAAGAACTGTATGCCAAGAAATTTGAAAACCTAGGTGAAATGGACAAATTTCTAGAAAAATATTATCTTCCAAAACCCAATGAAGAAGAAGCAGAAAGCCTGAACAGACCAATAATAGCAGATGAAATTGAAGCAGTAATCAAAAAACTCCCAACACACAAAAGCCTTGGACCAGATGGTTTCACAAGAAAATTCTACAAAGCATTTAAGGAAGAGCTAACTCCTATCCTTCACAGACTATTCCAAAAAATCCAAACTGATGGAAGACTCCCAAACGCTTTTTATGAAGCCAACATCACCCTAATCCCAAAACCGGATAGACACAACAAAGAAAGAAAACTTCAGGCCAATATCACTGATGAACATAGATGCTAAAATCCTCAATAAAATATTGGCAAACCGCATCCAACAATACATTAAAAAGATCATACACCATGACCAAGTGGGATTCATCCCAGGGATGCAAGGATGGTACAGTATTCACAAATCAGTAAATGTACTATATAAAAGTTAATATATAACTTAAACAAAAGCATACACAAAGACCCCATGATCATATCAATAGATGCAGAAAAAAGCATTTGATAAGGTACAACACCCATTCATGATAAAAACACTCAGGAAAGTGGGAATAGAGGGAGCATTCCTCAACATAATAAAGGCCATATATGAGAGACCAACAGCCAACATCATACTCAATGGGCAAAAACTAAAATCTTTTCCACAGAGACTGGGAACAAGATAAGGTTGTCCACTTTCATCACTTTTATTCCATATATATAGTATTGGAAGTTTTAGCCACAGCGATAAGACAAGAAAAAGAAATAAAAGGCATCCAAATCAGAAAAGAGGAAACAAAACTGTCACTGTTTGCAGGTGACGTAATAGTGTACATAGAAAATCCTATAGACTCCACAAAAAAACTGCCTAACTTAATAAATGAATTTGGCAAAGCAGCAGGATACAAAGTCAATATCCAGAAATCAAAGGCATTTTTGTATACCAACAATGAAACAGCAGAAACAGAAGTCATGAAAAAAAATCCCATTCAATATAGCAAAAATAAAAAGAAAATACCTAGGAATAAATCTAACCAAGGAGGTAAAAGACCTCTATTCAGAAAACTACACAACACTGAAGAAAGAGATCAAGGAAGACACAAATAAATGGAAACATATACTGTGTTCATGGATTGGAAGAATTAACATCATCAAAATGTCCATACTATCCAAAGCACTTTACAGATTCAATGCAATACCTATTAAAGTACCAATGGCATATTTCACAGACATAGAACAAACACTTTGAAAATTTATATGGAACCATAAATGACTCCAAATAGCTGCTGCAACTTTGAGAAAGAAGAGCAAAGTAGGAGGGGTCACAATACCTGATACTAAACTCTATTACAAGGCCACTGTAATCAAAGCAGCCTGGTACTGGCATAAAAACAGGCACATAGACCAATGGAACAGAACAGAGAGCCCAGAAGTAAACCCAAGTGTCTCTGGTCAATTAATATTCAACAAAGGTTGCAGCAACATAAAATGGAGTAACAATAGCCTCTTCAACAAATGGTGTTGGGAGAACTGGACAACTATGTGCAAAAAAAAAATGAAACTTGAGCACCAACTTACACCATACACAAAAATAAATTCAAGGTGGATAAAAGATTTAAATATAAGCCATGACACCAAAGTCCTAGAGGAGAACATAGGCAAGAAAATCTCAGATATTTCATGCAGCAACATTTTTACCGATATGTCCCCTAGAGCAAGGGACATAAAGGAAAGAATAAGCAAATGGGATCTCATCAAAATAAAAAGCTTTTGCACGGCTAAAGAAAACAGTATTAAAATAAAAAGAGAACCAACTGTATGGGAAAACATATTTGCCAATGACACCTCAGACAAGAGTTTAATCTCCAAAATATATGAAGAACTCACATGACTCCACTCTAAGAAGACAAGCAACCCAATTAAAAAATGGGCAAAGGACTTGAACAGACACTTCTCCAAGGAGGACACACAGAGGATCCAGAGATACATGAAAAGATGCTCAGTATTGCTAGCTATCAGAGATGGAATTTAAAACCACAATGAGATACCACTTCACATCAGTCAGAATAGCCATCATAAACAAAGCAACAAACAAGTGTTGGAGAGGTTGTGGAGAAAAGGGGACCCTAGTGCACTTTTGGTGGGATTGCAGATGGGTACAACCACTATGGAAAACAGTATGGAATTTCCTCAGAAAATTAAAAATGAACCTGCCTTTTGAACCTAGCAATTCCACTGCTAGGATTATACCCTAAGAACCCTGAAACACCAATCCAAAAGAACCTATGCACCCCAATGTTCATAGCAGCACAATTTACAATAGCCGAGTGTTGGAAGCAACCTAGGTGCCCATCAGTAAGTGAATGGTTCAAAAAACTATGGTACATTTACACAATGGAATTCTATGCAGCAGAAAGAATGAAGGAGCTCCTAACCTTTTTGTAACAGCATGGATGGAACTGGAGAGCATTGTGCTAAGCGAAATAAGCCAGGCAGTGAAAGACAAATACCCTGTGATTTCACCTTTAACAGGAACCTAAACAAAAAAACAAGCAAACAAACAAAATATAACCAAAGACTGAAATAGAGAACAAGCTGACAGTAACCAGAGGGCAGAAGGGAGGGAATTTCAGGGGGAATGGGGAAGGGTTTATAACAACAAGTATAAAAAACACATGGACAAAAACTAGTGGGGAGTGGAAATGGGAGGGAGGTGGGGAGGGTTGGGGGGGTGAGCTGGGATGGGAATAAAAGACAGATAACTATACTTGAACAACAATTAAAATAAACAAAAATTTTAAAAAACTGTTGTGAATACTTTAAAAGTTTAATTTACTTATTGCTACTAAATAGAAAGTGATTATTGTATATTGAATTGCATGCAGTTAGTTTTAATTAATTGTAATAGTTTTATTAATAGATTTCTTGGATTTTCTATGTATGCAATATTCCCTATCTGCAATTATAATTTCATGTTTCTTCCTAATCATTCTATTTTTAACATATTTTCTTACTGTATTGCAATGTCTATAACCTACAGGATAAGGTTAAACAAAATTGGGAATTACAAGTAGACTTTTTCTCTGATGACAGAAGAAATCTTTAAAGATATAAGCACTAAATATGGTGTTTTTGTGTTTATAGATGATCTTTATTAGATTAAGTGTATTCTCATCTATCTCCTATACTTTGTTTTCTAAGAGTTTTCCTTTTATTTTATTTTTTAACCACATTTAACTGGCATTTAAATATATGAAATGATACTTTTTCATCTCTTCATTTGATCATATGCTTGTTCTATAATCTGCAAACTTATTGATTTATATTAATTCCTGGTACAATTTATTTTGACTTTTCATATATCTTTGAATTTGATTTGCTGGTATATTGTTTATTTTTTATGCATCTATATTCATGAATTAGTTTGGAAGATGATCATCATTTTATTGTGCCCTTGTCAGATTTTGACAGGTTATGCTAGCTTTCAATTTTTATACCATAAAAAAGTGTTTTTATGCCATATTTTGCCATGTATAATATGTACTTTGGCCCAAACTTTTGAGGAAAAATAAGCATGCCCATTATACATGGGTAGTACATGAAATACTTTGTATCTGTTCTTGTGTTTTGTAATTTGTTTTTTAATACAATCTTTATAGTATTTTTTCACTACCACTTAGGCACCTTGTACCCCTCAGCTCCCAACAATCACCAAATTGTTATTCATGTCCATGAGTCCACAAGAACCTGGCAGTACATTATACATGGCAAAATACAGTGATATTAGTGTCATTTTATTTGTTCCTCAAGTATTTGGGAGAGTTTGCTGTAAGAGTAAGTTTTGAATTACAGGCTCAAATTCTTTATTAGCTATTGCTTTTCCATTTACTCTTACACAGTGTTATTAAAATATGTTTTCAAGGTGTTTGTTTCATTTAAAATTTAAAAGTACTGACTTAATATGGTTTATAATAAATTCTCATAACTTTTCAACATGTATAGAATCTATGGTAACTTTCTTGGGGATTTACAGAAATCCCATTTTTGATTTCTGTTATTGTTGCCTTCTATTTTCACTCCTTGATCCTGGTTTTATCAATTTTGTTCATTTTTAAAAGAATTAACTTTTGGTTTTGTTCATTTATTGTATTTTTATTTTCTATTAGACTTCCTCTACTTTCTTTGGATTTGATTTGTTGTTCTTATAAGTGCTTGAGATAGAGATGTAGAGTATTGATTTTCAAACTTTTGAAATATATGCATATGAGTCTGTGAGTTTTTTATCTATGCATGGCTTCAGTTTCATCCTGCATGTTTTGATATGGCTAATCAGTTATTAATTTCTGAGCATTTTCTAATTTTCATTGTGATTGCTTATTTCATCATAGCTTAGTTATTATAACTATATATATTAATAACAAATATTAAGGAACTTACTTTTCTGTTTATCTTTTAGTTCCTGATTTCTACTCTAATTCCACTTCCTGCAGAAAATAAAATCGCCTTTGAAATTTATTGAAACACATTTCAGGCTCCATTATATGGTTAATACTGGTAAATTTCCAAGTACACTTGAGTATGTCTTACAGTTTTGGGGTCCAGTATTCTATACATGTCAATTAGGTCAAGTTTATTAATGGCATCATTCAATTCCAATCAGAATCCCAGCAATATTTTGTTTTGTTTTGTTTTTAACATACTGATAAAAATCTTATCTAAGTGGGGAGAAGTAGAAAAGGTCAGATCCACCTCAGTATATTGTGTTATTCTCATAACCTTGGTCTCCAAGTCCTGACCTTTTTCATTGTCCTCTGATATCTTTAAACAGCTATTCTTTGTATTTTATCCCACTTTTATTACTGTTCTCAGTAAAAGGGTTGCTCTGATGTAAGTTATTCTGCCAAAACTAAAATGTAGCTCCCTAAACACCATATTTTCACTGACAGCATTACTATTTCCAATGGAATGAGCTCTTTTCCTAAAAATATCACAAAATAAATCTATTTCTCTCCTGAAAATGTATTTTCCAGGTTGCTTGAATTTATTTTGTAGTAATTTAACTAGTGTATTTCTAGAAAAACCAAATGGATAATAAAAGAACAAAATCAATTTTTCAAGCACATAAGGATTATTTCTATGTAAAGAATGTCAGCATTTGCCTCAAATCATTATGTTTCAGGAGGGTTGACCAAAAAAGAGATAGAGCCCATTGTTTTTCTCTAGGAGACATTGTCCATGGCTGAGCCAAAGGTAAACAAGTCTGCCAGAACATAGGAACCCCTCACACACCAGCACCAATAGTTTTTCTAGCAAAGTCAAAATGATCAGTGTATGTTGTATATGGATGCGGTGACTATAAATGTTTATGTGTCTGCACGAATATGCCTATGTGACATGACTGTAGGTATACATATGTATGTGCATGCAGTTTGTGTAATGGCTTATATATGCCAGCCAGATTATCTATAGGCATCTAGGGAGAGCTATGTATACTTGCAGATAGTTATGTGGGGGCTAGTCCCATCAATATATACATATACACATGACATGACATGGGTCAACATACATCTGCAGGGTACTGTGTCCAAAGGGTTGAGCTCATTGGTCTGGGGCAGAGGTATCCAAAGATTGGATGTGAGAAGAGGAAGAGCATCACTTGCTAGTGTAAATAGTGGATATTAGTGTGTTTTGGCACTTTTAGGCCCATCATACTGTGACATATCACCCAATCTCTTACGTTTATGCACATTCTCCTAAAAGGTCTTCTGTAAGAAGACCCTAACTCCTAGCAGCTTCCACCCCCCAGAATCTGGATCTCCATCTTTGTGTTCTCAGCTGCTTTTCCTAGTTCAAACAAAAAGCTTCCTTGGGCCACATGCACCTATCTGACTAAATTTGACTCTTTCCAGAGACTCTTGTTAGATCCATGAACTGTATCAGGCTAAATGCTGCTGGGGCATGCTATGATCCTTTGAATATTATTTTCTACAAGCACAACACACATTTCCAGGTCATTCACCTCTACCTACTATTACAGCCCCAGACTACCTTCCTACTATTACAGATTCTAAGGAACTTGTGGCTGAGTCTACATGATGCACAATAGTAACAATCATTCACAAAGCTCATTATGAAATATAGCAATGTTATATTATTCACAATTTCTAGAGGCAACAAAACTGCCTAAATTTAATAATAGGATATTTTAATTGTATTTTATGAGAGTAGGAAAGATAGGGAATATTTTAATGTATACTTAGTGGTAACTCCATATATACCTCTTGCCCTATTCAATTAATATTACAGAAAAATTGAAAAGAAACTTCAAATATACTTTTAGTAAAAATGATAATCTCTAGAATTTTAATTTTGAAAGTCCACTATCATAATTTTTAAATTGAAAAATCCCTGGAAAAAATGTGAAATAAGAGATTTTGGAATTGACCAAATCTTATATGAAATGAATGTAGTGAACACAGGGAGACATTATGGGTTCACTGAAAACAAGTAAGACTAAGATAATTTCATGTTCTTCTTAGAAAGTCTGGGAAAGTGGTGGTGGGAAAAATGGAGACAACTGTATATGAACATGAATGAAAAAGCAAAAAAGAAAGTGGTAGTATGTTGGTATTCTAAGTGAATGCTATTGTCATTATTTCTCGTTTCAATACAATTCATGAAATATAACTTTCAGAATCATTATGGAGAAAATGGAGAAATATGGAATAAAAGTAATTAGACAGATTTACATCTGGTTTAATCTCCAGATCCAAAGGTTATCATTTAATGAATCAGTGAACCTGGGTCAGATATCCTGGAAAGTAGCTGTAGATCTTATGGATTTGGCAGTCTTTAGGCCAGTATTGTTGCTCCTAACTTTCCCTCTGGTTCCATCTACTGGCTGATTGTGCACTAATGCATGGTCAAGGCATTCATTTTGCTTTGTGTTTACATCGAACATCAGTTATTTAACAGAGCTGTGATTATATAACTTCGTGGAGTGGGGGCTGCTTAGTCACTTCCTGGTGCATCTTCATTACCAACGATCAGAACAATTCTGTCTTCAAGACCTCGCTTATGTTCCAAGTCTGTGGGTACAAACTAACTGAGTCCACTCAAGAGAATCAGAGAGTAGAGAATCACTTTACATTAAATACTGTGTAAATCCCATGAAACAGATTCTTTTGCTTTCTTTTCTGTAGCCTTTTCTGCATTACCCTTATACTCTATTCTCCTTATCTCTGTGGACTCTTTATTTTTTATGTATCGTCTCCTGGTTTATGTTGCTCATTATAGTGATGCGAGCGTAAATGTTGGCCCCAAGTGGATTAGAGTTTTGTAGATTATAAGTACATTGTTAAGTGGCATTTTATTTAAATAGACAGGGAGGTTGCAATTTTCTCCTGGCAGATGAAGACATTAAAACTCACAGACATTAAGATTACTGATCAAGCTGTCACAGTTTATTGTGAAGCCTGGGATCCAGACAAGTCCCCCCTTTTTTGCAACATTTCTGTCTCTCTCCATACACACACACACACACACACACACACACACACACACACACACACACGATATAGATTTCCATTTTATTGAAGTATCATTGACAAATAAAATTGTGAAATATTTAAAGCACGCATCTTGATTATTTGATTCCAGCCTAGTCTTTTGAAGAATAATCTAGGTCTCTTTCTAATCATCACACTACTTAGCAGAAAAGCCCCAATGTCCTCAGTGGTCTAATGGCAGGGGACTTCTTGAATACTTTCACATTCTCCTCTAGCTGTGATGCCAACACATCAATCTTTATCAATAGAGTCATGGAGACAAATATGCTCCTTGCCCCATGGGTTACTAGGACATATTCCTCAGAGCACAGACCCACTGGGCCTCAATTCAAACTAGAATACAGTGTCTTACCCCTGCTCTGGAACTTCTCTAGTATCTACAGCAAAAAAGAACTTAACCCCAACAATTTGTACTGGACAGAGGTTGCTTGTACTTAGCATTACCCTTCTCTTATCTGCTAACAACAAGCTGCCATAGTATGTCAGGAATAAAGAATGTTTCCAGGGCTCCTTCAGTGCACAAACACTACTCTCCAGCACCACCATCATCACACTCATAATCACAAATGATATTTATTGAACAATATCCATGGCAAATAACTGTGCCAGGTGCTGGATTTTACCTAATCCTTCTCAATCTTGAGATGTAGCACTTCTTATATTTTATACTGTAAGTCAGCTGAAACTTAATAAAGCTAAAAATTTTAAAAAATAACAGAGGTAGTAAGTTGTTGAGCTGGGAATTGAAACTAGGTATGTCTCACACACCTGGCACCCAGTATAATACCTCTTACAGATACCCACTTCATGCAGCACAACAGTGATATACATCTTCCCCCGTATCTCTTCCTGCTCTTATTGTGTAATAGATTTCTTCTTGAAATGAAATATAAAACCAAATGGTCTCTTGGTCTTCTCAGCTCTTAGACTCTAAGAACCAAATTATGAATCTTGTCCTACACAAGCCTTAGAGGTAGCAGAGTTTTAATAAATATATGACAAATAAGCCAGACCCCACACTTCCATGATGAGAAACATTAATTCTGGAGCTGCGGCCAAGATGGTCTTGCTTTCATTTTTAAAGAAATTTTATTTTACATGATAAGCCTGATGGAAACATCAATGATAATAGTTGCCAACATGGCTCACCAATCCCTAGTCATGATGAAAGGAAATTGGAAGGTCAAGTGTCACCATCCCCTTGTACATGGATCCAATGTTGCAGGTTTTGGATGATTTACTGTAAATTCATTTTCCACATCATTGTTTCTGGAGGTTTGAGTTGTTAGCTAGCTGTGTGGCTTATAACTTAAGAGACCCAAGATAAGGTTCTTTAAAACAGTAACTTATTAAGAAAACAAAATCAAATCTAGTTAGGTTCTTAAACATCTAGGGTTGAATAATCTTTAAAATGATCACATTACGGTAGATATTGTCCAACAGAAGCATGTAGGATAGTGATTTTCTCTAATAGTGCATGAACATTTGTGTGTACTAACTACAATTAAAAAAATCCTGAAAAGATGAGCAAAAATGGTACTCAGAATCTTGTTCTTCATACAAACAGGCTTTGTTAATATAATAGAATGTAATACAATTGTTGATACAATACAACCTTTAATGAGGTTGCAGTGAAGGTATCATTTGATGAATGCTTAAATTTTTAGATGTCCTCAGTGTTACAGAAACAAAATCCAGTTTTACTGGATTAAGTGACAGTGCAAAATACCTTACACCTGTCTAGTTCTGCTGCTTTAATGCTACTTTCACAAAAGTTGCTGCTAACACTGAATTAACAACTTTTCTTTTTACTGTCAGATATTTTATGTGCCTGTCCAGATGCAATTATAAACAGAAAAAAAACAAGTTATAACCCACATACTCTGTCTAAAATAACCATTACTTTTCCTAAAATGTTACTAAAATAATTATCAAATAATTATTTATTTATTCTTTCAAATTTGAATATGTGGAGTAAATCTCCCTGACTAAAATCAATGTCATAATAACTAATTAGTAAACATTTAAATTGGTTACTGGAAGGTGAGTGAAATTAATATTTCCAAACTGGATGCATAATTCATTAGTCACAATAGTCATTTTCTAATATGATTATGGAAGAAATCTATTTTATTTAAGATTTTGTGGACATAAGATGGTATGCAAATATTCTACTAATTTTCTTAATGGCTTATTTTTAAAAATATGTATCAAGGAAATTGAAAAAATCATATCTTTTATTTCACTCCCAATATACAGAATAATGTGTTAGTCTCCACCTCTGATAGCTACTCAATGAACTATAATAGTCATTTCTACCTACAGTCATTTCACTTCAGGCAGGAGTGTTATTCCATTTATCAGTAAAAGCACAGCACCAAACAGTGATTTCATTTTGTATGAACATGCACCAATGAGTGACAGACCTTTGAATTAGAACTGTGAGTTGCAGGCTACTGTTTCTTTTGTTGAAAGCTAGAGCTGCTTCAATTTTTAACTCCCGGTGATAAGATACTTATCTGTACCCCTATCTCAAGTCAAAAATCCAACATAATGTGACTGCAAGGTGCTTACAGTGACTGGATACCTCTTCACAAAGCATATGGAGATAAAGAACATTGTTTCTCTCTGTGCACAGGCTCTACCATAGTCTTCAGAGATCTCAGCACCCTTGTCTTTATCAGAGGCTTAGAGAGAATTGCAGGGAGGTCACAGATGCAGAGCCTTGAACTCACATTTATATAACTCCTAGATTATATATAAGCACCATACAGAGGAAGTATTAGTCACATATTTATTTTTCATATCTTCTGACACAGGTTGAGCTCCCAGCAGGCATTCAGTACATTCTTGCTGACTTGTTTAATTGTTTTGACTCCTGGGCAGCATAATGGTATACAAATAGAAAGTATATGAGGTTATGACTGATATATATGCTGAGACTGGCTTCTGGTTGCAGGAGATAATCAGGTATGAGATGGAGAATAAAGATAGAGGTATGTGTGTGTATGTAGGGGGAGGGGTTAGACCTTCCCCTCCATTTCAGGAACTCATATTACTGTCAGTTTCAATACTGCAGGAAAAACAAATCTAGAAGCATTTAATCCACTCCATTTATTTATTAGAGTCCCTTCATTTTGTGGTAGGCTAAAATTCTGTAATAGGGAAATCATTATTTCAAAATAAACATGTAATATCTGAATGCAAAGCATAGATTAAAAACAAATTTATTTATGTAGTCATGAGAGTATTTTGGAGTTAAAAGAGACCTCAAACATCATTTATTTGAACTTCTCCATTTTATGAATAAGAAAACTAAGGCTCAAAAAGGGGAAATAACATCTTCCAAGCCAAATATCAATAAGGATTAAGGATCTTGACTTTTAGTTCAGTGAGCCTTGTATTTCACAAGGTGCCTTGCATGCTCTTGAGTCACTTTTCCATTTCCAATCTCATGTGGCACATCAGTGAACTCAAGGGAGTGACATGAATGGGATATGTCTTTTTTATGCTCTTCATTGGGTATATATAGAGATAATTTCTCTTAATCCCTGTGATTTAGGAAAATACTTCTAACCCATTTGTAGATTTTATAATCAGTTTTTATAATCATTTATTTAATGATTTGCAATTTTAACTTTTAGACATCTCACTGGGTAATCATTCTCTCTTAATTTTGTCCACATTAGAGTGATCTGCCTGTAATACAGACAGGCCTCTGACTTCTTTTTGTCTGAGGATAATTTATACTCTTGTAGACAAAGAATATTTGCTTTTGGGCAACATTTAAAACCATAGTTATCAAAATTCAGAATGGAAGCCACACTTGGCTTTGTGTCTGGAAATCATAGTTGCCAAAAACAAATAAAGCTATTATTCTTACTAATAATATTATCACTGGTTTAGGATTCTCACCCTCAAATTTTCCTATCCTGCATCCTTTTTTCTATCTGATTTTTGTTGTTTTCATTTCTGTATGTATCATTCACCAGTCATTGGTAATCATCACCCTGTGCTTAGGATATTAGAAAACTAGCTCAACAAAATAATAAAAAACATTTATCTACCATCAAAAATAGATGTGAAACAACTCATAAATTTACATAAAGATTGGCAGTTATACCTGTGTGTTCATTCCCATAATAGGATGTTCAGTTTCTCATGGTTATCACCTGCCAAACCATTTCCTCCAATTTCCTATTGCTTCTAAAATACAATCTATTTCCTTAATTTAATATTTTATTTTCTTCTGTAAATAAAGATTTAATAGTAGTTTTTAATGATACTTTTCTTTGAATCATCAGAAAATACGAAGGTAAATGTATTTGAATTATAATTTTTAGCACAAATAGGTATTGAGTTCAAGACAGGTAATATATAATTTTGGTCACAACTTAGGATCTGCAATGTGCATTTTCTCAAAAATATCTACACAATATTTTAATAATATTTTTGGAGAGCTCAAATTATATGTAACTATGCCTTTTGACTCAACAATGGCAAAAACACAAGGCTGTAACTCCTGTGCATTGAGAAAACAAAAGAATCACCCTCTTGATAACAGAAATGAAGAAACTTCTCTCAAAGGTTTTCTAGTGAATCCCCATCCTAATTCTAATGCCACGGTAGATTCAATGAAGTTTATCTAATTTATATTCTATATTACTGTTATAGCAGTCTAAGGGCTTCCCAATTGCCAAATTGTACTTGTTTTATATTGTGCTCTTAGGCCAATAGAATGAATTTTGTGAATTTGAATCTTTACATCCAGAGAATTTGTTTTGTGGGTTGATTGGTTGGGTTTGGGTTTCTGCATGTGAATTTTAATTCTTTCTTACTCACAATGGATGTTTTCAATGTAAATGTAAATATCGTACAAACCATTAGTTATGCCCAAAGGTCCAGTCATCTGCATATAAGAAATTCATGCCCTGGCTGGTGTAGCTCAGTGGATTGAATGAGGGCTGCAAACCAAAGTGTCGCAGGTTCGATTCCCAGTCAGGGTACATGCCTGGGTTGCAGGCCATGACCCCCAGCAACCGCACATTGATGTTTCTCTCTCTCTCTCCCCCACCCTTCCCTCTCTAAAATAAATAAATAAAATCTTTAAAAAAAAGAAATTCATGCATGTCCTTTATCTTTAATTCCCCCCACTTCTCTCTCCCTCTCTCTGTCTCTCTGTCTCTCTGTCTCTCTCTCTCTCTCTCACACACACACACACACACACACACACACACACAATGGTTTCCTACTTACCTGTTTAGTGCTTCTTGGAAATAGTTACTCAATAGGCAATGCTAAATATTCTACCATGCTAAATTTTCTTGATTAGCTTTAGAAAAGACTCAGCTGCACTTAAAATCCTAGAAGTCTGTGGCAGCATTTTCCTAACCTACTTTTTTTGAACTCCTGTGAAGAAAAGGAGTGAGGTCACTTTGGGGGTGAGACTTCTTCTTAATAAAGCCTGAAGTTTCCTGGTGACCATTGATTCTTTCACTTGTTCTTGTGTTCACAAAGCATGAGCCTGATAATCAATTTGGGGATGATTTGTGTTTAGAAACCAAAGTCACTTATATTTACAAGTCAAATTCTACCATTTCCTTTTAGGTTCTGGCATTCTGACATCTCTCTCATTTCCATGACATCTTAAACATGACTAAAATAGTTCTACCATTGCTTCTGCAAGAACTTTATAAGGTGAAAGTCTTGTGGGTTTTTATACTTTAGGTTATGTAAGAATCACTTGGGATCTTACTAAAATGCAGATTTTGGTTCTGTGGGTGTGAACTGAATTTGATATTTTCCACTTCTGATAAACAGTTGACACCTCTGCTGCTGGTCCATGGATCATAATTTGTGTAGTAAAGAACTAAGCAATGATTCTTAAATGTGAATGCTCATTAAAATCACCTGAAGACCTTTAAAAAAACCTATGTCTGAGTCCCATCCTCTGAGATTCCTATTTAATTGGTCTGGGAAACTGTTTGGACTTTAGGAATTTTAGAAGTCCCCACATGATTCTAATGTGCAGCCAAGAGTGGCAATCACTGGCTCTTTCAGCCCCCTCTGTACCAGTGCATTTTCTTTGATGTACAAAATGGAAGCAAATTATCAATTGCTCTTTCAAAAGTAACAGAGATGGTACATCTTCTTTATCCATTCATCTATTGATGGACACCTAGGTTCCTTCCACATTTTGGTTATTTGTTTATTGTGATGGACATGGGGTGCATATACCTTTTAGAATTGTAGTTTTTGTTTTCTTCATACAAATACAATGGAGTACTACTCAGTAACAAAAAAAAATCTTGCCATTTTTGATGACTTGGATGGGCCTAGAGGGTATAATGTTAAGTGAAATAAGTCAGACAGAAAAAAACCCACATACCATATAATCTCATGTATATGCAGAATGTAAAAACAAAACAAAATGAATGAATAAACAAAACAGAAACAGACTCACAGATACTGAGAACAAGCTGATGGCTGTCGAAGAAGATGGTGGGGAGAATAGGTGGGAATAAAAACATCTAGCTCCAAGGTTATCCATAGGTGCCTGATACATACAGCAATTGGCAAAAAAGACAAAAACAAAGAAAAACAAAACAAACAAACAGAAGAGGGATGCCAGTGGCAAAAAAAGCTCATTTGCTCATTCATTCACTTACTCACTCACTCATTTATTTGTTCATTTATAAGCACCTATTATATGCTGAGCACTGGGGAAATTTCTCCCTCATGGAACATCTGTTCCAGAAGGGAGAGGCCAAAAAAAAAAAAAAGAAAAAAAAAACAAGAACAACAAAAAACAAAAACCAACAGAGAAAATGGTTTTCATGGTGCGTGTTGATGATTATAATAAGGCAGGAACAATATGTGATTACATGTATGCCCTGTTCTACTGCTAGTACGCTGGGCCCTTGCAACTGTGAGTATGATATCGGGAAGATCATGTGAGAATTGTTAGAAATGAAGAATCTGGAACCTCACCCCAAACATTCAGAATATAACCTGCCTTTTAACAAGATGTTCCAGATAATGTTTATGCACCTTAAAGTTTGAGACTCACTACTATAGAAAGCTCTGCTCCCTTGGTAATTTCTCTGTGCCAAATACACAATGCACCAACCAGTCCCATTATAAAGGCCTTGGAAGCAAAGAGAGGAGAAAAGCAGCCAATCAAAAGTGAATGACTGAAAAAAATACTTAATAGAAACTTGCAAGTATATTCCAAAATAAACCCACAACCAGGGTAAATTTCAAATCTGTCAAGAAAGTATTTATGTAGCAAATAAAAGGTAATAATTATTATTGCTGATTTATACAGCATTCATTTTTTCTTTCTTTTGGTGATTAGTTGTGTAGGTGAGCTCTATAGCACTACAGTTCTACATCAGTAGTTCTCAACTGTGGGCAATTTTGCTCACCAGGGGACATTTGGAATTTGAGTTGTCACAACTGGGGAGAGTGTGGGATAGTGGTGCCTAAAAGGTAGAGGCCAGGTATACTGCTACCAGGGACACATCTTACAATGCACAGGACAGACTTCCACAACAATGATGTGGCCCCAGATATCAATAATAACACTGAGGTTGAGAAACCCTACTCTAGAGTATATCAAGTTAGGAGGAGATATATGATTTCTGGAAGAGGCAAAATCTCACTTGCAAAAGTGCAGTAAAGCAGTTAAAAATTTCCTCTGGAAAATCATTCAATTATGAGAATCAGAAAGATCAGGATGATAGATCCACTTTTTATTTCTCATTAATGTCCAAGGTATCAAAACCCAGTAACCATTTAGTAAACACCCTCATACTGGTGAAACCTTTAATCACTTGCAGGATTAATTCCCAACTTGTAAAATGCACAATTGTGAAGCCTTCTGAGAAGTTCTTCTGGCTTTGCTCTTTATGTCACTTTATGTGACCATGTTTAGTCTGTTTGGAGTTGTTGAAGTTCTGCTGAGGAAAACCACTGTGGCATCAGACAGCCTTGAACATGGGTAGGATTCCATATGTGGAAATAGTCTGTTAACTGTCAGATACAGGACTCTACAGTGAGGTGCACAATCCGCAGTGATGGATGCATTTCTTGGGAATATCAAACCTAAGAAAAAAGGCAGAGGACTCGCAGCAGAGATCTGGCAGGCTGACGGTGTCAGCCTCCTTAATTTCTCTGCCTCCTACTTAGGCTTGCTCTACATCCTCTGTTTCCAATGTTCAGAACACATCTTTTAGGGGTGTTTCATTGACCCTCTGGTGTGTTAGAGGAAAGTATTAGACCTTCCAGTGAAAATATTCTGTGTAAAAATGAAAAGTAAAGAGGTTTGCTAATGACTGAGATATGACTTTCATACTTGGTTTGTGGCAGATACCAGCCAGCAGTATCCATCCCTGCTGCGGATGCTTGTCAAAACACAAGAAAAACATACACAGAAACAACCATGGTTCTGTGGGGGAATCGAAGCAGCATGGCCACTCTCTCTAGCAGAGAGCGCACCGTCTCCATTGCCAAGCAGAGTTTTATTGAGAATGCCGACTTAGTTTGTGGATTCGCAGTCTGGCAGAAAAGATCAAAAGAAGTAGGTGACTTACAAAGGTGCAGACAGAACCCCTGCTGTGATTCTGGGCAGAGATTGGGGTTTTATCTAACAGGGCTCAAAGGGCAGTTTTGGTTTCCTGTCTGTGCCTTCAAATTCTAATCTAATAACATCCTCCAGCAAACAGATCTCACAGTATCTTGCATATTCTATGTCCCAGGCCTGCTTACCCCGGGGGTCTGCCGTTTCTGGTCTGGGCTGCACCACCCCTGCTATTTCCCACAGGCCTGAGTTAACAGAGAAAACAAAGGCAGCCAGGAGACTTGGATTTGTCACAAGGACTCAGGCTTTGACAAAGC
The DNA here is from genome assembly GCF_019186645.2 of Phyllostomus hastatus. Lineage (NCBI taxonomy): Eukaryota > Metazoa > Chordata > Mammalia > Chiroptera > Phyllostomidae > Phyllostomus > Phyllostomus hastatus. The sequence continues at coordinate 441,051 of NW_025334016.1, read as the reverse complement.
CGAGGGGGCAGGGGTTGATGTCATCACCCCTTCTTATTCACAGCCCCGAGTCTCTTTCCTTAGGGTAGTCTCACGTGATCGCGCCTGTCTTATATTCATTCTTTTTCTTAGAGAATTGTTACCCGTCATTGACTGCCAATCATGCAAAAGGAAAGCCAGGCATTAGAACAGGCAGCGTTCATGCCAGGGAAATAAGTTTTGTCTCCTTAGTGGCTCCTGGTCCAGAGGTCTTTCACTCAGCCTAAGTCACAGGGGGTTATAGCTTCCTGAGACCAGGCAGGGCAGTCTCCGACATTGGTTTGTCTACCAGATGTTCATGTATCACACTGTGTCCTGAGGGAAACCTAGAGTCTGTCCACAGCTGTGACTTTACTAGTTCATTTTTTTTCAATGCAGGCAGACATACTGTGGTCTCAATTTACTCAGGTATGTGATTTTACCATGTAAAATGGCACAGCGAATTTCACAACATTGTTTGTTGGAATGGACTATGAGCATAATATCTCTGTTTCCTATCAAGATTCACTGGTTAACTTCTGCAAAGCACAAAAAGAAAGTCGTTGAAAATGGATATCAACTTTTCCTTTAATAAAATGATTGGAATTAATTTGCAGACCTTTTCAGGGATGACCAGTGACTGTCAGTAGTGCTACCTCACAGGCATTTAAAGATGCCCATAAATACCCACATGCAACCTGTCACTCAATACTAAGTGGGTTTTTATAAAGAACAAGGTGGAAGTGTTGTTGAAAATAACTTGTGCTATGCAGAGAATGTTATACAAAAAATTGAGAGGTGGGATTTTTTCCCCATTTCTAGGTTGTCTTTTGCTGGACAAAAGTATGCATCAATGTAAAATCATTGAGATCTTGTTGCTTTAATAACTAGACTTCAATTTCCTACATTATTTGAAAATATTCCTGAGGAAAAATTTTAGTGGAATTTCAATGTGTCTCATCAAAATCTTCTGTTCTACCTCAGAGGTTCACTGGTTAAATCCTGATCAACAACAAAAAGCCATAGTTGACATTAAAGTTGTTATTTTTTTAAACAAAAGATAGGTGTTAATGTGCTGGCATTTTCAGAGATGACTAGTGACAATCAGGAGTTCCTACCTCACAGATATTTGGAGACACAGACACACTCATATTTGGTCCATCTCATAACAAGAAATTATCCCTGTTAAAGTGTATAATTCCATAGTTTTTCACTATATTCACATGGTTGCCCAACCATAATCACAATCTGAGAACATTTATGTCACCCCAAGATGAAACCTGTACCTATTATCAGTAACCCCCTTTTCCCACCTACCTCTAGTCCCAGGAATTGATCATGAAGGGCCACATATTGAGAATAAGCAATGATAACTTATCTATTTACTCCAGAAAATGGTTTCTCCTGCAGTATAAGACTGTGAATCAGCTAAGATAACTCTAAGCTTTTATATCATAAACTATGTCCAATCTTAAACAGTTCTCCACTTCACAAGGACACCCTTAAAATCACCAAACCCAGACTCTAAACTCTTATAAATATTGCCTCCTGACTTCTTTTCTGAGATACTACTAAGACTCTGTCAAGTTCTAGAACTAGCCTAATAAACTTAGCTTTGCTTGATCCACATGAGTGCTTCCCTACTACAATGAGTCTGGTAAACTTAGCTTTGAACAAGCAACAGAAGTTTCTGGTAGACTCTTGGACTCTACACTTAGCAGTCTCCTTACTCTCCCAGTTGGGCTTCTTGGGCAAGATCCAAAGAATGCCATCTCTCTCTTGCTCATGTATCATGAAAAACACACATTCTCATCCTTGTCAAACTCCTGGATGTGGGTTGATTCCAGTATAGTTCTTTTTCCTTCACTTTGCCACCAAATAGCTCACCTTCCTGTCTTACCTGCCTTTGTGGTTTCCTAGTAAGTAGTGAAATTCCAGTCTATTGTCACTTGACAACCTCAAGGAACATATATAAGTATCTTTGCTCCCCTAAAACCCTTCTATTTAAGCTTGCACTAGGATCCAGCTATCTCTACATTGGGTTTGGAGGGGAGCAAAGGGTGAAATCACAGCACTGCAACAGCTTCCTCTGAAGAAATCTCACAAGTACACTCTTCACAATTTACTCAGCTGTCTAATACCCTTAGAGAATTCAAAGAGTTGAAAAATGAGCAGTTTCTAATTTTCTTTGAAAATTTGAATTTGGTATGGCAACCACATTTTGGAATACCATATTTATTGTGTCCTTGTGTGTCAGTCAAAACTCCCATTGTGACATTCAGCTACAGTGATCTTTTGGGGGTGAATGTACCCAATGCTTCTTTCACTAAGAAGGATATACTATTAAAATAAGTTTTGGGACCCATGATGTAGCCCCGTGCTTCTCATGCTTAATGTACAGACAGAACCTCCTTGGGAATCTTGTTAAAATGCAGACAAGCAGACTCTCATTCAGCAGGTCTGGAGTGGGGACTGAGAGTCTGCATTCCTTCCAAGCTCCCTGGAGAAGCCTACGCTGCTGGGCCTCAGACCACACTTGGCACAATTAGACTTCAGCCAGCGTCCCTGTCTCAGGGTTACATCAGACTGGGAATTCTCTGAGCTGGAAAGTTGAAAACAGAATGGCAACCAGAATGCAGTCACTCATCCCTATGCTGTCCAGGTGAGATCAGGAGCAACAATCTGGATCATGCGTTGGTCAGAATATGAGCGCCGGTTACATTAAAAAGTGGTCATGAAGGGTCAGGAGGATTTCAAAAGGAGCTTGACTGGAATGTAAGACATAGTAGGCAGGAGAAAAGAACAAGTCAGAAGAATAAGAGAGAATAATGGGAGGAGGAACACGGCAAGACCAACATAACCTGGCATTTCTAGTTTCACTGGGTGAACACACTGCTGAATGCCAGCTTTGCTGTACTCCTGAGCAATTTTTGTTTTGATAAATATTAAAAGAAAATGAGGAGGTGGAAGATAGTTTGATAATTGGGAAAACACAGGTCCAGCCTGACACAACATACTGATTCTGTTCTTTTCTGCTTATTTACAAAACCACCATCACTATGACTCATTTGGGAAATTTTATTTTGACAAGTGTCCAAACTGATAGTAAAAGTATTACAGAAGTTGAAAAAATAGAATTATGAGAAAGTCTAGCCTACTCAAAAATATATTTATCTTGTAAGTTTGCTGGAGCTAGAATAATTTCCAGTGTTTTCTCTATCAAAGACTACTCTCCATGCTTTTGTTTGTGTAGTCAATACATAAAATTTGAGGAAAGTGTGGGGGTTGGTGGTTTTCAGCACTGTCTTTTGAAAGAGCAAAGATGATACTGGATAAAGAAGTATCCATGTGCAGGAGTTCCCACTTCTGGATTTCTGTGGTTAGGAGGAACTGACCATTTTCTATCAAGATTTCCCACAAGCAACAGTAGCAGAGCATCTCACCTACATACATTCCCCACTTGTCAATAAATACTCTGAGACCAGCTGTTTAAATGAGGCACTGTGCAGGCACCACAATCAGGAGCAAAGAAATTAGTGTTTTTGGTCCAGTGACATAACCAAAAATAGGAAAAGAAAACAAATGAAAAAAAAAAAAACCAGTATGTTCTTAGTTTACTAACTAGAGAAAAAAAGTAGGTACTTTTACTTCTCAACTTTTACACATTTTATAACAGTTCTAGTCATAAGAAAGCTATGGGTTATTTCAGAGGTAACTTACTATCTCGAGAGTGGACAAATAAATTTGACTCTATCTAGCAAATACATGGTTGCCATAAATGAAAATACTTACATTATTATAAATATACAAGGTCTCTCCAGAAAGTACCCGACCATGCAATATAAAAAATAGAGACATTTATTGAAGAAGATACAATAAACATTGTACATAAGACAATAACTCAACCTGCCACATAATATGAAAAAATACATTTATTAAAGAAGATACAAGATACAAGAAACATTGACACAGGACAATAATGCCTCAGTCTCCTTCAAAGTAGGCACCTTGGGACCTCACATAGTTCTCCCAATCACCCATCAACTGCTTCATCGTATTTTCCTGAATCGCATCAACAGTCTGAAATCTGTTTCCTTTCAAAGGTGATTTTAGTTTTGGGAAATGCCAGAAGTCACAGGGCACCAAATCTGAGCTGTAAGGGGACTAAGTCACCTGGATGATTTGATGTTTTGTCAAAAACTCTGCAAGAGATGTGATACATGAGCAGGCAAGTTGTCGTGGTGAAGCTGCCAATCACTAGTTACCTATTGCAGCAGCCTTCTGAATCATCCAAATTGTTTCTGAAGAGGAACATTCAAGCTTAATGTAAAATTTGGTGCAGATTTGTTGCTCTATTCACTCAGTAATTTTTAATGCAAAGACCAGACAGCACACATGCTCACTCGACGATGTCTGCTGCCCCCACTGGCCAGTACAGTTAAGTTGTCATTGTTCACACATGCACATTCCAGCCCACTCTCCTTGACTGCCCAGTTATATCAATGTCACTCAAACCATTCTCATTATTACAATGGTCAGACTTTTTCCAGACAGAAATATATATATATATTTTTACCCAAGACTAACATACTGTCTGAAATCTATGCCTTGGTCAGCTTTTAGAAATAACTTTCCCAGTTATTATATTCGTATGTTGGTATCCTCCTTGTTATCACTTCTATCTCTTCTTTTGGGAACAGTGTTATAAGTGACTTGTGATACAAAAAATAAATGCAGATGAATCATGAAGATTCTTTAAATGAATCTTAAATCTTATCAAAATAGTTGAGTCATTTATGTCTCCCTCCCACGGGGGCAATATAAAAATTCATTTAGGCTAATTTTTTTCACTTTCTCTACCAGTTTCTGGATTTTTAAAGCTGAATAAACTTTCAGAACGTTTCCTTCTAAGGGATTGAAAACCTGTGTATGTGACCCTAGAAGGGCAGGATGGGTGGGATTGGCATGCTCTTATATTACAATTTCAACTTTCTGTCCATAATGAAACACAAAAGAAGAGAAAATAAATTATGACTGCATCAATTAAAGTAATTAAAACCTCGAACTTCCAGTCTTTCTTTATCTGCTAATTACATGCCTTTTTGCCACTATACCTATCCAAATTTCCTCTAATGTCCAATTCTTGCCACAAAATGCCTACTTCAATTGACTAACTGAATAATTATAGATTTTGCAACTTATAGAATTTTCAAGAATTTCAATCATGTTGATTTGAGAACAATCTTGGAAGAGATTCTATTGGGATAGATGTGTATGGCAAGTCATTGAAGCCAAGAATATAAACACATGAGCAATGTATGTCCACATAAAGATCCTGGGTTGTGATAACAGTGGCTTCTTAGTGCTGTTTCAATTGGAGATTTATTCCCCCAGGGAACTGTATTTCTGGGGGAGAGTGTGTTAGATTTCTGTTGCCCACAACTTCCAGTCAAGATGGAGGCACAGGTAAACATGGCTCACCTCCTTTCACAGCTACAGCAAAAATTACAACTGGACCACAAAACAAATATGACCCAGAATTGTTAGAAAATCAAGCTGTATGGAAAGTGTACCACCACGAATTTAAAGAAGCCACGCTCACCCAAACAGGTAGGAGGGGCAGAGAGGCAGAGCTGTGCAGTGAGGCACAGAGATGTGGGATGGGTGGTGCCACATTCACGTGTGGTAGATAAAATTTGGGAGGGATACCTCAGAGCAAGGGAGCCCAGCCCAGGGTTCCAGCATCAGGAAGATGCATCCCTGCAACTTCTGGCTGTAAAAACACTGGGAAATGGGATGTCAGAAGAAACTGTAGTATTCTCAAGAGACTCCTCTTAAAGGGCTCACAATGGTCTTAGGACTTACGTACACTCATCCTGTCTGGGATTCATCACCAGGACAAGGCTAAAAGGGCACCACTGGCATACAGGGAGAAATTAAAGTGACTGGCAACAGGGTATGTGCTGGGAGACAGCTTCTTCCTGGGCAAAACCAAAAGGCAGGTAGCAGAATTGTCCCCTCTCCAAGCCCACCTCACAAAGAGCCACAGAGTGGTGAGACACATTGCCCCATCCCTGGCAACCACCTACAGCTCCATCCCATACAACTTACAGGTGCACTTTTCTACAGTAGGCCACACTACTAAGACAGGGAGACAAAGCAGCTCTACCTAATACACAGAAACAAACAAAGGGAGGTTGCCAAAATGAGGAGACAAAGAAATATGGTCCAAATGAAAGAACAGAATAAAACTCCAGAAAAAGAACTAAACAAAACGGAGATAAGCAACCTATCAGAGGCATATTTCAAAACACTGGTTATCAGGATGCTCAAGGAACTCACTGGGTACTGCAAGAGCATAAAAGAGACCCAGGCAGAAATGAAGGTTACACTATGTGAAATAAAGAAAAATGCAGGGCAACAACAGTGGAGGGGATGAAGCCAAAAGTCAAATCAACAATTTCGAACATAAGGAAGAAAAAAAACATTCAATCAGAGCAGCAAGAAGAAAAAAGAATTTCGGAATACAAGGATACGCTGTCACAGCCTCTGTGACATCTTTAAATGTACCCACAGCTGAATCATAGGGGTTCCAAAAGAAGAAGTGGAAGAGCAAGAAATTGAAAACTTATTTGAAAAACATAATGAAAGAAAACTTCCCTAATTTGGTGAAGGAAATAGACATACAAATCCAGGAAGCAGAGAATCCCAAACAAGAAGGACCCAAAGAGGACCATGCTAAGACACATCATAATTAAAATACCAAAGTTTAAAGATAAAGAGAGAATCTAAAAGCAGCAGGAGAAAAGCAGAGAGTTACCTACAAAGGAGTTTCCAGAAGACTGTCAGCTGATTTGTAAAAAAAAATACTCTACAGACAAGAAGGGACTGGCAAGAAGTATTCAAAGTGATGAAAAACAAGGACTTACAACCTAAATTACTCTATCCAGCAAAGTTATCATTTAAAATTGAAGGGCAGATAAAGTGTTTCCTAGACAAGGTAAAACTAAAGTTCATCATCACAAATCCATTATTACATGAAATGTTAAAGGGAATTATCTAAGAAAAAGAAGATCAAAACTATGGACATTAAAATGGTGGTATATTCACAACTATCAAGAATTGAATCTAAAAAACAAACTAAGCAAGCAAGCAGAACAAAAACGGAATCATAGATATGGAGATCATTTGGAGGGTTATCAGATGGGAGGAGGAAGCAGGAGAATAGGAGAAAAGGTGCAGGGATTAAGAAGTACAAACTGGCAGGTACAAAATAGACAGAGTGTTAAGAATAGTATAGGAAATGGAGTAGTCAAAGAACTATATGAATGGCCCATGGGCATGAACTAAGAGGAGGAACTGCTGGAGGGAATGGGGGTACCAGATGGAGGGGGCAAAGGGGAAAAATAGGACAACTGTAATAGCATAACCAATAAAATATATTTAAAGAAATAGAAAATAAAATAAAATGAAGATTTTTATTGCCCACAAAGGTTTTAATTCTTTAATTAATGTCTCTGGTGCAAAGATAATAAAATGGTCTTAGAAATTTGAAGTGTGGTTATACTGTGTTAATATTCTGTAGGCAGCTTAAGGACCCAAAACATCTGTAAGATTATACTGGAAAATTATCAATATAATCTTGATTTTATAAAAACATATTAGAATAACACTGCCTTTTGATGTTTTTGGATAGAGACTATAAATGAGCCTATACAAAGGAAAGTGGTTTTCTGCCCATCTCAAAGACTAGTAATTGAATTAAACTGGCAATGTGTGGTATTTGAAAAAAAAGGCACACACAAGAAACTATGGTGTGCATCTCCCCTAGGTTGACGAATGCAGTGGAGGTGGATTCTATGGAGACAAAACCTCCAGCATGCACGCTGTGAAGATGAGCTCATTTGCCCAAACTCACACATCTCCATCTGTTTCCTGCCAAAAAAACTGAGTTAAATGAAAATCTGACTAACTTGGTTGATTTTGGTCCTAATTTTTCCTTGGGAGTCAAATTTACTCAATTTGCAAATGTTATAAATGTTTGACATCAGTTTCATCCTCTTATTGTTTAACTTAGTACAACATAGCTAAAATTATTTTTGGTAAGATAACAAAAGATAAATAATTGGGCAGGGCAACATACTTAAATGACAAATGAGCAATACTAATTAAGAAATCTGTTTCTTTTAAAATTTGTTCTAATATTATCCTATGAACTGGAAGGCTTTCTGTCTCTACAGGGCTTCCCCCATGATGTTTTTCATAGTGTCTGGCCTACAGGTTCTCAATTAGTCCTACATGCTATTTAAAAAATAGTGTTAACTTCTTTCCTAACAGTACACTCTATTCTGTGAAAACCAAGTACTCCTAACGTTTCTCCTTCAATGCTGTCCTTGTTGAGTGGCTCAAATATTTGAACTACTGAAAATTATCTATTTACTGAATATAAACTTGTGACTCCAACTCTCTGACTCATGTTAAATAGCATCCCATTTTATATTCTGACTTGTTGAAGAGAGTGCACTGTTTTCTCTTTGAATACTAAGGTAACAAAAATAGCTTCAACAATAGAAGCCCACAATGTTTGAATCATTTTATCGCAAGTGATAAACAATATTTATAGTGATACTAAATTAATTTAAAAAAGGAAAATGATTTTCTGACTAGTTTTATGAGAAAGGCCAATTTTGGCATTGAAACATACTTGTGAGAAATTATAAAAATGTTAACATCCTACTACAGAATTCTAAAAACCCACCATAAGATATTTTAAAGTGTATGTAAATTTATATTTTTGGTATAGGACAGAAGATGGGTGGGTGGATATATGTAGGAGCAGAATTGCACAGAGAACACACTTTGTTACTCATAATGGCTCAGTGGAGAAAAATTACTGAAGGAGCTGTGCTATAGCCAGCAGAGTCAGCAACAATTCTTTCTGTGGAGGATCGAGTGATGCATGGGAACCCATATTCTTGGGACTGTTCTATGAAACACAGGTTAAAATTTCAACAACATCAAAAAATATTAGGGACTTATGGTTAAGCAGCATCTTTCTCAGAAGTATCTTACTAATCTTTTTTTATTGTTGTTCAAGTACAGTTTTCTGCCTTTTCCCCCTACCCTTACTAATCTTTATTGATGAATATATAACTTAATTATTTAAAACCCCACTGTTTTTCTTTTGGATATAACCACATAAACTCTAGGCTATGTAATAAAGATGGTTCTTCTAATTTTTCAAGATTGGCTGCTAACTTATGAAGACTGACCATCAACAAGATATATTTAATGTCTTGATCCTTAGCACCACCCAAACATCGAGCAAAATGGAATCCAAACACCAAAAATGTTTTGAGATGTAATTCTAAATGGTTGAAACAACTATTTCTTTTAGTCTTATAAGGGGGAAATAATGCACACCTCATTTTTTACAGAGATAGATAACGAAATATACAAAATATTGAGTCATTTGATAAGTGTGATATTAATGGCAAGATTAGATGAAAAAAAGAAAGATATTTTAACCCAAGAAATTATGGGTGTTAACTGGGAAATTTGGGAGAATGAAGACTTTAAGCTAATTTCTACCATCAAAATCAGACTCCTCCAATATTTAGGTCAGAAAGAAATAAAGCATATTGTTTCTATGTGATGGTATGTGACAGAAGCCATAAAATGGCACACAATAAGTCATATATTAACAAGGTTTGGAGTGATCAGAAAAACTAACAAGGTGAAAGAGGCCAGTCAGCCTTACGGGTGGGTAGATTTTTAACAAAAGAATCACTAGGATGGAAGTCTCTACAAAGTAAATAACATGGGAACAGAAATGAATGTAGTAAAGACAATGCATCATCAGAGAATAGTGAATATCTGAGTCTAGCTGGATCACAGGACTCTTGCACCAAAGTATCAAGAAGAAATTCTTTTTTGGAGAATTTTGATAAGTCAGGTAAAATGATGTGGGCACATTTCATGTATATTTGACTTTTTAAAAATTGGACATTCTCCTTGAGGTGTTTCAGGAAGATAAATCTGAAAGTATAAAAAATGTGAATTGCAAATAGGAGGCTCTGGAGGCCAATCAGAAAAATACTGAAAAAGCTTCCTCATGAAATGATAAGGTTTGAGCTTTGGTGGTGACAATGGCAAAGAAAAGACAACACTGTTGTGAAAGATCACGAGAAGGAAAAATCCATTAGGATTTAATGGCTGGCCTTGGGAAAGAGAAAACAAAAGTCAAAACAAGAGAATTTCAGACTATAGTGACTCCCAGATCCAAGTAATTTTAAGAGAGAGACAGAAATTGTGGGAAAGGACTTGGTTGCTTGTAAATGACATATTGGCCTTTAACTAGGGTAATTTTGTCAGTGTGTGTAAGACAATAAAATAGCATTTTTCTCCCCAAGGTGGTGTCAGGGTATATAGAGAGAAGGGTTTGAAGGCTCCCTCTGACATGCAAAAGAAACAAGGTCCTCAGGTGTGATGCCCTCTATCCTCCTGGCCTCTGGAAAAGGATTCCTTGTAATCATGAGTGTGGTTAACCTTGCTGATTGTCATGGCTGACATCTCTGATTGGTTCAGTCAGTTATATGGTCTCTTTTAACTTGGTCAGAACAATTTCACCACAACTTGGCCTTCACTGCTGGTTACTGATGGCAACTGATCCCTCATCAAATGCTGGCCTGACTGCTACAGTGAGCTGCCCTAAGGAGGCCAGCCAGATTTCCATCTGTGCCATATGGGAATTGGGGCTCGGTCAGGAAAGGAAAACTTAAGGGCTTCCCTCTGTCAGATCCCATTATAGACCAAGTTCCTAGTCTTGTTCAAGATTGGTGGGGGAGGGGCAGACCAAGAGGTGACCCTTTCCTACATTTCTCAATGGAGGGTGAAAGCAACAGCCTTCTTCTCAGCTTTTAATGTCATTCTTATTGATCAAAACCCTCTCCTTTCTATTATCCTGCAACTACAAATGGGGAAATTGGTGACTGCTTCCTTCTTTCCTACATTTCCTCATTTTCCTCTTCCTTCCAATGATTTCCTAGCCAGAAATGGGCAGTATGTCTCTATACAACCCCTGTGCTCTATTTTCCTTGGACCACTAGGAAGTGAATATAAGAGCCTAAAGTCCTACATGGGTGCGGTAAGGAATACTATAAACTGGCTTCATTAGTTTCCTCTACATTTCCTCTTTATAGCCTAAAATCTGGACAACACATGCTTGCGAAAGACAATACTGGATTTGCAAGGTTGCCATCTTGTGGCTTAATGCAATTTAGAATATTATTAATTATTACCTGGGTCTTCTGCAACCAGTCACAATGGCGTCTCAGGCAGGTGGATATCTATGGAAAACTAAGTCAATTGTAGTTTACAGAAGCAGTCAAAAAGAAACTAACTTTTACTTCAGGAGAGGTGATTTCTGAAGTTCGTGGTTTGGACTGCTCTTAGGACCCAGGGACATCTAGCCTTGAGGCAAAACCTCATGTTCAGTCTACCCTCAGCTCTGGCCACAGATCTCTAAGTCATTTGAGTTGGGGGCACCCTTCTCAAACATTCCCCACCTCCCGTTTGTTCTCATCCTTAGGTATCCTTCTCTTTTCTTTTTCATAGTTCTCACCATGGGCAATATTCAATCAACCCTGCCCAATAAGTCCCCACTGGGTTATCTACTTAAGAACCTGAAGGCTCTGCGACTTACTGACCTCAAGCCCAAGTGCTTGATTTTCAATTGCAACACAGTCTGGCCCCAGTACAAACTGGGTAACCAGGAAATGGATCTTTTAACCATAATACTATCCTCCAACTTGACCTGTACTGTTGCCATCTCAATCCCCTCCTTAGGTTTAGTTCTCAAGAGCCCACAAGATTTTTACCTTCAGCGAAGATTCCAGGGATTCCAGGTCTCTTTCTCCTAACTATGACTCTCATTCAAATTTGCCTCTCTCTATAACCCCCTCTCAAACTGTAAAACACTCTAAATTCTCCTCGTGGAGCCCTGGGAGCTGCTCAGTCCTGGAAACAATTGAGCCTGCCTCCAAATGTAGAGGAAAAAGTGGCATTTTAAACTCAAGCTGCTTTTCTGCCCCTTCACCTGACTCTTTAACACCCTCTCCATATCTTGTCCCTACTTCTCCTTGAATCACTCCTCATTGTTCCCACTTCAGATTGGGTTTCTCCTGGCCACCCATTCCTGCTGTCTCTTTCAGGAAGCTCCCAAGAGAAAACTAATCTTGAGACTGACTGAATGTTTGCTAACCATCTTTCTTCATTATTAACTTCCAAGAGAGCCTCAGGGACAGCTGAACAGGGTACCTACTCACCTGAGACTGGCGCAAAACAGCCCAGAGATTTACAGAGAAGCCTCTCTCAGCTTGCTACATATCTGTCTTTCCGAGTGGGTTAAATCCATTTCCAGGGCATTTGGCTGGCACTCTCCTCATTGGTAAAATCACCCTCAGGCACAGGGTAAACACATCTATCTCTTTGTATTTCTCTGCCAGTGTGGGTATAACTCCTGGCCCTCTATCTGCAGCATATATCTTCTGCTACCAGGTGTCTGACCTTTCAGGGGCCAAAGTAGCCTTTTCCAGGCTCTTTCCTGCTGCTCAATTCCTTGGAGCTGAGACATTATTTCCACCACTCATTCACAGTCCTTAAAGCTTGTATTGAGAGTCTCAACAGGTCTTGCTTGGTGTTTAGGCCTTTCCATCCCCTTTCTGGTCTTCTTGAAAGTTGTCAAAGGCAAATGAGAAAAATCTTATGCTTTTCCTATAAAAATTAGTAATTCAAATTATGTGTATTGTCTTTATGTGTTCAGTCTTCATGTTTATGGCCTATATATGATATGTGTTTGTGTGTTACATGTAGCACATTTTCTATCTCTGGATGACATAACTAGGGTATAATATTTTATAGGCCTAAACAAACTAAATACTTATATAAATTAAATAAGATCCCATGGTTTGGACAAATTATTTGATATCAAAACAAGTTTTAAGTTTGATTAATGTCTTTTATGGTTATTACCAAAAATATATATTTGTTTTACAACAAGGTTATGTTATAATCTTATAGTTAAGCTGGTTTGACACCTTTCCCAAAATTTAAATTTTAAAAGACCTTTTAATAGAGAAATAACTTGGGTTGGTCCAATGAGCCCTGGAATGCCTCAAGGATTTATTCTCTCTTCTTATAAAGGTTTTGAACTAATAACTTGACCTATTTAATATGCTTCAAATTACATGGAAACTTTGTCAAGCAGAATAACAATAACTATAGTCTATTTGTGAGTGTGTGTGTATATATATATTTATCAAAATAGATTTTCTACAAATTTCAATCTGCCATAGGGAAGAACTTGCAAAGATTCAAAGCCAAGGTCAAACAGGAAATTCTCAGGGGTAACAGGTGTCCTGTCAGTGACACTGGACAAGCCAACAGTGATGGTTCCCTGTGGGGACATCAAACAGTGGTACTCTGGGTATTTGTAACACACACACTGGGAATTTGTGAATTGTTTCCAATGCTCAGTGCGCACTTCCAATAAGTCCTATATAGCAACTTAAAATCTTGCATATTGTTTGACGTTTGTATATTTTGAAATTACATGTTGAATCTAAAAATATGGATTTTATATTATTCTTTTATGTAATTTCATAGTAATTATCACTTACCAAGAAATTGATATCTTGGAAATGTTATATATTACAAAGAAGCAGAGTTCTTTATCAATTGCATCATAATCAAAACTATAACCATGTCAATTTAACTTTGGTCATTTATAAACACTCACTGTTTTACTCTAATGCATTCGCAAATGTGTCATTGGAAAGGATCATGGAAAGGATTCTGACTTACTTTAAATTACAGGTATCTAAGCAGGTCATATCTTTGAAGCAAACGAAGATCTGTGGAACCTAAGAAAGAAATAACTGAATTCGTGGAAATACAGACCAATAATAAAGACAAACAAAAATTATTCAAAGTATTGCTAATTTTAAATATTTTTGTTTCCCAGATGTAAGGAAGCTTTTTCTTTTTTATCTAGAGTAATTTCTAAAGCATACCCTCATAAGCAATATTGAAGCATTTATATTTTTCTCCCTACCTAATCCCTCCAGAATTCACAACACTTTATGAGTATTATTTTCATGGCAATATTTTTGTTTGCATAAACCCAATAAGAATCTGTTCTGTTTACTATAGCACTAGTTTCTAAATGTGGTTTAATTAAACAAGTCTTTGTCTGAAGTGTCATAATTTAAAGAGTAATGCTTGGACTATGGATGTCACCAGAATGCCTTAAGGAATTAAGGTTGACTTTTGAAGCCAATAAAAGCCCCTTGGAGAAATGGCCTGGTACCTTACTTGGTAATGTGGTTGCTGGCAGTCTTTCCAGGTAAGGAACTAAGGTTGCTTTCCTGAAAGATGGCAAGGAAGAAACCTGAAGACATTTTGGAGACCTCAAGAACTTGAGGAATCCACCCAAATGTATAGGTATTTAGGCAAAACCAGATGTCAACTGTGTGTCTTGGCTTCTTTGCCCTGAAGGGCTGACTAAATGTCAGCCTGAAGGTTCCTTGTAAAATTCCAGCAAAGCAGATTTGAAAGAGCCTATGTGATCAATTACTATTCTTGTTGTGTTCATGCAAATAATCAGCCAAATTGAAACTGGATTTACATGCAGTCTCTTTGATAAAATGAGGGTAATTTCAGGGAAATTGTGTTTTAATAGAAATCACAGTGTCGAACTGTCACCCACAAACTGAATTAAATCCTAATTTTTCTAGTTTTCTTTCAAGCTGATGTTTCATTTTCTTTCTTTCATCCCTTGACTTAGAATTATTGAGAGCTACTGTTGCAGTGCCAGCCATATAGAATTTACTGACTACTCCACCTTTCCATTTTAGGGATTATAAGGCCAGTATCTAGTCCTACTTTTTCCTGGCTAACTCTTTTCCTCGGTCCTATCATAGCTTTTCTCTTTGTTGTTGCTTTCAGGACATGTCTCCTAAGGTACCTTACATCTTTCATCCAACAAAGCATCCAAACTCTAGGAGACTCCTTTTGAAAACAACCCTCAGCTACAGCTCTCACCTTGAAGGCTGTCCAGTTCCACCCTCTCCTTCTTAATGACCCATACCCGGATCCACAGGCAGGAGCAACTCTACGTCCATAATTCACAGGAAGTAGTTCCAGAAGAAGAGACCTCCATCGTTACTCACCAGAACTGGAACAGGTCTAGGTCATTAAGAATAAATTCATCTCAAAAACTAGAGGGAGGAAGAATAGAACAAAAGCCACTTTCTCAGGCCCTCTTTCCTAGAGCTGGCTGGACCCCATAAAGCATGACTGACTCTAATTGTTTTATAAGCCTTTATCCTTGGGACTAGAAAATTACTGGAAATGCCCTGAAGGCACAGGGGCTCTGGGAACTTACAAAACAGGACATACAAGACCACAACAACAGGACAACCAGACCCTGCACCCAAAGATGTTACTGAAACAAGTTGCAGCCTAACTGAAAAATCCTGATCTATGACTACCCTACTATGGGATAAAAACCTCAAAGCCCTAACCCCTCAGTGCTAGTGCTGGTACATTTCTCTGCACCTAGCCCTTTCCCTCTCTTGGGAAAGTAAAATAAAACCTTTACTCTCTGCACTTCTCTTTATGAATTCTTTCACAGCCCGTGTCACCAACCACCCTAACATCCTCTGATTTTTTTCTGTTACTGAAAGGATATTTTACTGAGAACTCTAAGAGAGAGTGCTTCCAAAAGTTGTACATTCCAGGAGATTTTCTCTCTTTTTTTTAACATCAATAAGCACAACAGATGGTGGTAATACAGGTTTTATATGTATATTTTGGATTTATTCTTTAAAACTTTGCCTATAGTCATCTCAATGAATGATTATATTTTTCCAACCTACAATCTGATTCATTTGCTCTATAATTCTCCATTGTGTTTGTTCTAGAACTATGAGGAAAATGCCAAGCATAAGATGTGAGCATTTCCCTAATCAAAGCAGGCAAGCGAAGACTGCAATCAGTCTATTTAAAATGCTCTGGGGTCCATAATAAAAATGCTAACATAGCACAAAATATACTATTAAACATATTTATACACTGAATATCCCCTAATGTTGTACAAATACTAAATCTTAACCAAAACTTGTTTATAGTCTATGTTACTAAAATTCCACTTTTCCTACTTCATGAATTATTTCAAAGACATTTTCACCAGCATGTGATCGTAAAGTACTGATATTTTTAATCCTCTGTAAATACATTCAAAGTTTAAACACAGTGGGAAGATTGTTCTCTGTTAGAAATTTCATATACTTGTGCTGAGCAAAAGAAGTTCAATTGTTTTTCAAATTGGACATATTAATTTAAATTAAGTAAACCAAACCCCATAATGTAGGATACTAACCTGAGTTAAAAAGCACTAGTTCAATGGTTAAAAATCACTCTTGTTTCAAATACAACATTAAATTGTTGAGTAACAAATAGGATCGTCACCATAATACTAGTTAAGAGATCAAGTTACAGCCCTGGCTGGCATAGCTCAGTGGATTGAATGAGGGCTGCGAACCAAAGTGTCGCAGGCTCCATTCCCAGTCAGGGCACATGCCTGGGTTGCAGGCCACAGCCCCCAGCAACCGCACATTGAAGTTTCTCTCTCTCTCTTTTTCTCCTTCCCTTCCCTCTCTAAAATAAATAAATAAATAAAATCTTTTAAAAATTGCCAATATCTGATTAATTTTTAAAAAAGAGAGATCAGATTCCCAGCCAGTGTACATTCCTGGGTTGCAGGCCATAACCCCCAGCAACCGCACATTGATGTTTCTCTCTCTCTTTCTCTCTATTTCTATCTCTATCTCTATCTCTATCTCCTTCCTTTCCCTCCCTAAAAATAAATAAATAAAATAAAAAAAGAGAGATCAAGTTACATGAATTTGGAAACAACTGAGTTATATGTAGCTGTCATAGAGTAGCACTGATTTAGCTAATGAGCTCAATTTTCATCAAACTTATTTCCATTCACATGCACACAATGAGCCTTCAAAATATTCCCCATATTCTAACCAAATATGCACTTAAGAAAAATACTATAAATATTATAATTTCCATAATTCTCATTACTTCTCTAACTGCAGAAACATTTTGAGTCTTGCCTTGACTAACAGCAAAATTGTACTATAGAATGTTTTCAAGGTTTTACATTTCAAAGGGCAGAGAATACTGTTCTAGGCACTAATTTCTAGAAAGCATGATATATTGAGATAGGAGTCACAAAAACCAATCCTTTGATTCTCTCCAGTGATCTCATGTGCCTATAGTAAAAACAAACCTTTCAATATTTAGAACCATGTCATGAATAAATTGGTCTTTTGATTTAACCCTACTCAACCAGACACATCACCAACTGAACAGAATGTGAAATAGTCTATGAGGAGCTACTATTGACTGATGCAGAAAGAAAGGCAATAAGACACACTGGAGACTATGTCCCACTTTGCTGAGTTAAATAAGGCACTAGGATAATTACAAATGTCCAGGAGCCCTAATCAATATACCTGTTAGACTCAGAGAAGCCTTAAAATTTTAGACTATCATCAAAAACAAAGACTGAAAGCTCTTATTAATTTATTTGAGCATACTATATTGTCATCTTAAGCATAAAGAAATAAAGACAGATCCGGCAATGACACATAACTTTGGAAACAGAACGCACTGACAAAAAGACATGGAGTTGCAGGCCATTATGATGCAGGTTGTGTGGTGATGTCCATCTATAGGTAGACAAAGGTTCAGTAGAGGCCAACTCACTAGAGTACAGGAGACCTAGAGGGAAATGTAGCTATCTGAAACAAATAAGAATCAACATCAGAAAGCAAGCTGTGTGGGATGTAGTGAAAGGATGTCCGAAAAATTCTTAGACACTTAAAATGTGAAGTCTAATTCTCCTCTTCTTGAATATAAGCTGGACTCAGTGACTAGCATCTAACTAATACAATGTGGCTAGAATGATGCTTCATTTCTTCTAAAGCTAGATTTCAAAAGGCAATGCAATTTCCTCCTGGTTATCTTTTTTTTTAAGATGTTTACTCTTAGAACCTAGGTCATGTGAAGAGGTCCCATGAAGGTGTTCCTGTCAGCAGCCTTTGTTGAGGTTCTGGCCTGCATCCAGAATCACCTGCCACCCATATGTGAGTGAAATTTTCAGAAATGACTCCAACCTCTGTCACTGTCCAAGTGCATGGAAGACTAGAACAAAGAACTGTCTAGCTGAATACAGTCAACACCCAAAACTGTGAAGAGATAAGAATAATGAATGGCTGGTGTAGTGTTACTTCGTTAAGTATGGAAGAGTTTTTAGACAGTAATAGATAAGTGAAACAATGGGATATTTGCAAGGATAATGATCCTAAGAGGTGGCTTGTTAGGACATTCCTGTTGAGCTTAGCATGTTACCCCCACATATTCCAGGAATTACGGTAATTCTCAAGTCTATCACAGACATGAAATGCAATTCATGTAAGACAGTATGTGATTGCAAATTATGGGGACATACGTTGTGTAGCATCACCTTAATATGAAGTGAAGTGATTTGTATATAATCTATAAAATGTTGAGCTAAAGAGTAAGAATTGTTCTTTGCTGTCCAGCACTGTCTAAGAGAAATGGTGACTGTACCATGTGCCATGAGTATTATAGACAACTTGGCAGATATACATAATCTTTTCACGCAGATAGAGGGTATCCGTGTATAATAATCTAATGAAACTAGCCACATAATCATTTTTATTTAAGTTATATACTTACGCACCACATAGTTTCAGAACAGATTTGAGAAAGCTTAAAAGGATATATCCTTTGGGAAAGGCAGCATAAATTTAAAACGTGGCACAAACTTGGCTCCAATTATTTTAACATCCAAAATAAAATGTGAAATTTAGACAATTATATAATTCACAGGGTTCATAACATTAAACAAAACAATTACTCAGGAGTATACTTATTCCTAGCATAAAAAATGAAATAGAATTCCTTTTCTTTCAGGGCAGGATCATAAAATGAGGTTATTATGTTTTGTAAATGAACAATATATTTTCAATTACTACACAGGCAAGTTCTAGGATATTTCTTTTACTTTCATCTTTTTGTTACCTGTCTTACAGTTTAAATTGAATAAGTAAAACTTGTTTTACTAAAAATAAACAAACAATAGGGACATATATAGATCACAAGATGAAAAATACCCCTTTATTTTTGCCTCACCCTTGCCACCCAATTTGAAATGTCAATGTCATCAAACAAGAAATGTTGGACTCTGTTTTAATCTCACAGATCTGTTTGTTTTTCAAAAGTACGACACAGCTCAACAAGGTTGTTCCCCAGACTTTCCTTCAATAAGACTAGTGGTCAAACATTTCTGAGTGTGTGAAACATGTGACAGAGGCAACATAATGTGATCTAGGCATCAGGTCTTCTGCTATGACAATCTAAGAATTCATTTTAAAATATCTGGACAAGTATATGTACCACATGTCATTCAAACAACAGTTATGAAATATTATTTTTGTATCAATTGAAATGGTACTAAATGATGAATAGTGAATAGTGCTGAGCATAAAAGTATCTTATCTAGTATTTGTCTAGAATGTAGCTGTTAAGTATTCAACAATAGTTCAGAGTCAAAGATGTATTATCAATAACAGTGTAAGGGTATATATAGGCTTACCATTATTTTGTGAAACCATAATATGTATCCACTGGAATAAAGGGATATTACTCTCTCTGAGGAGAGGTGAATGAGGTCAGAGCACACCTACTTGAAGGGCTAGGCTTCTTTCAATAACCTATTTGAATTGACTGAGATTTGTAGAGGATCTGGTGACCAAGGCCCCAGGGTTCTGCCCTACAGCTCCAGTCATTTGGTGATTAGCATTACCTTTATTCGATTTTTGTCAGTAAGTATCGTTTATATATTACTTTCCTACAGAGAAAGAAGAAGCAGATCATTTGGTATCAGTATTCATGTCTGTTGGCAGTCTTATTTCTCAGTACCAAGTAATTCACTGGCATTTTATTTCTCATTTTCCCACATTTTCTAAGAATGTATCATTCACCTAGTACCTAATTACACTTGGCCAAGTGAATAGAATCAAACATTAAAAGTATGCTGTGTT
Source organism: Phyllostomus hastatus (assembly GCF_019186645.2). Lineage (NCBI taxonomy): Eukaryota > Metazoa > Chordata > Mammalia > Chiroptera > Phyllostomidae > Phyllostomus > Phyllostomus hastatus. The sequence continues at coordinate 420,850 of NW_025334016.1, read as the reverse complement.
GTGAATGATTTTATCCACACACACAATAACTATGTTTGGCATTATTTTTGATGCTGACTGAGGTTAGAATGTTTTGCAAGACAGACAGATCAAGTTTGCTCCTCTGAAGTTTATCTTCTATTTCGGAAAACAAACAATATATAAATAAATACAGCCATTCCAGAAAGCATTAGGATGCTTTAAAACTGGGTTTTGATCTCGGAAAATGGTCTTTTAATTGTAAAGTATAAGACTAAACACAAGAGGAACTGAATATAAACATTGTAATCTAGTTTTAGTAAATTTGTTTCTCAGGAAAGTACAGGTTAATAATTCTGAAGTTGCTATCCATGTATATACTGAGATTGAACAAACAAGTAAATGGATGGCAGATGGTAGGAGGTTTTTCACTGTTGAAGTAGGAGGTTATACATAAGCAAGGAGCTAGAATAGACCTTTTGATATTGCACTGAAGTTGGACACATCAGTATAAACTCATCTTGAGCTTAATATAATGAAACTGGACAGATATAGAAGGAAATCTAGGTATACGTATACATGGATTAATATGCATACATATATTTTCTAGCTCTGTTCACTGACAGTGTTTATAAGCAAGTATGCCTTTAGAGTAACAAGCCCAGTCAGTGCCAAGGTCATGATTTCTAATACCATTTTCCAATTAAAGGAACTAGGGCTTTTTTTGAGAAATGTTTGGGCACAGAATTCACAAGATGAATCTGGAACATTTTATACTACCAGAAAGTATGGAAGTGTTCAAACACCACAAAGATGAAGGCATATCAAAGGGATATAGGAGCCAATCAGAAAGAGTTCCCATTGACCAAAGCTGAAACAATTTGAGTACACACACACAAAAATAAAATAATATAGTAATGGATTATAACCCAAAATTTTAAATAAATATCTGAGAGCTTATACAAAAACACAGACCCAATGGTGTGTTGGTGAATGTCTAATATAAATAAAAGATGGGCCCTGGCTGGTGTAGCTCGCTGGATTGAGTGACAGCCTGTGAACCAAAGGGTCACTGGTTCGATTCCCAGTCAAGGCACATGCCTGGGTTGTGGACCAGGCTCCCAGCAGGGGGTGTGCGAGAGGCAACCATGCCTTAATGTATCTCTCCATCTCTTTCTCCTTCCCTTCCCCCTCTCTAAAAATAAGTAAATAAAATCTTCAATAATTTTTTAATGAATGATGGAATAATAAATAAATAATAAATAAATAAATGGGAAAGAAGGGACACATCTCTGGTACAGAAAAAGAATTTATGTAGATACTCCCCACTCAAAGAAGTGGAGCTTATCTCCCAGCCCTTGAGTGCGGGCTGTGCTTAATGACTTTCTTCCAGAGAGAACTGTGAAGGAACAGGTGTGGGAGAGAAGAGTAATTTAACACTGGAGAAACCTGATAAACACTGTGTCAGCCAGCTGATCAAAGTTGTTATCATCAGTGATAAGTCATGCTAATAGCATGTAGGACTCTTGATCTAATCTAATGGGATGACCTTCACCTCCATGGTCCTCCTCTCTAAAACCCATAACCCCAGTCTAACCATAAGAAAATCTCCAGAAAAACCACAATTGTGGGGACTTTCTACAAAATAACTCACCAGTACTCCCCAAAATTGTCACTATTTGAACTATCTTCACAAATTTTCTGTAAATCTAAAAGTATTGCAAACTTAAGTTTATTTATTTTTTCAAAAACCTGGGTTTTATGAAAACAGAATGACTGAGAGGTAGTAAGAGTTATAGTTACTTTAGACTGGAGGTAGTCCTGGAAGGCTCTTCTGAGGAAGTGATATTTGAACCTAGACAAAATCAGGGATGCAAAGTTCTGGAGGAAGGGCATGCTTGGTAGAGAGAACAGGTGCAAAAGCTTGAGGCAATAAGGAGTTTAGGCTCTTGAAGGAATAGCAGAAAGACCTGTGTGGCTAAGAACATAGTAGTATATGAGCAGAGAAACTGGTACACGATGAAAGCAAACAAGAAATCAAGGGAGCAAAATACTTAGGGTTTTGCAGGACATACATGTTTTTCTCATACTAGATAATGAGCTGCCGCAGTATTGGGCAGGTGACACCACTGTCTCTCCTAACTCTAGCACACTGACTCATAAATATAGTTTTTTTTTCGGTGGGGGGGGCATCTGAATTTTAAGCTGAGGGGGAAATATAGGCCTGATGGTGTGCTGGTGAATTTGTTTAACAATGTATTCTCCATATTTGCACTGTTGACCAATTTCCATGGTATGAAGAATTCTGCCATGGCCAGTGTCAGTGTACCAATGTGATATCCCTGAATGAGGCATTAGGAAGAAATGCATACAAAAATATCTCAAAAGCCAGCATGGCTCTAGTGCATCAATGCACAGAAACCACTTAGGATCCCCCTGAACAATATTCATTTAGTGCAATTCTTAGTTGGTTATGATTCCACCTGTTCAATCACAAAGACATATCTTCCCAACTTTTTAAGAAGGACATTGTATAAGAGGCGTTATTAAGTATATTAAATTGTAAGTCAAGTAAAGTGACCCAGAAAAAAAGTTCAATTTCTAAATCCCTTGATTTATTCTTGATGAACTAATTTTGCCCCCCCACCCCCCGCCAAATCTTCAATCCCCTATCAAAATTCATATTTGCCTGAATCATTTTCCAAGGTATTCCTGGGTATTGACAACTTGTCTAGCAGTTTTTTTCTTGGAAAAATTACAATCTTCATGGTTTTGACTATCAGAACTTCTCCCACTTCTTTAAAACACCACCACTCCATACCAGTGATTGCTTGTTGGTTACTGGCAGTAATTCAGCAACTTATGGCAATGAATCTCCTTTTAGTTTAAGTAGCTGGTTGGAATCATTATCCTGAGATCCTGGAGTTTGGCCCACATGTTAATATTGAAGAGCTCTACCTGGAATTGAACATCTCTTCCTTGGATTCACATGGCAATAAGGTACAGCAACGTAATGAAGCATCTGCTCTGTGGCCTGCTAGGTCAAGAAAATGGAGGGAGTCAGGCTAAACAAATGGCATAAAGACATACAGAAAGGCAACAACTCCAAGAAGTCATTCTGGCCAAGGCATACAAGAAGCCGTATTTTTTTTGTGTGTGAGAACTCTCATATAATGACATGGACTACAGTCATTATTAAATTCTCCAATGTGTGGAGCAGGTTTTGTGTGTATATACAACAAAAGTTATTTCAATGATGTACAATGCCCAAACATAAAGACCAGCATTTACTAGTACTGTTATCACCAAAGGAGATAAAGGAACAGCTCACATTATACTTTTAGAATGGAATTACAGATAAAAAAAGATCATTTAAGCTTAAAAATAGCCTTCTGATAACATGACCCCATTTACAACACAACAAACAGTGCTCAGAGAGTTAAAGCATTAGGAAGAACCATATAAAATTGCCATTTTTGTGGGTCAAAAATGCAAATATAACTAGGTTTATATTTAGTCTATTCTGGCCAAACGTCACAGTGTTGGCAACAAAGCAGACCTTGTTCTCTTTCCATTTCACTACATTGCATTGTTAGGATAGTGATATTTTAAAATATATTTTATTGATTATGCTATTACAGTTGTCCCATTCACCCCCCCTTTATTCCTCTCCGCCTCACACACCTCCTTCCACCTGCATCCCCACCACTTAGTTCATGTCCATGGGTCATACATATGAGTTCTCTGGCTTCTCTATTTCCTATACTATTCTTAGCCTCCCCCTGTATATTTTGTACCTACCATTTATGCTTCTTATTCCCTGTTCCTTTTTCCCCATTCCCCCCTCCCCTCATCACTAACAAACCTCCACATGATCTCCATTTCTGTGAATCTGTTCGTGTTCTAGTTGTTTGCTTAGTTTGTTTTTGTTTTTGTTTTTTAGGCTCGGTTGTTGATAGTTATGAGTTAGTTGTCATTTTACTGTTCATATTTTTTATCATCTTCTTTTTCTTAGATAAGTCCCTTTAACATTTCATAGAATAAGGGCTTGGTGATGATAAACTCTTTTAAATTGGCCTTATCTGGGAAGCACTTTATCTGTCCTTCCATGCTAAATGAAAGCTTTGCTGGATAGAATGATCTTGGATGTAGGTCCTTGCCTTTCATGACTTCAAATGTTTCTTGAGGATGGTAATATTTTAGGTAATATAAACATCTGGAAAATGGGCTTTCTCACTTTTTCTATGTGGCTTGAAAGTAATAAAAGATCTGAAAATTATTAGAATCAATGATATTGCTCATTTAGTATTATGTTGAAAAGAGTTGTTAGCTCTATTGCTTATCAGCACTACCTGATCAATAAATACATATTCCTGGACCACATACCTGGTGATTCTGATTAAGGATGTTTGTAACAAGGCTCAAATCCTGTATTTTAATAACCACCTAACATGGTTCTGATACACCTAATTCTGGAGAGGTATTGGGGAATCAGTGAAATAGAAAAGGAGACAGTTGTGATGAATTAGATGTTTCTCTTTGTGTGCAGAATGTTTGAACACCATTCAGTTACACCCTGAGTCTGAGTATTGAGTTTGGATGCTACAAATAGGACATTCCATTATTAAGCATCAGGTTAATGCTTGGTGTACATCCATACACAACTGGCTAAGACTGCATCTTCAGTTCTGCCTATACTGAGAACACCTGCTAGGGGGCTGAGTAAATTAGAAAGAGTAGATTCCTTTCTGCCTTCTCACACTCTCCTGCTTCCTCTTCTCTAACATCACCAGCCCCCATTTTCTATTCTCCTTGACATTTCCTGAAGCCAACAGCTGCCACTAAGTAGGTGTGACCAATCAGATTTCTGGTAGGAGAAACATCCCAGAGATAAGCCACTTTGCACACAAAGTTTTTTTAAAAAAAAAACTATTTTGATATCACATTAGAAACATTGTTTTTTAACCAAAGAAAATCTGTATGCTGTCTCTCCACATAACAGAACAAAAAGCAAAACATAAAAATTAAGGCAATTATCTTTCTTTCCTTCAGATTTATATTCTATTTTCTTTAGCTATTAGTAAATTGGCTTTTTATTTATTTGCTTCTATAACTCACCAAGTCTGGCTTATATGCTCCCCAAAATAGCACATGATTATATTTTCTCTGTGTCAGTCATTTATCAATGTCACAGGGATCTGAGGTGTTCTCTACCTAAACTTCTTCCCATCATCCTCCAACATACACACATCAATCCTGTTTTTCTCTCTGCTTACATCCCCCAAATTTAGAGGACTGGGGAATAGGAATGAGGTCTTAAAATTTTCCCTTTCTTCACCATGAACTTACAAACAATTAGGTGCTGTTTGCAAGTTCTACATACCTAAATAAGATTGAAAAAAAAGTAATTTATTCCAGCACATTTACTGAGTGCATATTATACAGCAGATGTGCTAAATCACTGGGATATATCCCTTCAAAAAGTTAGGCATTAAGCATTGCTTCTTGAGCTTATGTTCTAGGAGGGAAGATGGACATTAAACATTTCATTGAAATGATGATGATTGTCATGAAACACAGAATACCACCAAGGGAGAATGTAATGGGGAGACATAACCTAATCTGGGAATCAAATAAGGTCCCCAGGATGACATACTTAGCACATTGGTGGGGGCAAAAGAACCAAAGGGACAGGGTGGCAAGAAATTAGGTGAGGAACAGGGGCCAGATTGGAAAGCTAAGCAGCATTGAAAGTCCTTGATGACTCACTGAAAGGTTTAATATAGAAGAGTAACATTGACTGCTTTTATTACACTGTTAGTTCACCATCTTCAAATGAATGGACTATTTGCTTCCCAATGTACTACAGAGTTCATTTTCAAAAACATTTTTGTGACTGTCTAAAGTTGCTTAAGTGTTTAAATCTATTGTACTATTTGTAAAACTAGCTTCATCCCCTCCTTAGCACATGCTTATACAATAACCGTGTTTCACAGGTATTTATGTGGGAATTAATAATAATGCAGTGAGTTAAGGAATCCTCCAATGGATCATCTTTCTCCAAGCTGATTTTGGCTTATGGGTGAGAATTTCTGGAAAATCCATTGATTCCAGGAGATCAATACATTACATATAAGAAACATCATTTTTTATAATTTAGTGATGATTTCCTATAGTTCAGAAACCAGTCTTACCTAAATCAGGAAATATTTAACCTCAGCAGAATCCTTCAGCCCATTTATACTCTCAATATCTCATTCTATACTTATGTTAATGCTCTTACTTATAACCATTATTTTAACACAGGAAAGGGATTTAGAGATAATTGAGTCCATACCACTTCCATTTGGAGACACCAAGAAATTTAATGACCAGCCCAAGGTAACACTGTGGGTTAGGACAGAATGGGGCTGTGTACACTGGTTCAAGTTTTGACCATGTCATGCAGCTTTCATCAGTCCTCAAATGCAGGTTCAAGGCTATCCTCAATGCATATTAAAAATGTGGGACCCAGTACATGTTACAGTAGTTAGTGTGTCAGGAGATTTGATGTATGGCATATACTTTTACACCTATAATCAGAAAACAAAACCAAAACAACCCCCCTTCCAAAGTAAACCCCAAACTTTAGTTCCCTTCTTAAAAAACAAGGATCACTTGGACCTTAACATCTAAAAGAGGTATATTCAATAATTATTAAAGTTCAAATATTGGCAGTAATTTCCACTGGAATATTTTTTTGATAAAAGAAAACTTGTAGCCCTGGCTGGCGTAGCTCAGTGGGTTGAGTGTGGGCTGCAAACCAAAATGTCGCAGGTTCGATTCCCAGTCAGGGTACATGCCTGGGTTGCAGGCCATGACCCCCACAAACCGCACATTGATGTTTCTCTCTCTCTCTCTCTATCTCCTTCCCTCTCTAAAAATAAATGAATAAAATCTTAAAAAAAAAGAAAACTTGCTACTAGAAATTGCAAAGGGTTTTACAGAATGTAAAACACCTTTTAAAATAAACCCATAACTTGATGGTATAATATGCAATGAACCTGAATGCACACAATTTTCTTTAAAGATAATCTAATTATGAAAAGTTAAGGAATAATGCTTGGCAAAATCTTTCGATTTAATTATTCCCCAAATATCCTTTTCAAAAATGAAAACAACTTGCATTTGCTCAGTAAAGGGGAGCCTGTTGCTTCCATTCATTTTGACAATGGTAATTTAACTTGGTTTTTGTTATTTACTCTGATACACTTAGTGGGTTATGTACTCCCTGGGTGTTCAATAAATGGTTGCTGTTGGACTGACTGACAGATGTGCTTGATCTCCTAAAGACTGTTGTAGCACACACAAACAGATACACAGATGCTGAAAGGGAGTAGTTCATACATTTATGAATGGAAGCAGAGCAGAGGAAGAGTTTGGAGCTCATCGGCAAACTGAGACACTAAGTCCTATATGTGCTTTTTGAAATTCATGTCTGTTAATTATTGAGAAGCATTTGTAGGGAATTAGTAAATCTGAGGTACACAAAAAAATGTGACAGGTTACTGATATTATTAGATAAACAAACAGAGTTCTATCTTGGTCTTTTGTTTTCCTCCCAAATATTTTTGTAAAGTTCAAGAGGCAAGTAAAACTTACTAATAGTGCATGCCAGGCTCTGGAATATACCAAATATTTATAACAATTTCCCACAGGCCAGGCTCTGTGCTCTGGCTGTGCATGTAATGACAGAAAAGACAATTTCCTCCTGAAATGAGCTCCCAAATCAGTGATACAGGTGAGATGTCTCTCTCACTTTGGACACTAACCAGTATTAATCGTAACTTTTATTTGCTGTATTCTCCTGCTCTGACATCTTGGGGCCTTACTGATTCTGGAGGGACTTCTCTCACAGAGTTGGCTATTTTCTAAACTATATTAAAGGCTCTAGCCCATGTGTTCCTCCTGCTCCCTCTGCCACTTCACTAACCATGGTAGTTCCCTGTGTGGCCCAGCATAGCATGCTGTGCCTCCTGTTCCAGGAGACTCTGACTAGAACAAACTTTTTCCTCATGACAGTCAGGTCTATGTTTGTGAGCCTTACCATTCCTGATTAAAACAAATCCTGGGCACCCTGAGAACACAACTCCACCAACCCCTTCTGTGCTTTCAACTAAGGGCTCTGAGATAATTTTGGGGGTATGAGTGTAGATGGCCAAGGCAACAAGTATCTACAATGTAAAGACAGCTACATGAGTCATGAATTCTTCATAGGTAAAGGAGGGAAAGGGTCATGAAATAAAATCCAAAAGAACTAGATGCCAGTATGTCTAGTGTATAAAAAGCAATAACTTTAAAGGACTTATTAAAGATAAAGCTGAGTGCCAACCTCTAAATGAATTTCAAGGAATGAGACAGTTTGTCCACATGGGTCAGCTTTGTATTAATTTTGTTGAATCTATTCTTTGGAAATCACATAACAAGGTTTTTCAGAACATGGGTGAAAACATCTGTGGTCAGAAAATACCAGTGGTGGTAGTTGAAAGTACTTGCATTTTAAAGGATTAGGTTGAACCTCAGGAATGAGTTCTTTTTATGTAATTTTGAAAATAACAAACATGTTAAGGACTTAAAGGTTTCCAGTCATGCATTCTTTGGGAACCAAACATCAGTATTAATTAACATTATTAAAATGCTCTCAGTGTGCTCAATATTTCAAATATATTTTCCTACTCTTTATAAATAGATTTATGATTATGAATGCTGATGGAATTAAGCATGCCTCTTCTGTACAGAAAGAACAGTAGTGAAAGAAAGATGATTTTTGTCATAATGAGTGATAAAATTTTCTTTTCTCCAGCACAGAAAAATGCCTATAGTTTCCATGACCCATTTGCATGAAGACCATTTATAATGAAAGTATATGCTTAATAGTAGCTACTATATAGGCCTCCTGACAGCTGGTACTACCAGATCACTTACTCAACACTTAGTTGCCCCTACCTTCCTCTCGGGCACATACTTCATGAAGGTTATCGAGTAGATAAGGCAGATGCCCTGTGCTTTGTTTTTGTTGTTGCTTTACCCACACTGATTAGGTCTGTGTATATATATGACATAGTTTCAGATGTAATTCAGTTGATCAAACCAATAAAGAAAGCAAAAGAACAAGTAGCTTAGAAATTGGCATTATGAAACTTATTAGTGTAATGTATTTACTGTTCAGCATGGAGGTTCACACCATTATGTTTATCATGAGAAAGAATCCCTTGAAATGCTGCAGCTGTGGAACCCAGTGAAAACCCAGAGTACTGTACCGTGACAAATATTCATTGACAAAGCCCTGGTGCTGGCCCACTGGTGGGCATGAAGAATGTCGACCAATGTCTCCAAAAACTTTCTTCAGACATTCCAGAATCATTATGACTAGCCCCATGGAAAAACACATTTATCAAGGTTTTGTGGAAGATTGTTGATTTCTTTTTTCTGCAGCTGATGTGCAATAGAATAGAATGACATGCATTCTGAAGTCAGAGGTCATATTGCCTAAGAAAGAAATATACATAACAAAAATCTATTGCTAACACAGAAGTGAAATTCTTACTGGTCTATTGTAGCAGCAAACCATCAAGTGTGAAAAATTAGAAAAAAAAACTCTCACGGGGATGAAAGGAGTCATCAAGCCCACCCATACATTAGATGTTTAGAGAAAGAGTGAGAAATATGAGAAACTTTCATTACTCATTATATATGAGCAATTAAATTGCCCAATGCTCTGTACTAGAGGGTTTACCTATGTGATCACATTTTAATCACCACACCAGCTCTATGGGAAATGATAACAGCAACAATATAATAATAACAAACATTTTGAGCACTGGCTATGTACCAGGAACTAAAAGTTTTACATATATTAACTCAGTATTAAATTTTCTCAACAAAGCTGAGTGGTAAGATATATTATACTCCCCATTTTAAAGTTGAAGAGACTGAAGCACAGGGAATATGTAACATTCTCAATAGCCAGAAAACCAGACAGCCAATACAAATCATATAAAACAGTTGGAGGATTCATTAAGGGTAAGAAAAGATTTAATCATTATTTCTTCAAGTAGGGTTTCAATCCCTTGTTCATTCTCTTCCTCTGGTATTCCCTTTATGTGGATGTTTACATAATGAAATACTACCCAGCTATAAAAAAGAAGAAAATTTTACCCTTTTGCTACAGCATGGATGAACCTGGAGAACATTATGCTAACTGAAATTAGCCAGTCAGAGAAAGACAAATTCCATGATTTCACTCATATGTGGAATCTAAAGAACTAACTGAACTAACAAGGAAAATAGAGACAGACTCATAGATTGAGAGCAGAGGACAGCTAGCTGGGGAGGGGGTTTGGGGGTGGAGGGAATGAGTAAAAAAGAAAAAGGACTCATGGACATGGACAACAGTCTGATGATTATGTGGGGAAGGGAGTAGTGGAAAGAATACAACAAAACATGCAAACCCACAAACAAATAGATATTATTAATACCAACTGAAACATTTTTAAGCTACAAGGGAACAAATTATTGAGTTGCTGGAATAAGTCAGGCCATTTTCTAGATCGACAATGTTACATTTGTTATCATATGTCTGATAGAAATATTTTGAGAAGGCATTATCTTCATTTTATTGGAAAACAATAAAATAATAGAAGTTTGAAAAAAGAGGATAAGAAAAGATTCAAAATGGAATGAGGTTGATGGCCACCTCCAAAAATATGGATGCGTGTCATGCAAAGGAGAGATTAAATTGGATCTCTATGGCTTCAAGACTTCTTGCCATGAACAGTAAGTGAAGACAGAATTACATTCTGAATTGCTCAAGATTGAATGCTGCCTCAGGAGCTGGAAACTACACAGCAATCTCTCCATCACAGGAGAGTTCGAGTAAAACTAGGCAACAACCGGACAGAGTGAAATGAGGCAAAGAATCCAATCTTTGGAATCTCCATGAGCTGGGTTCGAATCAGCTTTGCAACCATTCCCTCCTTAGTCAATCCAAATGGAACAAATAAAGGTACTTGGTTCACAGATAATTATGTTCGCCATATGATAAGCTTAATACAATATATCACTTGGCAAAAATGTCAAGGTCATTTTCACAACAGGCTTATAGTTAGCACATTTCTAAAGTGTGAAGTTGTAGCATGCCCTGACTAGCTACATGCAAACATGTGTGTGTGTGTGTGTGTGTGATTTTTTTTATCTTTTATCTTTTTGGCTTTTACAAAGATTTTGTTACTGAAAGTTCTGTGAAAATTTTATATGTAAGGACGGTACAAAGAGACCAATGGTGAATATATTTAGGAGACTCTGGCTTATGATTTTTGTTTCTGTGAGAGTGAATTCTAACAATGTACTTTATCTCATGGTGGGTGCAGTGGGTATAAGGATTTTCTAAATATTGAGGGGATGATGCCTAATTTTTTACTTACTCATTCTGCAGTTTTCCTACTAGTGTGATTCACATGCAAAACATCCTTTTTGAGGATTTGTCCTTTTCTTACATTTGTCTGTTAGGACATATTTTCCCGAAAATACAGCTGCCAGTTTGATCTGCATGCTGCGTCAGCTGAAGGGGTAGGAAATGCCTCTCTCACGATTCAGCTGGTCCAGTGGAGTGGCTTTGATTTTCTTTCCCAGCTGTTGTGGAAATTGGCTGCTCCTCAAGTGTATTAGAACTAGTTTATGTTTCATAGCATCTACTAGCTCTAGAATTACCAGAAATATTTGTCATAATAAACATGAAAATGATAGCACTAATTCTTGAAGAGACAAATTTTCTTCACACATTTTATCCCCTATTCTGACAGGCAAAGACAACTATTGGACAACTACAATTCTAAATTTGCAATCAAGTATTTGGGAAGGTTCTCGAAACCTTATTTCTTTAATTCCTCCCTGCTTTAAATTTTAATTGCTTCATTTTCTTTATTTTAATTTTCCTCTCCCCTGCACTATTTCATCTATATGAACATAATCCCTCACCTCCTCAATTTCACAAAGAACAAAAGATTAGACACATATGACACCTTCTTCCTATGCTAAATATGATCTATTGCCAGGGAAAATAAAATGAGAAAATGGATTCTAGAGAAAAAAGGAATGTAGATAAATGCTGAGTTACCAGTTATTTCATCCAGTGCTCTCCTGGCAACTCCAAGCCACCCAGACCATTCACTCGTCTTTTCAATCCCTTCCAATCCAACAAGGTTAATCTGAGCTTCAAAACAGACTTTCTTTAATAAACCATAACAATTTAATTACCTTTTTTTTACCAAAGAGAAAGCCTTTTTATTTTCTAGTAATGAACCAAAAGTCCTATGTGGGAATAATCACATGGAAAATATAACATAAAAAATTAAAATTACACAGAAAATAGTTGTATCTTGGATGCCCATTATTTTAGGGAGAAGACTATGCACTGCTCTTTGAAGAGTTTGAAATGGAAGATGACACCTATGTAAACAAACTAAAAACAATTTTTCCCAACTCTTACTAGATACTGTCCCATCCTTAATCACCGCCTTAATTCCACCTCCAGTCTGGCCTTCAGGTTATCAGTGAGAGAATCCTTTTGTATTAATCCATATTATTCTCTGAGTTGACCCTATTTATTCAGCCTCAAAACATCCCAGTGGATCCTGCTTCCTGGATTCTTCCCTGCCACTCTCAAATTTGAATCACAGAAAATGTTTAAAATAATATAAATGCTAGCTCTGCTTACCCATATTTAGACACAGTACATACTTCCTCCTGACTGTGAAGAAAGCAGTCTTCTTGGTCTTTGATGAATTTACTTAAGACAAGTGGAGAGTCAAAGATTCTTTCAACTTGATATTGGGCAACTACATAGCCTTTGGAAAGAAATGGAGATCTATTGGTATACTGAAAGTTATAAAAAGAAAATCTCAGTCACTCAGTGTTGCCTTTTCCCTACAACTAAAATTTCAACTTGGATCTAGAACAATGGCTGCCAGCAGACCTTGAAGGATTTGCACACCCCGGGGACACTAGCTTTCCTCATTCTCCCTTGGGGATTTTAAAATTCATTTAAGGCCTTATGTGCCTGTGCTTTGTTTTTGGTTTGCTACAAAGGAATTCAAAGAGCAGCAGTCATCATTTTGGCATTTATAATCCCAGATAGACACCACTGTTGACCTCTACCAAGGTTATTTGAACTATCTCTTTTATAACATGGGTTATTTCTCTCTCTTTCTCCTTAAGTTCTGGTGATTTTACACTCAAAATGTTTATTTGAATATGGTCATCTGAAGTCAATTTTTTAATGGTGGCAGGTGGTGTGGCTGAATGTTTGACCTCCTTTCATTAAAAAAGTTTTATTTGCACTGAGCCAGCAAGCCTTATCTTCTAGAGCCAAACAAAGAGCTGAACAAGCACAGAATACTTGGCCTTTTTGCAACCATCTGGTTCAAGTCACTCTCGGCTGTACCGAATCCATCCCCACCTGTGAATTTATCTTCGAAGGCAGCCAGGCTTTCCTTGAGTCACTGCCAAGTTTAGCTTTCACATCTGACAAGAAGGATGCTTTCAGCCAACTGACATCCCTCTTAAAGCAAATGCAAACTTGTTTAAGTAACTGTAAGAACCAGAAGAGACCTTGTTTTAAAAATTGCTTTATAAATACAGTACGTACAATTTGGCAGTTGATAGCATTAGAAGAAACAGAAAACACAGCTAGCTTTCATTCTTTGGGATGGAGCTGTCATCTCCATGAAATCTTGTCTCATAAAAAAAAAATTACATCTGACTGCTTTCTTGTTAGAAATGTTCATTTTCTATCTATACTGTACTAAATTCTCTCCACATGCTAAAAGTAAATACAGAGCAGTGGTAGATTATGACTGTGAAGGTCTGAGGTCAAGGCCAAGACTCGCAGGTACCTGGTTTGATCATGGCTAAAGAATCATGTCTTTTCACAACATGAGCAATTTCAGTACTTATTTTGACATATCACCATAATTCTGTTGTCTCCCTCTCATGTTTATTCATATCTTTTGGAAATGTTTATTTTATGGTCCAAGCACAGCAGCACTGTTTATTCTTTGATAATTCATAGTTGCCTCAATATTTATAAGATTATATGCATTGTTTTGCATTTAATCAGTTTTAAAACCTTAGAGTTCAGAGCTAAATCTTAGACTACTGAAACTGAGAGTGAAGAATGCCAAAGTATCCATACTTGAGGGAAATTTTTCAAAATTTTTATGTCTTAAGTTGGCAATTAAAATAACAAAGAATAAACAAAAGGCAAAATTGGTTATAATAATCAAGGTGTGCAAGATTCAGGATAATGAGATAGTTAATACTGCTCTATAATCTGAATGTTCTCCAGTTATATTTTATATCAGTCTGTTAGTTTCTTTTAGTGACCCTTATCAGAGTGTGTCATTATTTATTTGACTTTCTGTCTTCCACATAAGCAGGTAAGTATCATGAAAGTCCAGGCTACAGTTTTATTGTTGAAAATTAACAGAGTTTCTTAGACATCGTATACTCTCAACAAATATATGTTCAATGAATGAATAAATGAAAGAATGTATGAAATGCAATTAGTTGGTTTTCTTGTAATAAATTTTAAGGAATTTGTTATAAGAAAGATATGACATAAACAAGGTCATTCAGTGTAACATTTTTAATATCTGCAAAACAATGAAAGCTGACAGAATTTCCTGACTTATTAAATATGGAATATGAGCAAAAGAAAGACATCAGCAAGGGGCCTGAGCAATTAGAAGAATGGCATTGCCATTAACCATGATGAGGAGTGTATAGCAGTTGCTATTCACTAGGAGAAATATCAAGAGCTTAGTTTAGGACACACTAAGTTTGCACACATAGTAATTGGATACACTGGTCTGGAGTTCAGGGGAGAAATACAAACTAGAGGTAGAAATTTACTAGGCATCAGTCATGCAATATCACTAATAGCCTTAAAAATAAACATAGATAGAAAACAGATCCAAGGCCAATGCCTTGGGGCATTCTAACATTTAGATGTCTTGGGAGCAAGCGAGGAACCAGTAAAAGAAACCAAAAGGCAGTAGTTAGAAAAGTAGGAAAGAATTCATAAAAATACATTGTTTTAGAATCCAAAAGAAGAAAGTGTGGCAAGAGAAAGATCATGACCCACAATGGCAAATCCTACTGTTAAAAAAGATGAGAACTGAATCAACCAATGAATGCGTAAGTAGGTGGAACAATAAATCAATGTTCATCTCTCTCATCAATAAAAATAGGGAAAAAACAAATAAGTGAGAATTAAGAAATGGCTTTTGTTTTGTAACATGAGGGACATTGATGAGAGTGTTGCTGTGTTCCCAATAGTGTGCAGGTTGGGCATCAAGAATCTTTTGTTAATGGGCTGCAGGAAGAATGGGTAAAATATGGTAATATTGTCTTTGAAACCAGTATGCATGCCTTGCTGATAGGCAGGTAGTGAGACACTGAAGGTAGGTCAACATAAAGGGTCATTTACACTACAGAAGTAGTAGTATTAGGCAAAGTTGTAAGGATGACAAGTATCCCTATGTGTCTAAGCTGAGCTACTTATTAGAGATTCTTCTACACATGTATAAGAGCATGCTCTGGTTTATCTTAATTGTGTCTTGGGAACTCTATTTACTTGACCATAAAATGAGTATTTGCCTTCAACTTGTTTATTCATTCAATCAACAAATATTTAAAAAGCACTTACTGTGAGCCAGTCATTGTGTCAGGTGCTGAGGAGAGCAGTGAACAAAGGAGACATAATTACTGCAGCTTACATTTTTGTAGTGGAGAACAGAAAACCAGCAAAGAAAAAACTGTATCTATGTTATACTAGATGGAGGTGTGTGACATAGAAAAGAATTAGACTGGGAAGGGAGATAAAGAGTGCAGAAGATGTGTGATTCAGTTTTAAAGAAGGTAGTCAGGGGAAAAAAGGTTACATTAAAATACAGCCTTAAAATGTGTGAGTGAGTAAGCCACAGGGATGTACTTGATGCAAGCACATTGAATGTAGAGGAAAGCTTATGTAAAGGTCATGAGGAAGAAATGTACCTGTTGTGTGCTACAGAATCTACAAGTTTGGCAGGTGGTGACTAGTAGGAAAATAAGGCAAAGATGGAAAGGAGAGTGGACAGTTAAGGATGTGTGTATAAGGCTTTGAATGTTGTACAAAGGGCTGTGGCTTTTACCCTCCTGAAGAGGGCATGTCCTGTTTGCCCTCACAGTCCCCCTTTCTAGACTTTTGTTTTCTGCTATGGGAGGTGGAATCTGTAGACTGCACCACCCTAGACCCTTGCCTAGTGGCTTTCATTTGGGCTACCAGTTGGAAGGAAGCCCTGGCAAGAGAGTGGGAAAATAAGCCCCACTGTCCTGGTTATGTGTGGCTGCAGCTCCCTTCAGGCATCCTTCTTCCGTGGCTCTGGTTCTCAAGGTGTCCTGGTGAAACTGTTACTTCCCTTTACCTGTGCAAGGAAAGGCTTCCAGCTGTTGCTGGCTCCTGTTTGTTTCACTACTCTTTATTGTTTTTCTTTACTTCCATTAATTCTAAAAATAGCTCCTTCATTACACTCTATTCAAGTAAATACTTTGTGCAATCTCTTCTTCTCTGCCAAAATCTATACTGAATCAAACAGAAAGCCATTGGAGGTTCTTCAGCAGGGAAAATGCAGCCATCTACATGCCAAGAAGAGAACTCTCACCAGAAGCCACCTCTGCTAGTACCTTCATTTCAGACCTCCAGCTTCCAGAACTATGAAAAAATAAATATCTATTGTGTAAGTCACTGTGTCTGTGGTATTTTGTTACAGCAGCCAGAGGTGACTAATACATTATTTAAATGCATGGTTGTTGTTTTAAATCACAAAATTTGGAATAGTTTGTTACACATAAAAAGTTTTAGATAATCATATATAGTTGATTTATGTATATGCATAAAAATTAAGAGTATTTGGAGTACAGCCCAAAATGGTCCTCTGGGTGGTAGTGTGGTGATATGTGAGTCAGGCAATATGCCTGGGTTGCGGGTTCAGTCCCAAGTCAGAGCACACATGAGAAGCAACTGATCCATGTTTCTCTCTCACACTAATGTTCCTCTCCTTCCTTTCCACTTTCTTTAAAATTAAGTAAATAAAACCTTTTTTTATTCAATAGTCTCACACTGGATTAAAACTAAAGATCTGATTACATACTGCTTAAAATAAACAACTGCTTATCAATTACATTTCAATAAAAAAGAATAAACAATTTACTCCTTAAATTTGAAGACAATTTTGTAAAATCAAAGAGAAACTTGAAAATTTTCACCAACAGAATGGGAAATAGTCTCTTAAGAGAATGAAATTTGAAAAGGATGATACACCCTTCATTATATAACTAAGAGTATCTTAATTTTTATATTGTAATGATATTTTAGATTGCATCTTGTATACACTGGTTTATAATTAGGCAAAATTTTTCAGCTGAGCAAGATGAACAAGCTCTAGAGATCTGCTGTGCAACATTACATCTATAGTCAACAATAATGCATTGTATACTTAAAACTTTGTTATGAGGGTAGATCTCATGTTGTGTTCTCACAATAAAAATTTTTAAATAAATATATTTTACACAGTTTAAAGTAAAATTTTTCATGAAATAAAAATATTTTAAAAATAGATAAGCCACAAACTGGGAAATAATATTCCCAAACAAATATCAGGTAAGAATTGGTAACCAGGATAAATAAAGAACTCCTACAACTCAATAATGAAAAGACAACACAGTGGGGGAAAAACAGGCAAAGACTTTACTAGATACCTCATAAAAGAAGATATCTGAATGGCCAATAAACACACGTAAAGATGCTCAACATTATTTATCTTCAAAAAATGTAAATTAAACCCTAAAGAGTTACCCACCATAATGGTTAATAGTAATAAAGCAGACAACACCAAGTATTGGCAAGGACATGGAGCAACTACAACTCTCATACATTGCTGATGACAGTGCAAATGGTACATCTACTTTGGTAGAAGTTCTAACACTTGCTTATGAAACTGAACACTCACCTACTCTCCCACCCAGCAGTTCCATTCCTAGCTATGCCATCTTGGCATCCTTTACCTCCATTCCTAGCTATTAACCTGAGTGAAATGGACACAAATATCCACAAAAACACTTTTACATGAACATCTATAGGAACTATATTTGTAATAGTCCAAACTGGAAATTGTCTAGGTGTCTACTGATAAAATAATGGATTTATTCATAGTATAAATTTCCAGGCAGGCAAAGCTAATTTATGGTGGTAAAAAGTCAAGACAGTGGTTTCTTTTGGGGGGTGTGTATAGGGTTTGACTAAGAAGTATGAGAGTATTTATTGCAGGGATGGTAATATTCTATATCTTGATGGGGTTTGGATTATATAGGTATATGCATTTTTCAAAACTCAACAAATATATATTTCATATTTGTGAATATCAATATATATACATTTTATCTTAAAATTTAAAAAGCTGTAAACCAGCCCTGACTGGTGTAGGTCAGTGGGTTGGGCACTATCCCACAAACAGAAAGGTTGCTGGTTGGATTCCTGGTCATGGCACATGCCTGGGTTATGGGTTCAGTCCCCAGTTGAGATGCATATGGAATGTAACTAAATGATGTTTCTTGCCCTCTCTTTCTCCTTCCCTTTCCCTCTCTCTAAAAATAAGTAAATAAAATCTTTTTCTTAAAAAGCTATAAACCAAAAATAAGTAGTTAATAATTAAACTTGTGCAAAGTACAGTAGAAACAGGGTAGGTCTGAAGTCACAGAGGTACTGGAGGCTTCATATATCATGAAAATATATGATAAGTCTGCAGGAAAAAAAAATGTGTTCCAATGGCTAGACAAAAAAAATCTTGCTTATCTAATTTTTATAGCTCTCCTCAAGAAAAAATTACTTTTCATGATCTCCAATGTGAAAGAAATACTGATAGATTTGTAACAACTCCAAAGGAAAAATGCCACCCTTTAATGCACAAAAAATGCCTTCTGACGCATAAGCCTCTATCATTCACTTTGACCTCGTGTAGAGTTCAGAACTTGAGTAATAATAGTTCTGTTCTCTATGCCAAGCTCTAGCATCATCCTAGAGGGCCTCCATGCCCACATGGATTTCCATTCTATCTCCTAGCTTCTTGATTTCCATTCAATCTCCTAGCTTCTTGATTCACCAAGCTTCTTGATTTGCCTGGTACCCAACCACTAGTCTATTAGGGCCTCAAACTGGACCTTGCTGCACCTAAAACTGTAATGACCCCAAGTCTAAATCATCACTTGAAACCTTCTCAAAAACATCTCATGATTTTCTTCCTACCTCTCTGAGCATGTCTTTCCAGCTCCCTTTGCTACCCTCACTAGTTTAACCTACGCCGAAAAGGTCATTAGCCAAATTATTCTGTCCTTGGCTCTGTCACTATACACACATTCCTTATCCAGTCTCATCCATGCTCATGGCTTTACCACCATATATATCAATGACTCTCAAATGTGTGTTGTTAGCTCACACCTTTCTCTTAAGCTCCATCCAAATACATAAGGTGCCTAGTGAACATTCTTACCTAGATATTCTAGAGGGGTCTCAAATTTACTATCTCAAAGAGAGCTCACTGTCTTTCAGTAAATCCTATTCCTACTGTGTGTTCTTCAACCTGGCAATGGCACCACAGCCATAAAAATGAGTCATTTATTCCTGCATTCCTTTAACGAGCCCTCCACATTTGGGGCTGTGTCCTATCACTTCTAATGTCTTTTTCTTTTTCAGTGTCTAATGTACCTTATTTTTAAAATGTTCCAGCTTTATTTAGGTATAATGGACAAATAAAATTGTACATTTAAACTGTACAACATGATGTTTTGATATATGTATGCACTATGAAATGATCACCAAAATCAAGCTAATTGACATACCTAACACTTCACATAGGGGTGTGTGTGTGTGTGTGTGTGTGGTGAGAACACTTAAGGTCTACTCTCTTGTAGCAACTTTCAAATATATTTTATTGTATTGTAAGCTATAATCACCACCCTGTACATTAGATCCTCATTACTTATTCATCTTAAAACTGGAAGTTTGCACCCTTTGGCCAACATCTCCCCATTTCCTCCACCTTCCAGCAACTGGTAATCACTATGCTAGCTTCATTCCTTTGCATGTGACTGTCTGCTTTTCCCAGCACCATTTATTGAAGAGCCTGCTTTTTCCACATTGCATCGCCTTGGCTCCTTTGTCATAAATTAAATGGCCATATATGTGTGGTCTATATTATGTGCTTCAGTATAACTAATGTTTATTAAAGTTTTTTGGCACTCACCACAGAATGACATTCTTACTATTATTATCATTCCTATTTTAGTAGTATCATGACTATTTTTAATTAATAGCTTGTAATAGGTACTGTTCTATATATTTTCACCGACATTACTTCATCAATCTCCATGACAGAACTTAGAGATGGGTTCAGTTTTTCAAATGGTAGTTTTGAGGCACAATGGGTTTAATGGATGCTCAAAGTGACACAGTCAAGACAGAGAAGAACAATCAACTCACATCTATGCATATGCTGCATTTCCCTATTTAGAATGGATGGATAGGTGGATGAATCAATCCAAATAAGTGGTACACATTTTTGCCTTGTGGTAGTATGATAGGCAAAATAATGCCACTCAAAGATGTCCATGTCCTAATCCCAGGAACCTGTGAATATGTTGCCGTACATGACCAAAGGGACTTGCAGATGTGCTTAAGGGTCTTGAGATAGGGAGATCATCCTAGATTCCCTGGGTGGGCCCAATATAATCACAAGAGTCCCTATAAAAGAAAAAAGGAAGTGAAAGAATTAGAATCAGACAAGAAGAGGTCATAGTGTAGTTGCTGAAAGGAGGCCATGAGTCAAGGCATGCCAGGCAGAACCTCTAGAAGATGGAAAAGCAAGGAAATGAATTCTCTCATAGAGCTCCAAGAAGGAACACAGGTCTACTAAGGCCTTAATTTTACCCCAGTGAAAGCCATTTAGAATGTCTAACCTTAAGAAATGTATGATTATACATTTGTGGTGTTTTAAGATACCATAGTAATTGTATAGAGTGAAAGTAGTAAAGGAGGTAAAATGGAAAAAGTTTAATAAGATGTATAACATAACAACCATATTAAAAGATCTCCAAATCTTAGCCCTGGCTGGTGTGGCTTAGTGGATTGAGTGCCAGCCTGCAAAACAAAGGGTCACTGGCTCAACTCCCAGTCAGGGCACATCCTTGGGTTGTAGGCCAGGTCCCCAGTAGGGAGCATGTGAGAGGCAACCACACATTGCTGTTTCTCTCCCTCTCTCTCTCCCTCCCTTCCCCTCTCTCTAAAAAAAAAAAATAAAATAAAATCTTAATAAAATAAAGTAAAATAAAAATAAAAATAAAAAATCTCCCAATCTTAAATCTAGAGCAAAAATATCTAGTTTATAAAAATTTCATTGGCATCACCCACATTGTCTCCTTTCATATACCCATAATCCCTTTTCCTCTTCTGTTTCTCCATGTCAGGTTAATAGCATACCTAACTTGAATCCTCTACATTTACTATAGAATACTAAACAAAGTATAACACAAGCTAAAATATGACATCTATGACCTAAATTTAAACATACTTTTAACTTTTCTTCCCACTAAACTCTTACAATCATACCAATGAACCACTTTTAATTATCCACTTACAGGCCTTTGGAGATGAGTGTTCCACCATTGACAATGCCTCTCACATTCTTTCTGTTTAGATAAATCCTGCTAATTTTTCAAGGACCCTTTGCTGAATTTGAATCCCACTTTGTCCATTGTATTTTTCCTGAACATCTGGGCAGTTCTTTTGTGAACTCCTGTTTTTCCCAAATACAGTAAAAATACTATATGCGAGATGATATGCCAAAAACTCCTTAGTCAATAAAATGTCCACTCTGATGTAAATAATTTTTTATTTCAAATATTTATTTCTCCTCCCTTCAATCAGTCCACAGATTCTTTGAGGAGGGTGGTGGGCTGCTTATATTATTATATCACACTAAAAGTGGTTCCCATTTCTCAGCTGGTGATCCTCTAAAACTCATTTTTCTCAACTGTCAGAATGTGGACCCATATTCAAGTCTCAGTAGGTTTGCTGTGAGAAGTAATTAATATGGTGTTGGTAGATTTTCTTGGAATAGACCCCGCATGAATTACACACTCCATAAATATTATATTTTTATCTTTTCCTTATTCATCACAAGTGATTACTGAATATTTTCTGACTTACAATATGTCCATCATTCTTACTAGGGTCCATCTAGATTTTTGAGAAGAACTTGTTCCTGAATTACCATTGAAGCTACTTCAGATCCTGTTTAATAAAATTTAAAAAATATGAACATAATCCTGCAGAAGAATATGTACCTGGAGAAAAATCTGAAGGCCAATTTTGAACTGCTAGTGGGAGGATTCTGAATCATGCTCTACCTTTCTGTTCTCTGCCTGATGTAGCAGTTCCAATATTTTTATAGCTCTGGTTTCGAAGAACAGACAGGATGCACAGAGGGCATCACATTTGATTCTCCAATTTCAAGTTTTGGATATGCCACAGTGTACTCTGAAAGAACTTCCTGGCCTTGATATTAATTGTACTTACTTGTCAAAGAGTCTCTAAAACCACTGTCTTTCACTCCTCAGCTTTCTTCTAATTCTTTCCTCTTGACTCCTTACTCATTATTTGAAGGTGCCCAAATTGGGGTATAATTGTAATAATCAAATTTCAAGCAAATCTACCAAATGAGATAGTTCTATTGTGTCTCCAGGGCCTTCCCACACTATTCATGAAATAAAACTACTACATTAGGGACAAGTGGAGTATTTTAAAATAATTTATGCAACTCTTTTCTTCCTCTTGGAAATGTAAATGTGCCTCAAAAGCTAGACATGATGTTTATCAATTTGTCTTACATTGAATTTGCATAACTTGTGAAACCTGCTAGAAACAACACTTCAGCACTGAATTATTACTAAAAAGATTTTGTGTGTGTATGTTTTTAAAAATCAGAATGCTTTTATTAAATTGGCTGCAAAAAAAGTCATAACTGTGTGTTCTTTTGGCAGTATACTTGACCTGGGGACCTTATTTTTTATATCATCCAATGTATTTGTAGAAATCACAGATCCTGTTCTTCATTTCTTCATCATCTATATACATCTACTTCACATAATTAAGGGTATTGGCTTTAACTTTTCTCCTTGAAGTGCTTCATATAAAATATCAACATTATGTTTTCTGCATCAGTATATAATTCCTATGCCTTATCAGTCTCACTTGGCCTTTCAGCACTGCTAGGACTTTAAGGATACTTTAAAAGAATATTAATATAGATTTAATGATTAGTGACATCATTAAATGATTTAATTCCAGCATAAGTGTGAGGAAGAGACAGCCAAACTTTATTTTTTTTACATTTTATTTATTTATTACCATTGTCATTCATCCCCCCCTACACCCTTTTACACTTCCACCCTTCTTCCCTGCCCTCCACAATCACCACATTGTTGTCCCTGTCCATGAGCTCTTTCTATTTTTTGGTTTTGCAAGTTTCCCTCTACCCTGCAACCCACCCCCTAGAGCTGTCAACCTACTCTCTATGAGTCGGTCTCTATTTTGCTTGTTAGTTCAGTCTGTTCATTAAATTCCACATATGAGTGAAAATCATATAGCAACTGTCTTTCTCTGACTGGACAGCCAAACCTTAATAATAAGCTTTCCAAAGGATGTAAGAAAATGCTCTCATATGTATTGTAAATATACCCCTCAGTACAAATAAATGCTATAGAAAAAAAAACTCTCTGATCACTGCCCATAGAATAACTGGAACACAAAACTGAATGTTGATGAGTTACAAGTCTAAATTAAAAATTAAATAAACAATAGTAATAAAATTTGAAAATCATGTTGATGTCAATTTGTTAACCTATCAGGTTTTTCTGATGTTTCTTTTTTTTGGATTTATTTATTTGTTTGTTTGTTTTTAGAGATGGGGGAGAGAGAGAGAGAAACATCAATATGTGGTTGCCTCTCGCTCACCTCCTACTGGGGACCTGGCTTGCAACCCAGGTATGCAACCTGACTGGGAATCGAACCAGGAACCCTTTGGTTTGCAGGCTGGCACTCAATCCATTGTGCCACACCAGCTAATGTTTCTCTCAATTACTGTTCAGAGTATTTGGGGATGGATGGTAAATCTGCTCTGTAGGCAGTTTAGAGAAAAACAAACTCCCGTTACTAAAAACACTCCACCTGCCTCACACTAAATTTAGGTCACATCACCGATCTCCAATTACACACAATAGCTACATAATTGGTGGATTCACTTTTTTGATGTACATATATTGAATAAAATATATCTTCTTTTACATTTCAAAGAGTCTGTACTTACCCACATAGGGCCACTTTACACACTCGCACACACAGATTTCAATGTAGGCTCTTGCAAGCCAGACTGAGGGGGTTCATGACTAAATTAAACTTGTAAAAATTGTTACTATTTTCTCAGTATTTTGACTTTACAGTGCTTTCCCTTTAACCTTTGGCATCAGATCAGCTCATCTGATGGTTTATACCAACATAACGTACAACATACTGAGCACTGAATTTCTGAACATACATACCCAATTCTATTGCTTCTTGATAGGTATTTAATGATGTCACATAATTAATGCCATTACTCTGCTCTGGTGGGGAAATCCTGTCTATGTTAGGAACTATAAAACTTATTACATCATTACTCTGCTCAGAGTCATACCACAAAGCACCAGTGTGAAGCAATGTGATTCTAGCCCAGAGAGAGGGAATTCCACCACTGAACTATTGGGCAGACTTTCGGAGGCTAGAAGGAAAGGTTCAGCACTATCTGAGATCTATGGCAGTAATAATGGTAGGTCAGAATAACAGCATTTATTGAATGTTTACCAGGCCCTGTTTTAAAGCTACCTATTTTAGGCTCTACTCTCCCAGAAATGGACTCTGAGGCAAAGTTGTATGCAGAAGTTTTATTTGAAATTCTCTTATTATGAACTGCTCTGACAGCAAGAAGGAAAAAGGACTGGGCAGTATGAGAATTTGAGCATGGAGGCTTCAACAGAGGCCTCTACCAATGCTATGTGGGGCTTGGAAGCTGGACAGCCCTTCAGAGTTGTCCTGAATTGAGGCCAGAATACCAGACAAAAATGAACAACTTTTGGCCTTGTGCTGACTCTCAAGATGGGGCATAACCTTGTTCAATGCAGTTTCTTTTGGTAAAAGGAAGTCCCCTGGAAGGACTCATCTGTAAGCCACCTGCAGCTAACTCCCACCAGCTGTAAAAATGAGTGCCTTAGTCCTAAAGTGGGTATCTGTGTAGTGACTTACAGCAAACACCACAGATGTCTTATATGCACTGTCTCACCTAGTCCTCACAGCCGTCCTACAAAGTAGAGACTATTCTTTCCTCACTTTACAGATGAAGAATTTGAGATTCAATTATTAGTAGCTTAGGAAGCCAGGACTTGAGCCCAATTCAAGCCTTTAGTCCTCACCCTCTAAAGACAGAGTGTGCCATTCTACTATCCTCAATTAATGTTTGATAAACTTACTTAAGAAGACAAGTGGGGAAGTTTCAACTTTATAACTTGGGCAAAATGTCTAGCTTTTGGAAAAGAATTGAAACCCATTGGTATCATAAAATTTATTTAAAAAATCACAGACCATCACTTGGTGTTTCCATTTCTGCACCAACTAAACTTCAGCTTGAGTTAAAGCAGGCTGATGGGTATGAAAGGGTTCATCATATAATGCTTGCATCTATAGTAAAAGTTTAAATGTTTTCAAATGAACATTTTTTAAGTCACAAGAACCAAAGTGGTTTATAGATGAGTTCTATATGAGATTAAGGAAAAAATTTAATTTCAATATAATCTAAAGTATTTTATAAAGCCAACAAGACTTTAATATTACACCTGATAACTACAGCAAAATGTAGTCCAACATCACTTATAGATAGAGATGAAAGATTCAAAATAAAGAATTAAGGAATGAAGTCAGAAGAATAATACAATATATCTTGCTGGGGTTTACTCTAGGAAACAAGAATGGGTCGATTATCATAAAAGATAGCAACAAAAATTCATTCTATCAAAAAGTAAAGTAGAAAAGCCTCACAATATCATTAAATGCTTAATAGTCATTTGGTAAAACTCAGAACCTTATTTATAAAAGTGCCATAAAAACAGGAATAAAGAAGGCTACAACAAAGGAGGCAAAAACATATAATAAGGATTACAAAGTCTCTTCAATAAGTGGTGTTGGGAAAACTGAACAGGTATGTGCAAAAAAAAAGAAATAGACCACCAACTTACACCTTACACAAGAATAAACTCTAAGTGGATTAAAGACATAAATGTAATACCTGAAATCATAAAAATCCTGGAAGAAAACATAGGTAGTAAACTCAACAACATCGCTCTTAGCAATATCTTTTTGGATACGCCTCCTAGAACAAGGGCAACCAAAGAAAAAATAAACAAACAAGGCTCTATCAAACTAAAACATTTTTGCACAGCAAAAAAAATCATCAGGAAAAAAAATATATAACCTACTGAATGGAAGAAGATATTTGCCAATGATACATCCACTAAGGGGTTAATACCAAAAATTTATGAGGGACTCATATTAACAACAACAAAAAATCTAATTTAAAAATGAGGAAAAGACCAGAATAGACACCTCTCCAAAGAGGACAGATGGCCAATAGACATATGAAAAGATGCTCAATATCACTAATCATCAGAGAAATGGAAATTAAAACCACAATGAGATGTTGCCTCATACCTGTCAGAATGGCCATCATCAAAAAATCAACAAACAACAAGTCTGGTGAGGATGAGGAGAAAAGGGAGCCTACTGTTGGTGGGATTGTAAATTAGTATAGCCACTGTGGAAAATAATATGGAGATTCCTCAAAAAATTAAAAATACAGCTCCCATGTAATCCAGCAATTCCACTTCTGGATATTTACCTAAAGAAAACAAAAACACTAATTTGAAAAGATATATGCACTCTTGTCTTCTTTCCAGCATTACTATAGCCAAGATATGGAAGTAACCTCACCAATAGATGAATGGATAAAGAAAATGTATTATTTATTTTTATTTACATTTTATTTTTATTATATATAAATATATATAATTATATATATATCAAACACACATGATGGGATACTATTCATCAATAATAAAAAGTGGAATCTTGCCATTCGGATCAACATGGATGGACCTATAGGGTGTTGTGTTAAGTGAAGTAAGTCAGAAAAAGGAAGCCAAACATTGTGTGATTTCACTTATATGTGAAATCCAAAAAAAACAAAATGAATAAACAAAACAAAAAAGAAACAGATCCAAAAAAACAGAGAACAAGCTGATGGTTGCCAAAAAGGATGGTGGTGAGGAAATAAGGAAAAGAAGGTGGGGAGAGTGAAAGAAAGAAAGAAAGAAAGAGAGAGAGAGGAGGGGGAGAAGGAGGGAGGGAGGGAAAGTAAAAAAGATGCAAATTTTCAACTGCACAGGAGTTGGCACCTCCAACCCTAACCCTTGCATTGTTCCAGGGACAACAGTACTTAAATTCCAAATTGTACTTTCATGAAAGTTAAATACCATTGGCTCTAAATAGGTATTTTATAAAGACACATAGTTCAAAAATTTACTAGTCTGTCATCATTATTAATCATGTCAACTCTATAGTTGTTGGGTAGCATAGAATCTAAAGCAGCAGGGGAGAAAAAGAGACTACCTATGGTAGATTTGTTACCAGAAACCAACATAAAATATATAATAAATGGTATTCACTGAAATAACTGCCATTATAAATTAGAAAATAAGACAAGAACACCTGTCTTTAGAAACACTACTCTTGCAACATCTGTGTGTTAGATTTCTATGTCTGCTATAACAAAATCCCACAAATGACATAAGATTTAAATAACAGAAATTACATCATCTCACAGTTCTTGAAGCTAGAAGTCCAAAGTCAAGGTGTTGACAGGGCCACATTCTCTCACAAGATGTGCTTCTAGTGGTTGTTGTTCCATGGCTTATAGATAGATCGTTCCAATTTCCACCTCCATCTTCACATGGCATTCTACTCTGTGTGTCTGTGCCCAAATATACTTCTTTCTTGTTAGAATAGCAGTCATTGAAATAGGGCCCATCTGAATGCAGTATGACCTCATCTAATTTTGATTACATCTGCAAAGACAGGTTATAACTTCAACATATTTTTATACCATGCATTTCAACCCATAGCAACCTATTAAAACTTTAAAATTTGTAGATAACTTTGGCCCAGCAATTAATCCCACTTCTGGAAATCTCCCTTGTAGAAACAGAAATATATATGAAATATTTGTTTAATTTATTTTAATTTTGAAAAAACTGAATCTCATGAGTTGAGGAACTGTGGCTTTTCCAAATCACACAGGGATCAAAAACTATTTTTAAATAATGAATTAGAGTTAGGCCAGTTGGCATGGTGGGTACTCCACAAGAAAAATGATAGCGTGTAAGAAATGCAAGATGCAGACAACTTTTCATGAACCTAATTTTTAAAAAACAATGAAAGAGAATTCTTATACCAGTATATATAATCTAATATATGTTAAGGTTAGTGTGGAGAAAAATAAGGGATTCAAAGTTGTTAACATGGGTTACTTTCTTGGAGGAATATAGTGGTGGTAGGAATGATAAGAGGAGAAAAGCAGCAAATCAAAATCAAAAGAAAAAAGAGTGCACTATAAAATATGTCATTATAGTTTTATACAATTGTGTGTCACAGTGTGTGTAAACACTCACTCTCCACAGCTAAAAAACATAGTTAAAGGACTGTTGTAGGTATTCTTACATAAATATCCCTAAAATGAGTATACTTGAGTGACTACTAGAGAGAGCAATCCAGGAAATTATGTTCCTTTACATAGTTTGGTCAATATGTGCAAGTTATTACAAAGGGGTGTGTGTGACACAATTAAATAATTAATGAATACATATTAATGGCAAAACTTGGGAAAATATAATTTCTTTAAAGTACATATTCAATAACACTTTTTACATGTGCTATTTGTATGAAGTAATAGCTGAACAGGATGAAGTTATTTTAATTCTTTTTTTTTAACTATCTTCTTTTCTTTTTTAAAGAGTTTATTTATTTATTTTTATAGAGGGAAGGGAGGGAGAAAGAGAGAGAGAGAAACATCAATGTGCGGTTGCTGGGGGTCATGGCCTACAACCCAGGCATGTACCCTGACTGGGAATCGAACCTGCGACACTTTGGTTCGCAGCCTGCACTCAATCCACTGAGCTATGCCAGCCAGGGCCTATTTTAATTCTTATAAACAGAATTTAGTAGAAGAATATTCAATGGTATTCTGCAAATAGCATTGTGATTTCCAGAACTCTTCCCCACTGAATTAGTATGAAAACCTCAGTTCCACAATATCTCACTCCATGCCAGGCCTGTAGGTAGAGTGTGAAGTTAAAATAGTCACATATTTTCTAGGGAAAAAAGAGTGATAAGATCATTTAGTTGCAGTGTGTAATCAGATGACAACAGATTAGGGAAGAGATAGTGTGAGCTAGAGAAAGAAAAAATCTGAAGAACAGGGAAAACCCAATTGGCATTCCTTGAATATGTGCTTTGGTGAGTTTACTCTAACTCACTTATGTCTATTTTAGGCTGTATATGCAAGACACTGGACTTTAAAGATTTCCATACTTTTTCCTCCCTACTGCCCCAGAATTTATATGGGCAGAAATCAACTGAAACATTTAAGATTGAAAGGGTCTTGCATTGTCAAAAACATCTTTTTCAGAATTAAAAACTAATATAACCTACTAAATATAATATAAACCAAGACATTTTCCCCAAAACCACAGCATCAGTGAAATATCCACATTGAGTAAGCCATTTATTAAGCCATATGTATATGACATCCTTAAAGTGTTTCCAATTCTGGAAAGTAAGTGTCTATGTCTACAGTTTACCACAATTCAAAATAGAGATAGAAAACTTAGAAGACTAAATAATGTGTTTAGAACAAAAGAAAGAGTAATTATGTCCAAATGAGGTAACAAAAACTTAGTACACATAGTTAGCTCCAATAAATACTTACTACTCCAAAAAAGCCCAATGACATTAAATCTTACAAACTAAGTTCTTGTGTTTAACAGTGCAGTATTGAAAATTAACTGCACATAAAGAGCATAGCTGATTGATGGGCAACAGTTTTGAGCACTTTGTGCAGGAGGCTGGCCTGGGAAGCACACTTTGCAAAACTGAGAAGCAGGTGTACATTCTTTTGTACTAAGAACAATGCAGGCAGTTACATCAAATTGTCAGCATCATGTCAAAGGCAACTGTTTTCTCAAGTGGAGAAGAAGAGTCTGTATGAGGTTTAAAGCTATGAGAACTGAGTTTTAGTCCTGATGCTTCCTCTGCTCATCCTCATGTGCTTAAATAAATCATTTACCTTCTTTGACTTCCAGTAGCAATTCAAAACCTAACTGAAACTAGTAATTCCTTATGACTGCATCATAAAAAGGATAAAAATTAACACACATAAATGTGTTTTATCTGAATGTAAGATGTCATTATTAAAATAACTAGTGCTAAGTACAATAGAAGGCTGATAAAGGAATTACACATAAGTTTGCTTAAAATTGCAACTTCTGTAAATGGGAATGGCAGGAAATGTGCTTTTTCTTCAATCATACAGTTAGTAGATCAGGAATTAAGCCAGACTTTCAGCTATTTCATGAACTCTGAATGACCTTTAGTGGTCCTACAGCCAAAATCAATTTGAAAATCTCTAATGTGAAAGGGATGGAAGGAATAAACTCCTCAATTCATTTCAATTATCAATTTAAATAAGAGTGAACAACTAATTCTGTGACTTGGGTAAATATTTCATGGATGTTGTATACTACGGTTTTGAATAAAGACAGTTTGAATCTCAGAGAAGAGTAGAATCTGAATTCAAGTAACCACTGACTGATAATTTAAAAATAAGATGTCATCATTTATAAAAATTTCATTGGAGGGACTTTGATTTCAGCTCAGACATATAAAGAGCTTGGGAGCCATCATTCCCATCCTTGCAACAACAACAACAGAAGCCAGATAAGCTGACTATCAGCTTTTTGGCGGGAGGGAACACATTAGAGAACTGAGATTGCAGAGCCAACTACCATCCCAACATCTAGATAGGTGGGCTCCTCGGGAAGACAACTCAGGCATTTACTTATCTGGAGCAGAAGCCACTAGACAGATGTCATATAAGCTGGAAAGTCCATTCGACTAGAAAATTTGGTGAGTTGCTGGTGGCTGAGTATAGGCTATTATAAGAGCAAGAAGCTCCTTGGAGTTGAACTAATGGGGAAGGGGCCACATAGTTATAGGTTTTTCCTATAGGAACTTGGCTATCACAGAATCAATAATGCTGAGAATGCTACACTCCTGCCCCCACCAGGTGGCTCTAGCTGATAGAGAGGAAGGGTAGCCATGGTGAAATCCACTCATACCCTTCTCTCTTAGGGAACAAAAGGATTCAACTCCAGGAATTCTGACACTGATAGTGGACATCAGGGAAATCCTATTCCAGTTGGGTTAAGGGAACTCTGTGCTGCATCAGCCTCCCTGTGTAATTTAAAGAAAAAAAATAAAAGATTAAATGTACAGAGCAGAGGACCCCAGTTACATAGACTAGAGACACTGGAGGACAACCACTGTAGCATGGGAAGGATTAGAGGGCATAGGCTTCTGCCTAGAGAAGGAATGGAAACACTTGTGAAAGCCACATCCCCCTGGGCAAAGGCCTGCAGTACACTCCAAACACTAGGATTCAAACCATTGAAGAAAACATCCACTCCCCTACACCCTACTACTACCATAATAATGAGCCTCCAGGAATAGTAATAGTAGATTACAGATGGGAAATAGAAAGAGACAAACTCTCTCTGGGCAGCAGTACAAAGGTAAGCCCTAAAGGCAAGAGGGGAGACAAAAAACAGGGACACTGGAGGAATTTGAAACCCCTGGTACCTGTAATACAACAAACACCAAATATAATGCAACTCCTGGCCACATTCAAATAAATCCTCACATTATGGATTTCAGTATTTAACACCTTATACACTTCTCCAAGGCAGACATACAGAGGGCCCAGGGACACATGAAAGGATGCTCAGCATCATTAGCCATCAGAGTGATGCAAATTAAAACCACAGTAAGGTATCACTTCACACCAGTCAGAATGGCCACCATAACCAAATCAACAAACAAGTTCTGGCTAGGTTGTGCAGAAAAGGGAACCCTAGTACACTGTTGATAGGAATGCAGACTGGTGCAGCCACTGTGGAAAACAGTATGGAATTGCCTCAGAAAACTAAAAATGGAACTGCCTTTTCACCCAGCAATTCCACTGCTGGGATTATATCTAAGAATCCTGAAACACCAATTCAGAAGAACCTATGTACCCCAACATTCATAGCAACACAATTTACAAAAGCCAAGTGCTGGGAACAGCCTAGGTGCCCATCAATAAACGAGTGGATTAAAAAAAAGTGGTACATTTACACAATTGAATACTATGCAACAGAAAGAAAGTTCTACCCTTTGAGACAGCATGGATGGGACTGGAGAGCATTATGCTAAGTGAAATAAGCCAGGTGGTGAAAGACAAATACCATATGATCTCCCCTATAAGTGGAATCTAATCAACAAAACAAACAAGCAAGCCAAATAGAACCAGAGACATTGAAATAAAGAACAAACTGACAGTAACCAGAGGGGATGGGGGACAGAGATAACAGGGGAAAGAAAGGGAAGGGTCATCAAAGAACATGTATAAGGAAGCCATGGACAAAGCCAAAGGGAGGTAAGATTGAGGGTGGAAGTTGGGGGTGAGTGGGGCAGGAGAAAGTGGTGGCAGGAAAATAAGACAATTGTACTTGAACAGCAGTAAAAAAGAAAAAGGGAAAGAATAATAAAATAAATACTATTGTTTTTTCTAGTGGAAAAAACCACCCTATACAACATGTCTGACTTCCAGCAAAATATTACAAAGTGCCAGTATCAGTAATAAAAACTGGTGATTACTACTGATTGAAGAAAATTAAAATGATAATAAAGGAATACTATGAATAACCCTATGCCCATAAATTCAGTAACTTAGATGAAATATACCAATTACTTAAAAGATACAAACAACCAACCAAAATTCTCTTAACAAGAAACAGATAACTTAAATAAACTTATATTTTTCCAAACATACTGAATTAGTACCTAAAAATCTACCCCCAAAAGATGCCAGGTCTAGAAGCTTTCATTGGCGAACTCTACCAAACATTTAAAGAAGAAATTATTCTAATAATACACAATATTTTTCAGAAAATAGAAGAAGAGGGAACATTTTCCAACTCATTTTATGAGGCCAGCAGTGTTTTTGAAACCAGAAAAAGAGATGCAAGAAAATGAAACAACAGACTATTATATTTCCTGAACACAGAGGAAAAATGTTCAAGAAAATATTAGAAAATCAAATTCAACAATGTATGGAAGGAAGTATGAACCATGGTCTAGTGGTGTTAATATCAATTTATTTCACCATATTAACAGACCAAGGGAAAAAAATCACATGATCATACCAGTAGATGCAAAAAAATAACATGTGATAGCCATTCATGACCAAAATTCTCAAAAACCTAAGAATAGAAGGAGATTTTCTTTTTCTTTTAAATATTTATTTATTTATTTTTAGAGAGAGGGAATGGGAGGGAGAAAGACAAGGAGAGAAACATCAATGTATAGTTGCCTCTCATGTGGCCCTCACTGGGGACCTGGCCCGCAACCCAGGCATGTGCCCTGACTGGGGATTGAACTGTCAACCTTTTGTTTTGCAGCCCTCGCTCAATCCACTGAGCAGCACCAACCAGGGCAAAAGGAGACTTCCTTAACCTATTACAAAATAGATATGGAAAATTTACTGCTAACATCATACTTAATGGTGAGAGTCTGAAACTGAATGCTTTCATCCTTAGGACAGGCACAAGATATCCTCCCTTACAACTCTTACTCAACATTGTACTGAAGTACTAGTTAGTGCAGTAAGGCAAGAGAAACAACTAAAAGTTATACATATTAGAGAGGAAAAAATAACACTGCCTTTATTTGCACATGGCATGAATGTCTATGCGAAAACTCCAAAGAACCTACCAAAAAAAAAAAAAACCACCAACCAACAAACAAAAAAAAAACAGGAAAGGCACAGGACAGAAGATAAATATGCAAAAGTCAATAACTTCCCCCTGTACCTGCAATGAACAAATGAAATTTGAAATTTTAAAAATATATGTATGTATACCATTTAAAATCACATCAAAAATAAAATACTTAGGTATAAAATTAACAAAATATATACAAGACCTATGTGTGGATATCTACAAAAAAACTAACAAAAATATAAATATAAATACGCATATATTCTTAGCTCTGCTCACTAGAGAGCCTAGAAGCAATCAGATCCCTTAATGAACATAATCAGCATCCAGATCTTGATTTCCAATACCATTATCCAACAAAAAGAACCAGGGCTTCTTGAGGAAATACCTGAAGATAGGGCAGAGGCAGAGAATATATGTACAATGTGAGCCCAGAGCATATTGTAAGTACCAGAAAGTAAGGAAATGCTTATAAAACAGAAGTTCCGGGTATGTCAAAGGGGCACAGAAGCTAAATGAAAGAGCTTCCAATGGCCAAAGCTGAGAAAACTTGAGCAACAAAAGAAATAAAGTGGCATTGGATTATAACCTAAAGTGTAAAATAAATGTAATTCCATCCTGATATAAATGATCAAATAGATAAATAAATAGGAGAGAACAGACAAATCTTCCATGTAAAAGAATTCCAAGTAATTTGTATAGATACTTCACCCTCAAGAAGGTAAAACAGAACTCGGCATTCCTTAAGTTTGGGCTGCATAAGAGTTCCTTCCAAAGAGTGCAGTATGAAAAAAAGAAAAATGAGTAACTTTGAAGTAGAAAAACTTTACAAATACTGCCTCAGCTGGCTGGTCAAGGTCAATGTCAACACTGATAAGTCATCTCAACAGTATGTTCTTTTTACAGGATGTAAAGAAAATGACACTTTACATCTGTGGTTTTTCTCCCCTAAACACTTAATCGTTCTCTAAGCATGAGAAAAATGTCACAAAGCCAAACTGAGGGACAATGTTCAAAATCTGACAAGCATTTCTCAAAACTGTCAAAGCCATAAAAAACAAACACTGAGGAACCGTCACACATCAGAGGAGGTGAAGGTGACATGAGTAAATGTAATGCAGTATTCTCAGTGGAATCATGGAACAGGCAAAGGACATTAGGAAAAAAATAACAAAAGCCAAAAAATGTATGGAATTTATGTTAATTTACCAATGGTGGATTCTTAGTTCTAACTGGTGTACCATAATAATGTAAGATGTTAAGCACACAGGAAACTGGATGTGAGGTATAAAGGAACTGTCTGCACTATTTTTGCAACTTTTCTATCAATCTACACCTACTCTAAAATAAAAAGTTTACTTAAAATGTAGACAAGTACTTTGGAGGTAAGTAAATGCAAGAATAGGAATGGGAAGTGTATGATAGGGAGTGATTGAAAGTTGGGGTCAGGCATTACTGATAAAGACACATTTAAACAAAGACTTGAAGGAGAAGAGAGTTAGTCTTACAAAAAAATCCATCGATAGACGAGTGGATAAAACAACTATGGGACATTTATGCAATAGAATACTACTTGGCTGTAAAAAAAAAAAGAAAATATTTCCCTTTGCAACTGTATGCACGGACTGGAGAACATTATGCTAAGTGAAACAAACCAGGCAATGAAAGACAAATAACATATGATTTCACTCATATGTGGAAGGTAATGAACAAACTGCACTGACAAGCAAAATGGGGACAGACTTATAGATGGAGAACATATGACAGCTCTGGGGATGTGGTTAGAGGGTGGAAGGACTGAGCAAAATGGACTCTGGGACATGGACAATGGTGTGGTGATTACTGGGGGAAGGAGAGATAAGGGTAATGGTAATGGTAATGAAAAAAATACAATAAAAAACTTAAAAAAAAGAAACTTGGGAAGAAGAGATTGAAGAAGATGAGTCCCCTTAAACTCAGTAGCTTAAACTCCAGTTTGTGTAGATAAGTGCTCAAGTGGACAACTCTGTTTTGCAAAAGTCTCTGCATTACAAATATATTGTTCAAGTAACTCATGGCAGTAGCCATGGACTTACCCACAGGCTTTCCAAATGCTGGGAACAAAGCTAAGGTGTTATAAGCAAAATGAGAATAATAACAGTATCTCCTTCATCAAGTTATTTTAGGGATTAAATTGAATAACATGTAATGCACTTAGCGCAGTGCCTGGTACCCAGAAACACTCAATAAATTTTTGCTATTGTTAAAAAAAATTACTGAGGACAAGTGTCACAGGCAGAAGGAAGCCTCAACACAAAAGCCTGAGGCAGGAGTGTACCTGGCATATTTAGAGAATAACAAAAAGATTGATTGTAAATACAGCATAGGAACCCAGGTAGGTGGGAAGCAGAAAAGTTAAAAGAAGTAGCAAGAAAGATAAATGATTGTAGAGAAGGTGATACAGCATACTGTAGTCCACTGTGTGATGTTGGCTTTTATTTTGAGTGTGATATTGAGCCATTGCTGGGTTTTGAGCAAAAGAGACACATCATGCAACTTAACTTTTAAAGGCATCCCTTTGAACCTAGAGCAGACATTAGCAAATGACAGTTCATAGAATTGCATCAAGATTAATTTCTTAGCGTTGGCAGATGTAATATAGATGGTTATGTAAGATGTTAATGTTAGGGAAACTGAAAGGTATGAAGGCACTATCTGTACTAACTTTCTAACTTTTCTGTAAATCTGAAAGTATTTCAAAATAAAAAAGCTTATTAAAAAATAAATTGTATACAAAGAGGGAAGATCTCACGTTAAGTGTTCTTACCACCAAAAGGGGAGGGGGGCATGAGGAAACTTTTGGTGTTGATGAGCATGTCTATACTTGAGTGTGGTGATGGTTTTATGAGTGTATGCATGTATCCAAACTCATCAACCTGTATACATTAAATATGTATACCATCTTGTATATCAATTATACCTCAATATAGCTATTTAAATAATATATTGTGTTGTCATCTTTATTTTAAAAAAGAAAATAAACTGCATTGTAGGAAAGAAGGAGAGATCGATTGTTTCAGCCAGAGGCTTGGACACACTACACACCAAAACCACAAGTTTCATTACACACAGAATGCTGGCCAGAGACTCAGATTCCAATACTTGCCTGGGGTCATCAACAGTAGAAAGGATCTCTCCTGAGACTCAAACCAGGAGAGGAAATTCCAAATACTGAGCAGGAGGGAGTTTGGAATTACATAGGTCATTAGTAAGCAAACTTCAACAGCTAATTTGAAAGGAAGCCAGTAACATACATGTACAGAGCTCCTTGTATGTGTCCAATAGAACATTAGGAGGGGCAGGGTGGTGTTTGCCCAAGAGCATAAATCCTTAAATGTCCCTTAGTTGATACTTTACTGCATTTCTCCAACTACTGAATTCAAATTCTCTGTAAACATCAACGGGCTGATTTCTTCATCACTTTTCATTCCACCACTTAATTTGTGGCCTTGAAACAAACCACATCTTAGTTTAAATAAGTTACCTTATCTATAATACTGGGATAATATTATAATACTTCATAGTCAAAAGACAGGGATTAAAGTAGATGGCCATTGACAGCTCTTCCAGAGCTTCATCACCTCCATGTCTAAGGTGCATAATTAAATTGTCACTTGCTTGAGGTGTCAAACTTTTCTGCATTCACTCTGATCACTCTTTTCCCTTTAGAAAAAGCTGCTTCCTCTCTTGGAATCCCTTCTTTCTATGCTACATTGGTTAAATTTCTTACCACTTGCAATTTAGCAATAACCAAATAATGGCATTTGCACTAGCATTCAACTGATACCTATCTGTGGAGCATGGGAAGACTTTTATTTGATCAGAGAAAATGAAATCAATCTTTTCTGTTAAGTTTCAATGTCATCCTCACTCCTAGTAGTGAGCAACCCTTCTAGAGAAGATAAGTTGTCCTAGTGAATTTGCACTCATATGTGTTATCATGTATAAGTGGGTGATTGTTGCTTTTTGTTTTTCTGCATACCCTATCCCTATGAACCTTACCTTGGGGCAAAAAAAGAAAGATTCTAACTTACAGAGTGATGACTTACTGAAAACTACATGACTTACTTTATTTTTGTAAGAAAAAGTATACTTCTTTAGATTTGTATTCATGTATCCCTAGTAACTTCAATGGCTTTGAAAGACATGAATGAACTTTACATTACTGTCCGTATTTTTTGAAAACATCATTAATTATTCAGAGTTTGCTAAGGGTGTTTCGGAGACACAGCAAAGTTTTTCAATAGATATTTCCAAACAGTTTATGTAGTTGTTTAATATTTATGATGCTTCTATAATGTGTTCTCACCTTTATAAACTTCAATGACCCTAGATCTTTTCTTTGAAACATCACTTGCCTCACAATAAATACATGGCTATAAAAGCTGGGCTAACTAGCTTAAGTTTATCTTTTATAAGATTAACATCTTACAGCAATTTGTACAATAAAGAAAAGGCTAAACCCATCTAGTGTTAATAAAAATAAGACCTTATATTTTTAATGGTTTATAAATTAGATATTACCTTTTCATAAATTATCTTGTTTGAGCCTCACAACAATTCTAAGATATAGTTAAAAATGGGTATGTTATCTCAATTTTGTAGATGGGGCAACTGAAGCTAAGAGAAACGCCAATTAAAAAGGAGAATGGAAATGATAACAAATAAACTAGTCTTTGATATTTGATCCAATGATCAATGTCAGGCTACCGAGCTTTGGGGGGAATTACTTGTATTAGAATGAAAATTATATCACTCTGTTTTCTCCTTTCCCAAATGAAACTAGAACAGGCTTAAAGTAGTTTTGTAATCATGTATCTCCCTACCAATGTATTACAAATCATTTGCAAGTATACTCACTTGCTTTCACATCATTGTTAAAAAAGAAGTATAAACAAACAGAACCCACTGTAATGGTTAATATTACCTTAAGAGATGGACACCTGTCTCCCTAGATGAATGTGTTTCGAAGAAATTGCACCCATCTCCCAAATAGTCATCTTTTAAGCCCACAGATGCCTAGCAGATGTTCTAAATTGGTATTTCTAGAAATTCTTGGGTAATCTGTGTGTGCTAAAGGGATGTCTTACCCTTCTTGATACTCTAAAGGTAAGGATAAGAGATTGGAGGGGAGAGTAAGGCTCTCACACTGGACCTGTTTTCCAGGTAGGGTGGCTGAGTATATCGATAATATAGAAATAGAGGGTAGTAAGTGGGAAGGTCAGGGCTAGTATAATGCACACATTGTTAGTTACATTTTTACAACTACCTCACTTTTATAATCAAATTTCATCTTTTGCTATTTAATTTACACCCAACTTGGAGTTGTCTCTCCAAGTATGAAGAAAATGTAGGTTTCACCCTACTTCGTGTATATTCAAGACAAATGCTTCCTAATATTTACATTAGCTCAAATTGCTCACTATTTAGAGAGGCCTAACATGCAACAAATTATAGTGTTTCCTAATAAGTAAACATGAAATGTCTTGCCATGAGCTTTAAGTATTTCTTTTGAAATAAAATTATAGTTCTTTATTGTTCATTTTTATGTACAAAGAACAATCATATACACAATAATAATCATCATCATTGTTGGTTTTCAATAATGTTAATTAATAGAAACTGTAAATTCCTGATTATTATAACAAAGCTTATAATCAGCTAAACTTGGATAAAATCAAGTTTTTCATCTAACCTTGGAATCTACTGAATGTTCATTTTTCCCATGATGTTTGATATGGCTTAATTTGTACCTATGGAGTGGGGAAAGATTTTCATCAGCAAATAACTGCATGTAAAATTGAAAAAGAAAATGGTAACCTAAGTAGTGTGGGGTGATCACTGCAGATTTTGTAGTCCAACAAATGGACCAGTGGGAGTTTCATTTCACTACCAGTATTTGGAATTCCATTGAAGAAAATAGTGGTAGGAAAATGCATTCTATGAATTTTTCATGTTAAACTCCCAGCAATTTTTTTAAAATTTGGAAGTAAATGCGTGATCTAAGATGTATATATTTTTTCCAAAGTTATATTAAACGACATAATATTTCTTAGTAACAGGTATGCACCACATAAATTTTAAAGGCATCAACAATACTGAATGTACTTGTGGAAAACCAGTCTGTCTCTATCTATTCCAGGAAATATTGCTCAGAGCTGTTCTCTGTCCACAGTTCTGAAAAACCACGTCAATTTTATATAGATTGACTTACTAAATTTACCTTAATCTGTGTGATACTTATATTTCTTCATAATTTTTAGCCCTTCCAGTATTGCCTTTAACAATGTCATCAATGTTTGCTACCTGAATATTATGGACAACTTCTTCACTACATTGTCAGTTCTATAAGTACATTCCAAACATCTTCATTCCTTAGCATTCCCTTGACAACAGACACTTCTTGTACCACCCAGTTTCTCTTTTCCTCTTTACAGAAAATCTTCTTGGAAAAAAATTGGACTTTATGTCTCTAACGCCCCTCAATAACTCAACTGTCAAAAGAAGGTGGCTTTATTGTTGTTAAATCCAACACTCACATTTCTATTTTTTTAATATGTTTCTCGGTAGTAGTCTGTATCATTGACCACTCCTTCCTTGAAACACTTCCCTTCCTTGTCCTTCATTACATTACACTGCCGTCTGCCTATGGGCCATTCCATCTCATGCTGCTTTACTGGCTTCTCTGTGAGGTCTCTAAAATAATCGGTGATGCTCTAGTTTTCTGTACCTACCAGTCACATGTTGTGGCTTTTAATACCATTTATGTATTTCTGACTTCCAAATTACCTGTCTGTGTCTGAGACCTGCCTAGTATACCAGGCTCATTTATGCATCTACCAATTTGATACATCCACTTAGATAATGGATTGGGCATGCGCTTCACAAAACACTCCAAAATAGAACTCTTGATTTCACCATCTACCATACTTGCTCTTCCCTAACACTTTGCAGTCTTAATAAATAAATTTATGTCACAGAAAAGAGAAGAGATTACTGCACCACAATCCTTGAATAGGCAAAAAGAAATTAGATCTACTGCCCAAGTGAAAGTGTTCATTTTTGCTGGGAAAAAATGTTAGTTCACAGTGGCCAAAAAGAAAGCAGGGTGTGTGAGCACAGATGCAGGTCGTGGTGGTGGGAGTTTGTGGATATGATCTTCTTTCACATTCACTGAAATGGGCAGCAAGTTCTTCAGCTGAGACCCATTGCAGAGGAGGAGTTGATCATTGCACCAAAATCACATCAAGCTCCAGAACAAACTACTGAACTTCCTGTGCAGTGATGGGACATCTTTTCAGCAAATGAGAAGTGGATCAACCACGGTTACTTGTCACACAGGATATTTTTATAAACTTCACCAAAGACAAAAACCTTGCAATGTTTGTCTTTGGAACGGTGCTGTCCACCAATATATAAGAAGTTATTTGCAACCAGCCTCAATCAATTTCAAACACATTTTGTTAGGAGACAGATGTCAGGAATCTAGCTGAACAGCTGCTCTTGGAGACCTCAATTAAGTCATGGAAGACAAAGGGAAATTGTACGAAAGCACACTGGCAAACAATGAGGAATGCAGCACTGTGATGTGTCATGAGGAATATATCCTCAGGGAGTAGAATATCAAGATTTTCATTGAGCAAAGAAAAGGCTGTGCTGTCTAGAAGATGAAAACAATAATTGGCAAGCAATAGGAATACACAGATATCTATCTTTGCTACAAATCAAAAGATAAAATTTCTTGATCTGACTTAAAATAAAGGTCCAACATATTAACCTTAGTTTGTACACTAATGACTACTGATTTCTCATAAGCTTATCTCAGCAGCAGCACAGACTCATAATAATCACAAAGTTCTCAAAGGTCACTTAGATCATCCTTTCAATCTGGGCAGTATCACTTTTAAAGGATGACCATGGAGATTGTGCAAAAAATGTCCTGTGATGGAGACCAATGACCTATTTGGAGAGGCAGTGTAGCTTGGTGGGTTAAGAACATATTTTCTGGAGCTAAACTGTCTAGATTCAAACTGTGATTCTGTTACATGGTAGCTATGTGACCTTTGAGCAAGTCACTTAAACCTTCTGTGCCTTCCATTCTTCCTCTGTAAAATTAACAATAATATCAGCTGTGAAGATTGTAGAGATAATTCTGAGTTCATACAAGGCTTAGCTGAGTGTAAATTCTCTGTAAAAATAATAAAATCATCAAAAGATCTTCATTATATTGTTTTTGAAAATATATGTCTTGTTGCTTTAATCCATTCTCCCTAGTTATGAAATCTGAAGCAACCTACTGTATATTTTAGTAATTCCTTCTGCATATGATCTACTATAACTTTTCAAGACTATATTTTTGGTTGAATTTACACAATTGTGACATGGGTTATAATTATTCTGTGTATTTCTTGAAAAGAGCAACCCTTTATTATTCATAATTCCTCCCCTCAGAGCCCAGGTCAACAAGTACCT
Organism: Phyllostomus hastatus; assembly: GCF_019186645.2. NCBI lineage: Eukaryota > Metazoa > Chordata > Mammalia > Chiroptera > Phyllostomidae > Phyllostomus > Phyllostomus hastatus. The sequence continues at coordinate 378,022 of NW_025334016.1, read as the reverse complement.
GATATGAGATATTTGCTCAAGGACTGTTTACTGAATGACTGGCAACCCTTCCAATTTTTAAAGAACACACTATGTGTCTTCTATTTGTTCTAATCTCCAACCTAAACATTTCCAAAATTTTCACAATTCTTTGCATGCCATCATTTCAACTTCCCAATCAGCTTCCTTTGAACATATTTCAATCTTTCAAAGATCCTTGTAAAATGTGGCACCCAAAACTGAACCTAACATGTCACATATGGCCTCACAAATACTAATATTCTGGATTTATCAGTTCCCTGATGTAGACATTATTCTTCTATGAATGCAACAAAGAACAAAATACATTTCAAATAGCTGATTTATTAGTATTCCTCCACCAGTGTGTTCTCCCAACAGATGTGGTTCATATGAAAAGCATTTATCATCCACACTCAAGATGTATTGAATAGATTTTTTATAAAGAACTGAAGCTGACTTGATATCTAAATATCTACATGCTTCTAATTCAGCTTCCTGAGGTCACCCAGAGATTTGGTCATTAATCACTATTAAAGAATCTAAAACTATGAGTGGGACCTCTCTTGAGGGTATGTTTTCAGCCAGTAAACATACATATATAATATATTATAGAATCTTCAGTGAAAAAATTGGGTGATGCCCAATATTCACTCATGAGTTATATAAACCAAGATCTAATCAACAATGTTAATGTTTCTTTCTTTCTTTATTTTTTCAGTTTTTCTGAGGTATAATAGATAAATAAAACTGTATATACTTAAGGAGTACAACATAATGATATGCTATACAAAATATTGTGAAATGATTACGACAATCAAGTTAGTATGTACATTCATTACCTCACACAGTAACCACTTTTGTGTGTGTGTTCAGAATATTTAAGATCTACTCTCTTAGCAGATTTCAACCACACAATATTTGTATCAGTGTTTGTTCTTATGGAATAGTGTCAATGAAGTTACTTTGGGTAACATTAAGTTATTTTAAAAGTCACTGAATATGGAACTCCTACCATGTGAACTTCTCTTGTGAGAAGGCAGAGCTTGGCCCAACAATAATGAGATCAAAAGTGTCCTTGGAGGAGTAGTATGCACAGGTTAAGATAATGCTCTCATCATAATGCAGAATATTTTCTTCAATATCACTATGGGAAGATATCCAATTTATCCGTTAGAATATAGATAAATATTTATATATGACATTTGTATACATAATAAATGAATTCATAAGCGAAGAAAAACTCAAAATGCCTTTGGGACTGTTATCTATAGTGACAGAACAATTATAATAGAAATCACATTACTTTTCAAACAGATGTATGAGGATATTATTGAAATGAAATCTCGTATTATAATTTCCTCTGGACTGAGAAATGTGAAGTGGAAAATAACATAAGTGGAAAACATTACATTTGTGGGCGTTAAGCCAGGGTTTAAAAAGTAGACATTATAGGGGAAAAAAACATAAAAGAGAAAATTAAAGTATCAATGCCTTTGGCATCCATTTAGAACACTATTCATAGAATAGTGTAATTTTATAATGATTTAGGTTATTCTCCAATATGATACCATTAGGTTAAATGACAGTATTTTTGTCCATTTCACTGATGAAGAGAGTTGGGCAGCATTTCAACAGCCTCCCTTTCAACTAGCAGATAATGAAAGGTTGACTGCTTTTGATAGCACAGCCTAATGAATGGCACTGATGCCCCTCCAACTGCTGGAACATGAAATTCCTAGACAAAATTGTTCATTCACAACTCAGCTATATCTAAAGAAGAAGATACCCCTAGTTTCCAGAAACAGAAAGGCAACTCAATACTACAGTGTTAACTCTGCTGGTTGATACCATGGTGTTCCAGGATGTTATCAAACCTGAAAATAGACCCTGATTGCACAAGGTTGGTGTAATGCCCAAGAGGATGTGATCTTATGCCTATTTGAAATTTCAAATGGGCCAAAATGAGCCAAAATGCCGGCAGATAGCTATTAAAGGGGATCAGAAAATCCCCTTTATGCTCCAGTTTCTGGCAGCAAGGAGGCAGCAAGGACAATCGTCACCTGTCCAGCCTTCTGGCTGGCAAATAGTTAAGAGGTCTTTGAGAGATCAAAATCCTAGAGTCTCCCATACATGAGTGGAGATCCAAATTCATATATCTTTTCTGAGGTATAAGAAGAATCCCACAATTCCACATTAATGTCAAACTATCATCTAATATCAAACACCTGTGGTGAGTATCAAACGACAAGGAGTACAAACCCAGAAGCCCTTCCTAGAAAAAAATCGTTCTAAAAACATAAACAAGGGAAGTTTCCTCAACATATTTCCTAAAGCCAGGGCAATTAAAAAAAAAGTGGAAAGAGTATCTCCTGCTTTTTATTTTTTAATGGCAAAGCATACAGGAGAGATTGCTATGAGAATACCCTTAATATTTTTTCTGTTGCTAATCATTTATTATTACTATTATTATTACTTTATTTTATTCTCATCCTCTACCCTAATTCTGATAATCCAACATTTAAAAGGTAATAAGAGAAAACAAAATAATATAGCAATCTCATTTAGAAATGTAATGTTAAATTCTAAATGGTATATTTGGAAAGTGAATGTATCATTGTATTAAACAAATCAAAGATTCTATTTCCTTGTTGAACAATCCTACCACAGAAAATCAAAACAATGCATGATAATTTTTTTAGTCACCATTCAGCTGAGAAAAAAGTAATAAATCCTCAAATTCCAGAAAGAAATTGAAAGGTGAACTTCAGAGAAGTAAGTAACTTTAGAAGACAGCTTTTAAGCAGAGGCCATGTACTGAACTTTTGCTTGCAAAAGGGGGACAAATATCCTCCCTTGGAATTTCTAAACATGCAGTGATCCAAAGCAGGTGGGTATGAAGCTCAATTTCACACTGCTTGCAAGGAAACATAAATCCTGGAGGAATAACCTTCACCCCAAGACCATGGGTAACCTCAAGGAATACTCACACAAGTAAAGTGTTGCAAAGAGTTTATACAGATAGTATACAAGGAAACGAGGCACTGTGATGAAGTCAGAAAACACACAGATTCAGATATGCAAAAACTCATATATAGGAATCATCAGACACATAAGAGAAAAATTTGTTCATAATATCTAAAGAAATAAAAGAAGAAATTTAAAATACCAGCAAGACCCTACAAAAATAACTAAACAAATTACAAAAATATCAAATAGACTATCTCAAAATGTAAAATAATATATACTTAAGGTCAGCTAAACAACAGATTCCATAGAGATAAGGAAAAGTTAATAACTGATACATATAAAAATTTATCCAGAATGTGTAATAGAGAAAATGTAGTAAATATATTAGATATTAACAGAAGATTAAAAGAGAAGGCCTAATATCTTTGAATAATGTTCTTCCATTTTCTGTATCCTCTCCTTCAGGAAATCCAATTAGAGATACATTAGCAGAGAATTTTCCAGAATTACTGAAATACACCAAACTTCAAAGTCATTCAATTATACATGAAACACTTTTTATGAAACACTTTTTAATGGCCATACATTTTATCATGAAGCAATAAAAATTTTAATAAATTGCAATCATGCACAATATGTTCTCTGATACAAAACAATTAAGTTAAAATCAGTAATAAATGATAATTAGAGAAGACTAGTATATTTATAAATTATACACATTTTTCAAACAAATCATGGGTAAATGAATTAACCATGCTGGAAAGATAGTTAGATAATGGACACATTTAAAAATACTTAAAATAATATAAAACAAATATTCATATTGGGAAACAGAAAGTTTGAACTTTATGATCCAAACACATAATTGAAAAGGTGTGAAAAAGAACAGAATCTAAGGAAAGTAAGATAAACATATAATATAGGAACAAGGACAGCATAATAAATTAGAAACAAATAAGAAAATGATAAAACAGAAAAATCAATATTAATAATTTGAAAAGATTTGTAAAAGTGACAAAAGATAGGAAGGCCTATATAAAATATTTAAAAGATGAAGGAGACATTAAAATGTTACAGAAAATAAAAAGTTGAGAAGATAAAATAACAACATGTCAATAAACATAAAACTTAGCTCATGTAAACACATTTATAGAAACATTATTAAAAAACAATATTGACACAAAAGTATAATGTAAATAGTCTTTTGAAATAGCTAAATAGTTAGAGAAATGTTATTACAGCTTTAAAATTTTCCCACAAATAAGACTAAACACTCAGTAAGTGTAACCTGTAAACTATAAGAAAAATTTTACCAAATTATTCCAAATATTCCAAAGTCTAGAGGAATGCCAGAGCAGGCCACTTGACTATAATAATTAAAATTATTACAAACTTGTTAACATAAGAATCCTGAAACACTAATTCAAAAGAACCTATGCACCCCAATGTTCATAGCAGCACAATTTACAATAGCCAAGTGCTGGAAGAAGCCTAGGTGATGAGTGGATCAATAAACTATGGTACATTGACACAATGGAATACTATGCAGAAGAAAGAAAAAAGGAGCTCCCACCCTTCACAACAGCATGGATGGAACTGGAAAGTATTATGTTAAGTGAAGTAAGCCAAGTAGTGAAAGATAGATACCATATGATCTCACCTATAAGTGGAACCTAATTAACAAAACATACTGGCAAGCAAAATAGAACCAGAGACATTGAAATCGACAACAAGCTGACAGGAAGCAGAGGAAAGGGGAGAGGGAAATAACATGGGAAAGAAGGGAAAGGGTTGTAAATGAACATGAATGAGGGACACATGGATGGAGTCAAGGAGGGGTGGGATGGAGGGTGAGAGGTGGGCGTGGGTAAGGTGGGGGAAGTGGTGGTGGGAAAATGGAGAAAACTGTATTCGAACATCAATTAAAAAAAGAAAAAAAAAGTCAGAATGACCATCATAAACAAATCAACAAACAACAAGTGCTGGTGAGGTTGTGGAAAAAAAGGAACCCTAGTGCACTGTTGGTAGGAATGCAGACTGGTGCAGCCACTGTGGAAAACAGTATGGAATTTCCTCAGAAAACTAAAAATGGAACTGCTTTTTGACCCAGCAATTCCACTGCTGGGACTATATCCCAAGAAAGCTGAAACACCAATCCAAAAGAACCTATGCACCTCAATATTCACAGCAGCACAATTTACAATAGCCAAGTGCTGGAAGCAACCTAAGTGCCCGTCAGCAAATGAGTGGATCAAGAAACTATGGTACATTTACACAATGGAATACTATGCAGCAGAGAGAAAGAAGGAGCATGGGTGGAACTGGGGAGCATTATGCTAAGTGAAATAAGCCAGGTGGTGAGGGACAAATACCATATGATCTCACCTTTAACTGGAACATAATCAACAAAAGAAAAAAGCAAACAAAATATAACCAGAGACATTGAAATTAAGAATAATCTAACAATAGCCAGAGGGAAGGGGGTGGGAACTGTAGGGAGAAGGATTTTCAGGAACTTCTATAAAGGACACATAGATGAAACCAAGGGGGGCGTGAAAGCAAGGGAGGGAGGTGGGTTTGGGTGGGGTCGGGGGAGTGGTGGGGAGAAAATGTAGACAACTGTAATTGAACAACAATAAAGTAATGTATGAAACAAACAAACAAACAAAAAAGAAAGTGACTGAATATCTTCCAGATGAACAGGATGAATTATTTTCTTTCAACCCATATCTAACATTTGCAAAAGGTTTTTAATTACTCAAATATATGTTGCCTTTTAAAAACTTTTAAAAAGCAAAAAAGGAAGTGTTAAAAAGAAAAGGACCAATCTCAACATGAACCTAGATAAAGGGTTTACAATCCCTTTTCTGTAAAGGGCCAGATGGCAAATAATTTAGGCTTTGTGGGCCAGATAGTCTCACTTGTAACTAGTAGCTGATGCCCTTGTAGCACAAAAACAGCCATAGACAATATCTAAATGAGTGAGTACTGCTGTGTTTCAATAAAACTTTATTTGTAAAAACAGGTTGTATCCTTGCCCTGCCATCTACATGCCCTGCACATGTGCTGCTATACTGGGAACAACAACGGATAAAATTAGAAAAAAACTCAGCCCACCTGCCTCAAGGCAAGAAATTTGTGGACTGGTATTCCAAGACCACATCCTTGTTTGCTCGCATCCCCTCCCCTCGTATAGAGCATTCTCTCAATAATTTGCAACCAAACATATGACTGCTTGTAGTTTCCTAAAGTAAGACACAAATTGAATCAAGCAATGTGAAAAAAACCATAAAATATAGTTAAAATTAGGTTTTGTTCAGAGATATAATTCACCTCAGTGACAAAATTAAAGAGAAAATCATATGAACTTTAGTAACAATAAAATACATTTCATAAAAAGATTCTACTAGTAAATTTGGTATATAATGGAACTTTTTTAAAAAGCAAACTCATCCAACTCAATGGTGAAATGAGAAAGTATTACTTTTAAGATAGTAAGTAGGACTTACTATGAATGCCTTACTAAGAATGCCTATTATTACAACTGTTGTTGAGTATTGTAATGGAGGACTCAGCTAGTACCACATACAAAGGAAAAACAAAAAAAGAATGATTGGAAAGCAATCCACAAAATTATCCATATTCACTGATGATAATTATTTGTATAGAGTCCTAAATGTAACTGTAGTTACATTTACATAATAAATATGAAAGTTTAGCAAATTTGCTGGAACTTAATATACAAAAATCAAATACAACCTAATATATACACACATAAATCTTGCAGTTATTTAAAAAATACTTTACAATAGCAAGAAAAATACAGCTAAAAATAAATTTAACAAAGTTGTGCAAGGTCATTTTAGCGATAATTTTAAAGCTTCTTATTAAAGAAAACCTAAATGAATACACAGACTGCCATTTGGAAGACATAATAATATAACTATGTAAATTATCCCCACATTATTTTAAAATTTCAATTTAATTTCAACCAAAAATTTGTCTAGTATTAAAGAATAGTGCAATATTCATTCATGTTATTATTGTTATTTCACAATCACCAAATAAAACAGAAGAGGAATATGTTTAGGAGGATAGATCTGGCAATCAGTCAGCCAGGGCTAAAAGCCCAGTTTCCTCACTTACTGATGGTGAAACTTTGATTACATTACTTAACCTGTCTCTTTCACAATTTTTTCATTTATAAGATGAACACAAGGGTGTTGAGAGGATTGAATTAATATGTGTAAACCATTATGATGGTCAAGTTTATGTCAAATTGACCAGGCCAAGGGATTACCAAAGAGCTGGTTCAATGTTATTTCTGGGTGTGTCTGGAAGAGACTAGCATCTGATTTGGTGAACTGTATTTAGTAAAGTAGATGGCCCTTCCTTATGTGGGAGGTCATCTTCCATTTTGTTGAAAATCTGAATAGAAGTGAAAAGTGGAGGAAGGTTGAATTTGCTCTCTGCCCAATTCTTTTAAAGATTGTATTTGTTTGTTTGTTTGTTTTTAGAGAGAGGGGAAGAGAGGGAGAAAGAGAGGGAGAGAAACATTGATGTGTGAGGGAAACATCAATTGCCTCTCGTATACCCCGCAATGAGGACCTGGCTCACAACCCAGGCATGTGCCCTGACTGGGAACTCAACCAATGACCTTTTGGTTCACGGGCCAGCACTCAACCCACTGAACTACACCAGCAAGGGCTGCCTGATTCTTTGAGCTTATTCTTGGGCCTTCTAACTCAAACCTTGCTCTCAGGCCTTCTGACCCAGACTAGAATCTGTATCATCAGCTCTCTACCCCTTGGGGCTTCAAACCACACCATTAGCTTTTCCAGCATCCAGAGAGAAGATCATGGGACTTCTCAGCCTCCATACCTGCATGAGCTAATACCTATATCCCATCAGCTCTGCTTCTCTGGAGAACCCTCACTAACACAAATAGAAAAGTACTGTACATCTTCTGTGTGCCTCCAAGATCTACTCTAGATCCTTCTCCACTCTGCTCTGTGTCCCATGAGGCTCTCCTTTATGGACTAAATTCACAGCATCCCTAAACCCTCAGGTTTTGAGTTGGGTTCAGCCAAAGAGAGATACTAGCAAGAAACTGGAGGACAAAAATAAATGAGGACAAAGTACTGATTTCCCTGGCTCATCCCGCAACCTCCCTCCCAGAGGCTCCTGTGGATTGCCTGCTTTCCTCTATAGGAATCCGCAGATCCTCTCAAACAGGTGTGTGCATATCCTATGGGCATGTGGCAGTATGAGCTCTTCATTGCTTCTAGCCCAGAGGTACTGCACTGTCACATGTTGTTTTGCCTAAAGCATATTCATAACTTTGCAAGTAAGAAATTGCCATTCCAAAGTATTAGAAAACAAAGACAACCAATTAGACCTATTTTTAAAGATAACAGTGATAATATTTAAAACATACCTAGGAATAAATCTAATAAAAGATGTCAGACCCTTTCAGTCTTCTCTTGATGAATGAGGTCCCTTTCCTTTAGTAATTCTATACCTGTGAGTATGAGTCATAGAATTGTTTAGACTTCACTTTTAAAATCAAATCACCTGCCCTGGCTGGTGTGGCTCAGTGGATCACATGCTGGCATGCAAACCAAAGGGTCACCAGTTCAATTCCCACTTAGGGCACAGCCTGTGTTGCAGGCCAGGTCCCCAGTAGGGAGCATGTGAGAGGCAACCAAAGATTGCTGTTTCTCTCTCTCTCTCTCCTTCTCCCTTCTTTCCCCTCTCTCTATAAATAAGTAAAACCTTTTAAAAATTATGGGTAGGGACCACTTTGTTTAAAAAAATTAAATAAAATTAAGTTACCTAATATTTATGGAAATTTAAAAGGGCCATAATAGCAAGATAGTTTTGAAGCACTCTAAGATGGATACTCTGTTCAGAACATAGGCTTATTTGAAAGTATATAATAATTTGTAAAATGTGATATTGACAATGATTTAAGAATAATTGATATAACAATGGCAAAAATAGAGTATATAAGTGTGTTAACATGAATGCACACCTATGCATACACCAAAAATTTGATATAAAACAGATTACATTACAAATGCATGGGGGGAAAATGTACTATTCAAGCCTATAAAGGACAGTGATACATCTGACCTTTCATATGGAGAAACATTCCTCTTTCACTGTGTACACTACACAAATCAAATATGAATTGAAATGTGATAAGAAAAACTAAAACATAAAAATATTAAAAGAAAAGTCTGAGCTGGTGTGGCTTAGTTGGTTGGATCATCATCCCATGCACCAAAATGTTGTAGGTTCAATTCTCAGTCAGGGCACATGCCTAGGTTGCGGGTTTGATCTCCATCAGGAAGCCTAAGAGAGATATTGATCAATGTTTCACTCTCTCTTCCCCTTCCTCTCTCTCTCTGAAAAGAAATGAAAAAAAGTGTCCTCAGGTGAGGATGATATATATATATATATTGTGCTAGTAAAGGAGAAAACAAAAAATGAATTTAAAAACTATGATTTTTTGGCAAAATTAAAATCTTCCTTAAAAGGTGTCATAAATCAAATTAAAACATAAACCATAATGTGAGAAAAGATACTTTGCTGGAATGATCCTAACTCTAATGGACTCAGTATTACTATACAAAATAAGGATATAGATATATATATACATATAGATATTGATACATAATTATAGTTACTGTGTGTGTGTGTGTGTGTGTGTGTGTGTGTGTGTGTGTGTGTGTAATGGAAGAAAAATCCTAAATGGCCAATGACATGAAAAAGATATTCCATAGCTGCAGTTCTCTTGGCATGCAAGTCAGGTGGTTCCAACTTCTCTGAGAGCCAGCTGCCCAGTAGCCCCAGTTGCTCAGGTCTGGAGTCCTGGCGGCATCACAGGCTCTGCCACAGTTCGAAGCTGGCTAATAATCGTCAGTGGAAACAAAAGTGGGTTGTGGATGTAAGGATGATTCCAAGTTTGGCCAGAGAATATTGGAGAAGATGGAGTGGCCTAAAGGAAAGGGTTTAGGGATTCAAAAGAAAGGAACCACAGATCATATTAAAGTTCAAGTTAAAAACCATCACCTGGGACATGGAGCTATGATCAATAATGAAGACAACTGGACTGCTCATCAGGATGATTTTTCACTAGCTTCTGGCTGAACTGAACACTTGTCATGGGCTGGAAACAGCAGACTCCTCCTAGGACAAGGGAAAAAAATCTTTCAGCCTTGAAGAAAAGTCCAAAATCTCCAAAAACCACATTCATTATAGGAAATACAGAAAAGGGAAGGAAATATCATCTCAGAGCAAAACAGATCTTGACTGCATTTTTTGGAAAAGACGGAGTAAGGAGACACCCCAGGATTATCTCAGCCTTACCACTCCAGATGGGAATGAAATGTTGAATAAAGTAGCAGCACCTTCACCATCCAGGAAAACTTTGCCAAGCTGATAGCAGAACTAAAGAACAAACCATAGGCCATGATGCAGGGCTGATCTTCCAGAAACCCAGATAGAAAGGAAAAGGGGAAAGAAAAACATAAGAGAAGAAAACAAAAGAAAGGAAAGAAAAAAGAAAAGAAAAGGAAAAAAGAGTCAAAGATAAAAATGTGGAGCATTACACCCAACCTAAGACCAAGAAAAAGAGAGTCGAGGTTGAACTCAGAGACCTTTGTTGAGATGAGAATTCTGATGCTTCTGCTGAGGATGAAGAGGATTGTGTGTGGCCACGTGATGACCAGAACTTACCATGAAACCACCCCCCTCAAAAAGAAAAGAAAAAGCTACAAAAACAAGTTGAGACAGCAGTAGATGTTATAGCAGATGAAATACCGGTGAAAAAGAAGAAAAATTCCAAATAAATTCTCTCAAGCTAGGGCCTTTCAATCACTCAAAGTGCTGCCAGGCAAGCATCCTTGGCCTGAAGTCTGAGCAGAGTTCACCCAAGAGAGTTTGTGCTCATTTTTTAACAGACCCAAAGATTGCTGAGTCTCGCCTTCTTACCACATTTTCCCCAAATCATACTCCCAGAAGAACTTTTTAATGTTCCAAATCATGGCTCTCATAAACAAATAAATTTCTTTGCAGACTCTGAAAAAAAGATATTCTATTTCCGCATTAACCGGAAAAAAAAATAAGAAGAAAATCGTAGGTGGGCCTGACCTTAGGTAAGTCTTATTATTTTTATTTTTCATTAAATTTATTGGGGTGACATTGGTTAATAAAATTATATAGGTTTCAAAGTGTACATTTCTATAATTCATCATCTGTACATTGCATTGTGTACCTGCCACCCAGAGTGCAATCTTCTGTCACCATATATTTGATGCCCTCTATCCTTTTCTACCTACTATCCCCCAATTCCCTTCCCTCTTGTAACCACCATACTGTTGTCTGTGTCTATGAGTTTCAGTTTTATATCCACATTAAGTAAAAGTATATGGGTCTTGACTTTTTCTGTCTGACTTATTTCAGTCACGTGAGAGTTTCGACATTGTACAACAATTGTACAACAATTGTACAACAGTATGTCATCTTTTCCAATAGCTGAGTAGTATGCTGTTATGTATACATACCATGTCTTTATTCAGTCATCTATTAAGGGACACTGGTTATTTCCATGTCTTGACCACCATGTATAATGGTGCAATGAACTTAAAGGTACATTCTTTGCAAGTAAATGTTTTCAAATTTTTAAGGTAGATATCCAGAAAAGGGATTTCTGGGTCATATGCTGTTTTATAAAATCTGTAGTCCAAATTCAGGGAAGATCTCCTTTTTTCCTTTTGAGTCATACATTAAATATTAGGTTCTTATAAGGCAGTGAATACAAGTTTCATAATTCAAGAGAGCAGGGAGGCTTATAAATAAATGCCCTGTTTTGTTTACTACTCAAAATAGCATTAGGTAGTAATCTGGTCTAACTTGCACTTTCAACCTTCTCTTGAGTGAGATCCTCTTCCTTTAATAATTTTATACTGTGAGTAGGAGAATTGTTTAGACTCCACTTTTAAAATAAAAACACCTGATATTTGTAATCAGGTAATATTTATTTATGGTCACCTCAAACATAATGTGACAAAAACATGAAATGCCATTAAACATTGTAGATGCATATAATTTTCAACAATAATGTACAAGTCAGAATAGAATATAATTATGTCCTAAAACAAAATAAGGGTGTAAACCTGCTTTCTATCTACAAAATCATTCTGCCTGGCAACACTGATATGATGATAGTAATTTTATAAGACTGGTTGAAAAACCAATCTGAATTTGAAATAAATTTCCATTGCTTTTGTTTTAGCTCCAGAACGTACTACATAAATTGGAACTATTCACTTCTCAAAGATACCATTTCCCATTTTCAGTTCTATTCTAATTTCCATCCTAAAAGTCATTCTCTGAGTGTGATACCATAGCAGTACTTCTAGTTGTGCAGCATCTAACATCAACAGAAGTAAAAGATCTCAAACTTGACAAAGGAGGAAGCTCTCCCTGGAATCAGAGGCATTTCCAAAAATTGCAAGACTCTTCCATAAATAACTCATTTAAATAATCCCTTTAATCACTGTCAACATCTAGCACTCTAGATAATATTTTCACTACTTTTATTTCCCTAGTCTCAGAAACAAGTTACAGAAAGGCAATAAAATCAATGAAATCCACTGTATTCCACTTACCCAATTTAAACAAATTCTCAAGATAGTAAGATGTTTTCAGATGTATTTTGAGATATCAAATTGTTTTGAAAGGCCTTCAGAAAGTTCAAATAGAACAGATGAAGATGAAGTAAAAATGTAAAATCATCCCTCCTTTGCAGTAACAACTCAGCATTTCAGTCAAAATGTTTACTGGAACCATCTTGCAATGCACATCATTAAAACAACCTAAGCATCTCTGAGTACACTCTTAGTGGTTTTTAAGGTAGATATCCAAAACTGGAATTGATGGATCAATGCACACACATTTAAAACTTTAGGAAATTTTGCCAACGTCCTCCACAAAGTTTATACCAAAATGTACTCAAATGAGAATCCACATATCCTCAGCCTGTTGAAAAACTCCTTATTGTGTGACAGGCAAGCATCAGTATGCATTTCTGGTCTTACCTTTGATACACCTTTCCAGAGATGTACTAGCCCTTTGGAACCTGCTGCTGATCTCTTCCTAGTTATATTCTCCACCTGATTCTCTATTGTTTTTCCTTATGGAATTTAATTTAATCATGCTGTTTTCCCTACTGTAATTCAATAATGTCTCAATAACACTATGAATGTTTATCTTTCGCTGAGTATGTTGCAAATATTTTCTGGCACTTCACACTTAATTTTGTGCTCACTTTGATCAGACAGTAATGGTTCCTTTTTATGTAATCAAATTCAACTTTTTTCCTTATGTCTTTGAGATTTGGAGTGTCACTCAAGAAATGAAATTCAAGAATAGTAAAGATATTTTCTCATATTTTCATCTAATCATAATAAAAATTATTTAAGCTGAAAATCCAGCTAAAATAGTAATTTTCAACATTTTTCTTCTCACAGCACACATAAATTACTAAAATTACTAAAATTAGTAATTACCCATTACTAATATGCAGTACAGAATATCGAAAAATATTATTTTGGCCAATCTAACAAAAAAATTGGTATCATTTTTTAAATTATTTTATTGTTGTTCATTATAGTTGTCGGCATTTTACCCCCACCAATCCCCCCACCCCAGCCAAACCCACCTCCCTCCCTTGCTTCCACCCTCCCCTTTGGTTTTGTCCATGTGTCCTTTATAGTACTTCCTGAGAACCCTTCCCCCCATTGTCCCCTTCCCCTCCCCTCAGGTTATTGTTAGATTGTTCTTAATGTCAATGTCTCTGGTTATATTTTGTTTGCTCTTTTCTTTTGTTGATTATGTTCACTAGAGGTGAGATCATATGGTATTTGTCCCTCACCACCTGGCTTATTTCACTTAGCATAATGCAGACTGGTGCAGCCACTGTGGAAAACAGTATGGAATTTCCTCAGAAAACTAAAAATGAAACTGCCTTTTGACCCAGCAATTCCACTGCTGAGATTATATCCTAAGAGCCCTGAAACACCAATCCAAAAGAACCTATGCACCTCACTATTCACAGCAGCACAATTTACGATAGCCAAGTGCTGGAAGCAACCTAAGTGCCCGTCAGCAAATGAGTGGATCAAGAAACTATGGTACATTTACACAATGGAATACTATGCACCAGAGAGAAAGGAGCTCCTACCATTTGTGAAAAAATAGGTATAATTTTGATTCATTCATACTGATGGCAATTGTTGCCATTTTTTATTTGACAATCTAAAGGAAAAGAGGTCAGTGTCTCTGACTAGTCAGGTATTGCGTGTTTCAAAAATCCTGCAACACATCAGTGTGCCTCTTGCGGCACATAGGTTGAAAATCACTGACCTAAAATATATTGTCATATATGGGGTGAGATAGGTAATTCAGATTTTCTTTCTAAGAGTATGGCCAAATTGTTACAATGCCATTCAATATCCCCTCCTTTGCTCATCCTATAGAAAATAGAACCTTAATCATTTATTAAAATGTCTATATCTACATATACATATACATATGTGTATATATATTTACAAACATATACAGGGTCTGGCACAAATAATGCCCAATTTTGTTATAAAATCTTTTATTACAAATCATAAGCACATAATTCTGTAACATAAGAATATCACACTCAAGCACACCATATGACCTTTTAGGTGAAATGTTCAAACTAAAACTATAAATTACCATACCCATATTATTACCCTACCAATAACACTCAAGCAGGCCCTACTTCTGTCAGACTCTGTATATGAGTTTGTGTCTAGATTTTCTACTCTGTTTCATTGCTATATTTTTAATACCTTTAGTACTGCCACACTGTTTTAATAATGTTTCTTTATACTATCTTTCTACATAGTGGAAAAATCTTCATTTTTTCATTTAAAAATATTTATGTATAGTGAATTAGCTTTACATAGCCTTTCTTCAAGAAAATTTGAGAATCCCATCAAGTTGCATACAACATTCTTTTATTGCATTTGTTTTACACTGATTCAGTGGTTTCATTTCCATTTCTTTTTTATTAAAAATTATTATGTTTGCAGCACATTTAAGTCAAGGAACTTGAATTATACCATAGTTCTGACAGTGTAGTAAGCTTTCAGAAAGTCTGCCATGTAAAGCCATGTTTTCTTTCTTTGCTTTTATGTTCTTCCTTTACACCCATCAGTAGAGCTTTATTCATTTATCTATAAGGATTTTTCATGCCTTTTGATCAGTTTATTCTTATGTACATCACATTTACTATTTAATCCCAAGTTTCATTTTTAAATAATTACTGGTGTTAATATATAGGAAAAGGTGGTATGTATATTTTTTTATATATAGGCATCTAAAAATTTTATGAGTTGTTACCATTTTTCAAATTTAATTCTTTGGAATATTATGCAAAGAAAGTCATATAATGTGCAAAGGATGATAGTCTTTTTCTCTTTCTTTCTAATATATATATTCCTTCTTTATTTTCCTTACTTCACATTATTTCTATGGGCCCTATGAAATATTTAATAATAGGAGCTAACCGTGTTTTGTTCCTGATTTTTATTGGGAAACATTCTTCAATGTTAAAGAATGTGTTATTTAATCAAATTTGGTAGATTTGATTCATTAAAGTAAGGAAGTTTTCTTTGTTCTTAATTTGTCCTAACTTGTTTTTAAAAATAGAGATAAGGGACTTTTCTAAAAATTATTTTATTGTTGTTCAATTAAAGTTGTCTGAATTTTCCCCCCACCACTCAATCCCACCCCAGCCCTCCCCACCTCCCTCCCATTTCCACCCTCCCTTGTTATTGTTATTGTCCATGTGTGATAAGGGAATTTTTTTTAGAAATTTTGTTTTTACTTTTATTTTCCCCCTGTCTTTTAGTTTCAGAATATAACAATGAACATCAATGGATTTTTCAATATTGAGTCAATCTTGTACCCTAAGAATAAATGTTTTTTACCTTAATACAAAGAGGATTCAGTGTGTATTTTATTTAGAACTTTTATCTTAATTGTCATTGTTTGAATGGTATATAGGTCTAAGTGTGTATATTTCTGTTTATCTGTTGTATGTGTGACACATGTCAGTCTCTTTTTCTATGTTCTGAAGAACAATGTATACTATCCTCATTATAGGACTAGCAGGACTGACCTTTAAATCCTGCCTGGGTCTGGTGTCTATGCAGGGACGAAATTTTACCACCTTTTCCATTTATTGCCTAGTGGCTTATGTAATCAAGTTTTCTATCACTGTAATAGTGGGAAATTGTAACCCACCCCACTTTTTTTTTACATTGTTTCTGTAAGTACTGACTCTGACTAATATGTAGCTTACAGATAAACAGCATGTTTGTATAAGAATCACAAGTACTAAGTTCAAAAGATACAGATCCTGACCTTCAGGCATCCCAGCTCCAGGAGATTTGCTGACATTCAAGTATGGATCTAGGATGATTCGAAGAAGCTGAGTTGATGTGAAGCCAGGATGACTAAACCAGGATGCTGCACACCGAACCATCACTCGCCTTAACAGAATGGACTGTGCTGGTCTGCATGAAGAGAACTTTGCAACCCTCTCCCTTGATGTCTTTGTTCTGTTCCCCTCTCCCTCCTTATAAAAACCTCTACCTTTACTGAGATGTGGAGATAGGCCTGAGACAAGAGTCCTCCATCTTCCTAGGAGATGGGCTTTGAGACATGAGTCCCCCATCTTCCAGATGATCCACAATCAAAAAAAAACACTTTCCTTTATATCAGCACCTGCCTCTCCAGTATTGGCTTTCGAATTGGCAGGCAGCCAGACCTGCATTAGGTGACATCACTTTGCCCTAGTTTGAATGATTTACATTTTCTCAGAAAATAAAATATTTTTTTCTAAATTTTCACATGCCTTGATGATGTAACAGAAGGAACTGTTTTTTCAGTTTTGTAGGATTGTCCACCATTTCCCTATGAGTTTTTTCTCATTCTGGCTCATTATCTTTCTGTTCATCCCCTTTCTCAAATAAACCTAATAAAATTCAGCTATTATATTGACCTTTCCAAAGAAACAATTTTTGAATCTCCCATCTATTTTTCCCAATAATAAGCTTATCTTCCTACTATTTTTTTCATTTTGTTCATATATTTAAAATATAGTTTAGTATGTGCTTGAAGCTATACTTTTTAATTAATTTTAGAGAGAAAGAGAAGGGGAGAGAGAGAAACATCTATTTGTTGTTCCACTTACTGATGCATTTGTTGGTTGCTTCTTATATGTGCCTTGATGGGGGATCAAACCAGTAACCTTGACATATTGGGAGGACATTCTAACCAATTGAGCTAACTGGCCAGGGCAAAAGTATACATTTCATAAAAAAATATGTTTGAGGTCATACATTTTTTCTTGAATTCCTCTTTGGCATTACTCAAGATTGGCAATGAAATATTCTCATTTTTTGTCATTTTCATAGGATTTATAATTTCCATTATAAATAATTTTATATCTCATTTTTTATCACTATTATTATTATTAACCTTTATAACGAACAGCTTGGAGTTTAAAGTTATTCTGTTGTATTCCATTTTTATTGCATTGCATTAAGTGAACGTAATTTTTAGAGGTTTCTCCTTTGGTTTTTTTGTAATTTTTTTGAGATTGCTTTAAGTTATTGCAAAGAGTTCATTTTCAAACATGTTTGAAAAATTTTTGTTCTCACTACTCATCTTTCTTACTCATACTATTTAAATCCTCAATCATTAATTATTTTTGGTCTACTTAATCTACTTTTAATGCATATTGATGTCCCACTAAGACAGTAGATTGTTTAATTTCTCCTTAAAATTACTATTCATATTTTGCCTTAAGTATTTTAAAGATAGATTATTAGTGAAAAAAGATTCAAGGCCACTGTGCTTTTCTGGACTGGACTTTTTATCACTACAAAATAAACTATTATGTTTACCTAATGTGTTCATCATGAGTTCTATCTTATCTGAGATCAATACTGCACTATCCATTTTCCTTTTGTAACCAAAGTAAATATCTTATGATTCTTTTATATTTATTGATTTTAATTTATTCCATTTTAAGCTTTTCATGTTGAACTCTTTGCATCTTCTTTTCTTCTAATAATTACTTATTCCATTGTATTAGTTTGTTTCATTTTTAATTAATTTTTTCATTTTAAGTTATGCAAACAATTTAATTAACATGAAATTATACAACATATTACCATTTACTCACCAATTAGGTTTAACAGATATTAACTTTTTTCATTTTCTATGCTATTACTTTGAACAAATATTTAAACTTCCATTGTATTACTACTATCAAGATAAACTCAATACCTATATTTTCCTTCTGAAAATCACCATAGTCCTTGTATACTATCACTCCTTTAATTTTCTCACCAGCAAATTTCATTATTTTTTTCTAAAACATTTTTTGTTTCTCAAATGTCATTTTTAACATTATGCATCTGTAATTGTTTAATTAACATTTCATTACTGGGGTATATCTCATTACTGTGTCTTGTTTCCCATATAATTGTTCTTTTGTCAAACTTTATATGTGTTGGGTAATTCTTACATATATAATGTACAGGTATTAACATTTTTAAATATTTATCAGATAAAGGTGCCGTTACTTTGCTTAGTTCATTTGGTACAGAGTAAGAGGTACCAAATCATTTCATCTCAAACTTGGAAGATGTTTGATCATTGTCTTCTAGCTTCAATTGTCAATGACGATGATTCTGATGTCAAATGAATTTCCACAGTTTTAGAGTTAGGCTTCTTCCTGATCCTCCTCCCCATGCTTTTAGATTTTCTCTTTGTTTCTTGAAGTTCTAAAATTTTGCCAGATTATCACACTAGAAGTGGGTCTTTTCACATTTACCTAATCTGATTAACTCTTAAACACCAGATTTTATGTGTTTGCAGCATTTACAAATGTTTTTCTCTTACTTACTAAAAGAGTATTTATTCTTGTTTTGTTTTGTTTAAATCTGATTTCATTTTTGCCTTCTGGAGTTTATTTTAGATACATTCTGAACGTCCAAGGCTGACTCTCCATATCTATTTACATTTGTCTTTCCCCCATATTTGTATACCTCTTTCTTTTTGCTCATGAGTATATTGTTTTTTCTGTTGATATTCCTACCTCTTTTTCTCAGCTCTGTCCACTCTACTGATATTTTAAACTTATTATCATATACATGCTCATGCACTTTTTATGAGAATCTTTTTTTGCTTATTTTTAATTGCCACGTATTTTTGTATCTATTATCTTAGCATCTCTCTGCGAGTACTAATTAGCAGCTTAGAGTTTCTATTCTAATTCTAAATTCTTTGTGTTTCAGAGCCAAAATCTTTTTCTCTCTTCCTCTCCAAAGGTCTTTCTTTTTAATGCTGTTAGTTTTACTTCATATCCCATGATTCTTGATTTTCAATTAGTTTTATGAATTAAAGATTATGTTGGTGATAGAGACAAATGATAAAGTTTTTCTCTGCAGCTACCTCACTTGCAGCAATAACTTCAAGCCTGGTATGTGCAGAAGCATAAAGTGTCAAGAGTCAGGCAAAGGTTCTAGGTAGGGAACAACATGCATAGCCTCATTTGCTAAAAGGAGCATCTTACTCTGTCACATTAGGTATTAAGTGTATTTATCTTCTGAGAAGACCGGCCTTTCCATTCACTCCTCCTGTGCGTGTGTGTTTGGGATTCTGAACTACTTCTTGCTCTGTTCTTCTCTCTCAAACTCTGCATGAAGGAGTCTTCCCAGAGAAGAAATACACTTCCTTTAGTGCACTGGATCTCAACTTTGGTTGCACAGAGGAATCACCTAAGAAACCTTAAAGAAACTCTATGCCGAAAACAACTAACTCAGTTTCTAGGAGGGGGCCCAAGTATCTGTATTTTTTGAAACTATGTGAATATTTCTTTTTTAAAAGTGTTTATTTGTGTATTATATTTATTATTTTTAAAAGATTTTATTTATCCAGTTTCAGGGAGGAACAGAAACACCAATTGTTTGCCTCTCGCACATCCCAAGGGGGAACCTGGCCAGCAACCCAGGCATGTGCCCCTACCAGGAACCAAACCAGCGACCTTTCAGTTCACAGGCCTGTGCTCAATCCACTGAGCCACACCAGCCAGGACTGAATATTTCTAATGAGAAACAAGATTCAGAATGCCAACTGAAATGCAGTATAACATGGAAGAGAAACATTTCACTCTTTGTCTATTCAGAATGCAGTTCTTTAATTAGTTAGCCTGGTAAATTCCCCAAAGAATCATCTCCATTATTTTAAATTTGATTTTGCTTTTTTTAGTATCTGTTCTTATTTCACTAGGATCTTTTCAGTACACATTGAAGTGTCCCCTTTGTTAATCAATTTGCTCTTTTTTACCAAAATTTAGAAAATACTATAAACTGATAAGCCACCTATCCCACCAGCATTCTGTGTTGTCTGTTATTTTCTATAATTTTAAGAAATATTACATAAGTGAGAAAGTGTATGGGTATGATCAGTTTGCCATAATGATCTAATCTCCAATGTTGGTGTATTTTATAATTCTTGAGTCAGTATTCTTAATGCTACCTTGAAAATTGAGTTATTTTAAAAGTCTCACCCACCTTCATTTCTAACCTTACATTTGATTTAATTATTCATAAATACACATGGTCTTATTGATAGTTTTTGTTATGGAAAAATAATTGGACACCAGGACTCCCATCAACGTGAAGTGAAGTCAAGGATACAACTTTGACCTTTAAAATATTTAAGTTTTAGAGAATTATTCATGTAGCTCCTCAATTATGAACTAAAGAGAAATAAATAAAATTAAGATAAGATCATACAGCAAACTAGAGCTCAACCTTCAACTGTTTTCAACAGTTTTGCCTCTCTTCTGATTTCCTTTATTTCAAAGAACGGCCCTACCAATCATCTAACTTCTCAGGTCAATGTGTCTTTCTCAATTAGTTTCATACTTCTCATAACTAAAATGTCACCAAGTTCTGTGGATCTGACTTCTTAAATACTTCTGTTTTTATTGTGGTAAAAAGTAAAAAACATAAACTTTTTTATTTTAATTATTTGTAGGTAGGTAATTAATAGTATTACCTAAAATATTACTCTTGGTTTAAATTTTGCCTCCCTACTATGATTACCCTCTGTGGTCACTTCAAAATAATCTAAGTTTTTTCTTGACTCCTGACATTAATATTAATCATACTAATAACCCTGAAGGGGTAACCTGATGGGTTATTAATATGATTAAACAATGTTAAAAGTATTATAAAATAATTGCAATGACATGGAAAAATTCAAAATAGGTTGATTACTTTTTAAATGAATTAATTTTAGATAGGAAGGGAGAGAGAGAATATCAATGTAGAGAGACACATTGACAAGTTACCCCCCACATGTACCATGACCAGGGATCGAACCCATAACTTAGGCCTGTGCTCTGACCAGGAATCAAACTGGCAACCTTTCAGTTCACAAAATGCTCCAACCAACTAAGCCATGTGGTAAGGACTAGGTTGATTACTTTTTAAAAGTGTATTATACAGAATCATCTCAATTTTAAAAAAAGACATTTATATAAGCATTTATGTGTATATTCTGTATATTACTAGAAGTATATTTTATGCACTGATAACAATGTTCTGTTTGCCTGAGGTAATTATTTAAATATGCTTTTTTTCTTATCTTGTATATTTGTTTTTGCTTCTTTGTAATATTTTCCTAATTTTCTAATATATTCATATTCTTTTAGATAAACCTTTAAAATTTGCTACTAAATGTAAAGATTAAAAAATAATTAAGACATAGAAGAGAAAAAGTATAATAATTACAAATAATCATTGAGGGCTTATTGATTGATCTTACTCATTTAATCTGTATAACAACCCTGGTAATATTTCTTTTCCTGAATTCTATTTTGTCATACATACGTTAAAGAATTTATATTGAAAAAAATAGTCTTTTATATTTATCCCAATATTTATCATTTCCTTTGTACTGCCTTTATTTCTAAAGTTCCATATTTAACTCTGGTATAATTTCCCTATTGCCTGAATAACTTTCCTCAGCATTCCTTTTAGTACAAGTTACATTGCTACAACCCTGTACATTGCCTTTGTAGCTCTTATCATCACTCTAATTAATTTTTTCATGCAATTAAAAAGCAGCTATCTAGGAGATAAAGGTGGTTCATAGGCTATATCATCTCCATTTAGATCCAGAACACGGGAGGCAAATAAAAAACATCTACATCCTTACCAGTGATATAAATGACAAAGGAAGTCATCTCTACCTTGATAAATCCTAAATCAACATCTCTAAGTACATTTTCGATTTCAGCCAAATTTCTAAAAGCCTGTGAGGCATATCCACTACAATGTAACATTTTATGTAGGAATATCACTCTTTATATTTAAGTTTACTCAGATTTTAAGACTAGTTTGTTGGACCTATATTATTGACTATGGATGTATATAGTTTTACACAAAGACATGTGTCTGCTGGAAGTTCCTATTTACTTTGATCATGTGGTGTTAGTGCTTAGTTTGTTTTCAGCTTACAGTATTTTTCTAAGCAGTTTGAAAGTGTTTTAAATCTACTATTCTTCTAAAGCCCAGCATAAATATCATTCCCTCTGTGTTGTTTTCTCAGCCTCCTCTTTTTTATGTTCCTCTTCTATACTTCTATAATGTTACAAGTGAAGTTTTCTCCAAAAAAGAAAAACATATTATGCCATCCTCATCGGTAATGGTATCTATACAGCAATCTTTTCTGTTCAATATGAGTGACTTAACAACAAAATACATCTCCATTAGTATGGATGTTGCAGGGAGCATGTCCATACACTAAAAAGATGTAACAATCCTGAATGTGCACAAGCCTAAAATGTGAATTTAAAAATATGTTAAGAAAATATTGATAAAACTAAAAGGAGAGATAAATGAATTACATTTAACATTGGAGACTTCAACACTCCACTCTATTCAATAGACTAACTGTAGTAAGTATAGGATACAGAAAATTTAAGAATAGATGAAACATAAACAATACTACCATTCAACCTGACCTAACTGGATTTATAGAATAAAGCAACCACCCAGCATCAGCAGAATACACATTCTTTACTTGTTCACATGAAAGAAACACCAAGATAGATCATGTCATAGGTCATAAGACAAATCTTAACAATTTTATAAGGATTGATATCATCCAAAATATGCCCTATCATCATAACAAAATTAATTACAAATTAGTAACAGAAAGATATATAGAAAAATCACTATATACGTAGAACTCTAAAAAAATTATTCAGAGAGGAAAGCATAAGTTAAACTAGAAATTATTTTAATGGAATGAAAACTGTCTTTATTCATAATCACCAGAAATTGGAAACAGCCATAATGTCCTTCAACTAACAGATGGATACACTAACTGTGATATATCCATAATATGGAATACTACTTAGCCATAAAAAGAATAAACTTCTGATATACACAATTTAATATATACACAAAACATGCTGATTTCAAGTGCTAAGTGAAAGATGCCAGACTGAAATGAGCAACATACTATATAAACCCATTCATATGGCATTCTGGAAAAGGTACATGTGTAGAAACATTAAAAATTTGTAATTTCCCAGGGGCTGAAGGGGAACTGATTTTAAATGGGCAGCACAAGGTTGATGAAACTTGTGTTTTATTTCTAACGATTGCTAATCAACTGGATTCATTTGTCAAATCCTTAGAAATGCACAACTACGATTTCTACTGTCTATAAATTTTAAAAGTGAATAAAATGTAAAAATATATATGGGTGGCAAAAATATTCAAAAGTTGCCCTGGCTGGCATAGTTCAGTGGATTGAGTGCAGGCTGCGAACCAAAGCATCGCAGGTTCCATTCCCAGTCCAGGGCACATGCCTGAGTTGCAGGCCACAGCCCCCAGCAACTGCACATTGATGTTTCTCTCTCTCTTTCTCACTCTCTTCCCTCTCTAAAAATCAATAAAAATAAAATCTTTTAAAATTATATAAATAAATAAAAATAAAAATATTCAAAAGTTATCTGGCCAAAAACCTCTGCAATTCCTTTTACTAGTTTTTGCTTTTTTCTTATTGGGGAAATTGAAGTCAGTAATCCCCTCAAAACAAAACAAAACACGGAGAAAGAATTATCATATGTTTATATGAGTTTCAAAGGGAAAAAAGAAGAAATGTGGAAGCAGAATAAATGACTGCAAGTCTCTTAATGTCCTCTTTCATCCCTGGTTTATTGTGGGGAATCTTTTACTCCAGCATTATGTCAGCAACACACAATAGGGAATGACCCACTTGCTCACTGTGAAGTGGGCAAGCCCCTTCTGTTTCCAATCTGTCTTTTGAGTTGCCCCAGTTCTGAGTAGGTACCCGCTCTGCTGTTGTGCTTGGCCAAGCAAATCCCTTTTATCTTTACCATTAGTCTTATCCTGCCTGACACACCAGTTCTTTCTCCCAGTGAATTGCTCCAGCTTGAGGTGGCGCAGCCATAACTCTGGGAATCAGCTGTTCATTCCCATCTAATAGGCATGAGTAGCTCTCTTTGATCTCTATACCCTCCTTTGGTAACCTCAGCAGCTGGAGCATGAAGTCTTGGATTACAAACCAGTCTTCAGCCCCAGCACCCCCTCACTGGAGCAGTAGACAAAGACCAAAAGCACCAACTCAAGGATCAAAGGCATTATATGACAAGAGAGGCAGGATCATGTTTAATGGGGGAAAACTGCCATCTTTAATGACTGAATGCACATTGGTGATGCTTTAAAAATAGATTTCACGATTCTAAAATGGCACTGTGTAAAATATCTAGATGTTATAGAGAAGAAAGAATCTAAGTTACAGTCCAACTGATACTTGTCTGAGATCTCCTGAATGTATGTTTTCCTTCTGTTGGCCACTATCTTTCCCCACTGCCTAAATGACAAGGGTGCAATGAGGCATCTGTGATCTGTTAACTGCCTGGTAGGAACTCAGTGATGCTGTAAAAGGAAAAATGGTCTTGTACCTGTCACATGTTTACCCTCTTCCCTTCTCCCTCAGATTCTTAATGAATGTTAACTCCAGGAGTAATTGAATGTTAACTCACAAAGTGACAGTTCTGTGGAACATAGGGTAGGAGTTTGTGAGTCATATTTTAGTCATACTTCAAAAGAGTAAGAAATAAATCACACTTCAGTTCCCTTTCAATGTTAGTCTTTTGCTTCTGATGAACCTGTTAACCAGTTCATTTGTAGATAGATTCTATCAATTTCTAAAGGTAAATTCTAGATTTTCAAACTCAATTCAGTGAAATGCTAAGCTTCTTTCCTGTTTACATGGGAAATTTATAACTTTCTGACAGAAAACATAAAATAGAGTTAGTTGAGGCTATGTAAAAAAATATTTGAGTGACACATAGAGACCATAAATATTTCTGCATATTATTCACATTTTATATTTTCTCTTCCACACAATTCTCATAGCAAAAATCACAGAAGAAGACTTTCCATGGTGAAAAAGCATGACATTGTTGCCATATGTGCAGCACTTAAAAGTTGCATCTCATCTGCAAAATCATAGCTGAAACATGAATAATGGGGGAAGGGGAAAGGATTTGAGCCAAGAAGGAATGATGAGTGTCCCAAGCTAAGTTTCCTTCATCATTTTGTTTGTACTGAAGATAAGGTATACATAGTCAGGCTCCTACATTAATGCTATTGGGTATGCTTAAGAAACATGTAATTCATGTGGCAGAATATCATTGCAAACCCTGAATTTTTTCATCCTGCCTAAATCCTGCACATCATCCACCCTACATAAACCTTTGGCATGCCAAAAATGGCATACTAAAAAAAGAAGCAAAACTGATGCAGGAATCAGCTATGTAATAATCACTAACAGCTTTGCCACAAATATGACAATAAGAATGCTCTACATTTGGAGTAATCACATCCATATTAATAGGAAAAATTAGCAAAGCTTTTCATTTATGAGCCAAACGCATTTCCCAAGGGACAGAGATGTTGCCTAATATTAGGATTTGAAAAGGAAACTAATCTGGCTTCTTTTTATTTTGTGAAAGCAGAAAATGAACTGGGGGAAAATACAGAAATAACCAGAAGTTACTGGAAGATGAGTGGCTGCAGTAGGCAGTGTATTGTGCTTGACATTTGATGTTTCCAAGGAATCCCTAGCGTTGCCGTGGACATCTCGTTCCCACCCTCATCCTCACAGTTCTGTGTGTTCATGTGAGATGATGCCACAGTCTGGCAGGACCACATCCTCTCTCCTCATCTTACTGCTGTTTGACTCTGGCTCTTTGGAAATATGTTCCTGTTGCTGCGGTGATCTCAAGAGGAGTCAGGAATGTTGATTTTTCAGTGTGTGTTCTTTCAAACCAGCCATTTCTTTGGCAGTCTATTTCAGTTAATGCAGTAAGAACGAATTGTATTATCCAAAGAGAGAGAAATAAAATCACAGCTGGGCATTATCTCAGCAGCAGGCATGTCATCGTGAGCACTCCCATTTTGTCTGGCTGATTGTTCCCTAAATTGCCGGAATGCTGAGAAACTTCTGTCACCAGATAGCACTGAATTGGAATGAAGAGGACTTCTGTGCTCCCGGATACTTAGAGATTCGTCTCCAAGCAGCCCCAGAAGGCTCCCTTCTGGACTTAATCTCGCTTAGAGTTTCACTTGGTGACATGTTTGCCTTCCGTCTCTTCCCGTAGGCTATAGTGACATTCTCTTCCCTCTCTACCATGAAAACACAGCTGCGTGGTGCATGTATTGGCTCCCACCGGTCAGGCACACGTGTAGCGTGCGGGTGGATTGTGCTGCCTGTTCTGAAAACAGTTTAGGACTAAAACACCGTGAGCCTAACTCAGGAGCCTGGCTTGAGTAGTGAGGTGGAAACAGGAGGCGTGACAGAGAGGAGGCAGTCACATTTGCTGGGATAGCAAGCCCACGAGGGCAACTGTCATTTTCTATTCTCATAATGTCACCCACCCTCACCAAGGCATATCTTGCTCTCTAACTCGTGCCCCTGTTCAACATGTGTGACACTCTCAGTCTTCTCCAGAAAGAGAATATGTTTGCCATTTAGTCAGGCTTACATGACTCACAAGATTGGATTTATAGAGGGAAAAAATATCCTGATTCTAACACTGCCACTCTACTCTATGCAACTATCTTGCCACACTTCACTCATCAGATTAACATAAAATATAGTTATTATTTGGGCAAGAAAGATTTTCTGTGCCTCTCCCCAAAGAGAAGTTTTTAGTTTTCAAATCGTTTGCTGCAAAGTCTGTATGCACAAATAGTTGTGACTAGGGGGATTTACAAGAAGAACATTGAGGTTTCCAAAGAAATAGAGTCCAAGAGCTAGTTTGCATTTCTTCAGTTTGCCCACAGAGTTTCTAGCCTCCAAACCTGGTCCACCGCCTTGCTTGCGCCCAGGAGCCCAAAATGAGGGGGAAGGCATGAAGAAACAATACCTTTTTCCTATTCATTTGAACGCATTTGAAAGAGACCATTTAACCCATACTATTTACAGTTTATCATGTCCTTTCTGGCCTCCCAGCCTTACAGCCTTCCCATTAAGGGGCAAGACACTTACGCCCCAATCCTTCCCTGTTCCCTGCCACATAAAAGATCAAGCGTGGCCTGAGAGCACGTTCTCAGCCTCTTTGAATCTCCAAACCTTAACGACATTCACTTGCTCAGCTCTCTCTCTCTTCTCTTCAGGTCAACATCCTGCCAGGTATCCAACTTTTTATGCATCACTATTTGCCTCCACACTTTTATCCTGACATATGGCTAACCTAGGACCACCATCTTCTGCCAATTGTGTATCATTCCTTGTCTGAAGCTCTTTGCCAGATCGCCTGTAAACTTAAAGGTACAGCTCAACGTGAACTTTTTAAAAAGATTTTATTTATTTATTTTTAGAGAGAGGGGAAGGGAGGGAGAAAGAGAGGAAGAGAAACACCAATGTATGGTTGCTTCTCACACACCCCTTACTGGGGACCTGGACTGCAACCCAGACATGTGCCCTGACTAGGAATCTAAATGGTGACTGTTTGGTTCACAGGCAGGCGCTCAATCTACTGAGTCACAACAGCCAGGGCTTGAACAATTTTTTACTGGACTTTTTATTTTATAGGAGTTTTAGGTTCACCAACAACATACGACTATTCTAGTTACCATGAAGCATTCTGTCTGAAAACTACACCCTTTGTTTAGCACTGTTAGTGAATCTTTTATTATTACCTAAACATATCATACACACACATACACATGCAATCACACATTTAAGCTTACCCAAAAAATAGCATATTCTGTACTCATTTCCTATTTCAATAAATATCTATTAATATCTTGCAATGGGTCAGATATGGTGCTAAGAACTGTAGACCATGTAAAATATAAAAGACATGACCTCTGCTGTCAAGAAGATCACAAACTATCAGGAAAGATTAGGCACATGCAAAATAACTAATGGTAGATAAAAAGTGTGTCATTAAAATATTCCATGGTGGTTTTATTTACTACAGAATTGTAAGCAACTCATAATTTAAATAATTGCTCATTTTTAATTTCAAATATTATTCTAAGCACAAAACAAGGTGTATCGAAATTATACTTCCAAAACCTTTTGTATTTTTTCTTTTAACTTCATTTTATGTATTATCTGTTTCCCTTATATTTATTTTTTTTACATTTGTATAGGATTCATAGTTTATATAGTTCTTTCTACCACATGTTTCCCTTATATTTAGATAAATCCATTTTATATACCTTCCCATAGAAAGGGTCTTTTAATATGGCTTATTATTGCAATGGTTCTCAAATTTGATATACAGAAATATAACTTGGGACAGTTAATAAAATTAATATCCTATTACAGAGGCCATACTCCAAATATTTGGATTCAGTTGGTATTGGTAAGAGCAACATAATCTGCATTTTTAAAAAACAATTCTTCAGCCCTGGCTGGCGTAGCTCAGTGGATTGAGCGCGGGCTGGGAACCAAAGTGTCCCAGGTTCGATTCCCAGCCAGGGTACATTCCTGGGTTGCAGGCCATAACCCCCAGCAACCGTACATTGATGTTTCTCTCTCTCTCTCTCTATCTCTATCTCCCTCCCTTCCCTCTCTAAAAAAATAAATAAATAAAATCTTAAAAACAAACAAACAAAAAAAAACAGTTCTTCAGATGATGCAGTGTCAGCTGTCTCTGAAGCACATTTTGAGAAATATGGATCTAATTACATGCAACAATTCTTGAAATACTAATTTTTCCCCTAAATATAATTAAGTCAAGCAATTTTCTTAGCTGGTCAAACATCTATCTGAGGAGGAGGCATACTTCATCATGCAGAAGAAAAGAGGAGCAAAATTTACTGCCCCAAGATGGGTCTCTTTGGCAGGAGGATTATTTTAGGCCGGTAATTTTTAAGAAACAAAAGACTCAGGAAGAACCTTTGACCTTTCCCCCAACTACCTAAAAGAATTTAGATACAAGACCTGCTCCAGGAAGGGAGCTATTGGCATTGGTTACTATACTATAACATGAATTAGGTATCGGAGACGGGGAGAAAACCTAGCAAGTCTGTTAAAATTCCTCTCTGTATTCCATTATTTCTGTATGGCTCAGCAAGTATCTGTTTACCAAACATCTGCTTTTTTCCCTCTTCCTGTGAATTGCCTTCTTTCCTTTTGAGGTCCTAGACCCTTACCCTTCCTCCTGAGTTCAAAATAGCATATGAATCACATTTTGCCTCTGTCTTTAGAATCTCTCATTTTTATGTGGATTTCCTGAACATACGTAATTAATTTTTTTCCTGTTAATCTGTCTCATGTCAATTTAATTCTTAGACCAGCCAGAAGAACTTATAAGGATAGAAGAAACAAGTTTTCCTTCCCAATAATCACTGTTCTTCATAAGAATAAAAAGCCAACCTCAGCCTATGGTTAAGGGCAAGCCTCTTTTTCCTGGCTCATATAGACATGAGTCTTAGAAGCTCAAAGCAAGATCCTGTGACAGTGAAGATATCACTGAAACTAATAAAATGAAAATGCAAAGACTTTTATACCTGGGCCAGCTGGACAAATAATCTCAATAAGTTATTTTGATTAATTTCGCTGTGATGAAAAAATGTTGGCACATTAGAGTTGATTCAAATGAGATTTTTAATGATTTTTCCGTTCTAATCTTTGAACTTTCAGAAATGCAACCATACATCAGCCCTTCAAGTCTTCTTAACCATATTGTTTAAGCTGAAGTTTCATAAAGCTAAACAACAAGTAGAAATCCTCCAGTGCTGGAAGTACTATAAGATGGAAATTTCCCTGGCTTGCAATTAGACAAAATCTGATTTAAATGTAGTAACCATGCCATGCATATAAAAAGAACAATAGATAGAAGCATTTACTAAGCACTGATTAGTACTAACACTGAATACCAGTTTTACTAGCATTGAGCTAGGTACTGTGTCATGTAAGAAGGAATATCATTGAGTTTCCTGGCAGGAAGTAAATGTCCCATGTAGAGAAGGGGAACTGAAGAAGTTTAATGAAGGAAATATATGGGAGAGAGCTAAGAGATACCAAGAAGGATGGTGAAAGAGCCTGACCTAGTGACAAGAGAGCACAAAGAACAGCTATGCCTGAAGAGGCAAAGGGAGTCAACCACTAGAACACCAAGAAAACATATATGTATATGTAAGACACACCCAACAGGAGCTGAAGTCCTTGGGAGAGGAAGCAGCCATTGCCAATTCTTGGCCCACGAGGGATGGGACTGAGAAAATAAATACCCTGAATTCTTGTTGGTATATCTCTTTGCCAGAGAAGAAAGAGACCCAGTCAATGCAGTCCATTGAGGTCCTCCTCTGGGAGAGTACAGAGCATGGAAGAATGGATCAGAAAGGGACAATGGGAAATATCCAACACAGTGGCACATATGAATAAATCAGTCTTTACTCCTCCCTCCCTGAAACTTCAAAGGACAAACAAGGGACAACTGAGTGTCTATCACTATTACATGACTATCTTCTCATTCATTACCTTATTTTCATACAAAAAAAGGTAAACTGTTTTAAAGCAACATCTATCATCTTTTTTCTTGCCTCTGGGCTTTGGCTGAAGTTTTGCCATTTTGGGGGACAGTGCTTAAAAGAATTCCAAATTATTTTTCCAAAACAGCTGTAGCACCTGCAACAGAATGGATTATGCTTGAATAATAGGCATTCACAAAGTTACTGCTGTTCAAATTAATAGGTGGCTTTGTACTATCTCAGGCCCAGCCATATCCAAATAAATCTCAAAATAAAAATCTTCTAGCTTTCTGACCTATTTTCTAAAGAATTCCTTATCTCCACTGTCATCAGCATTAAACTTTCCTAACAGACATTAAGATTGCAAACCCTTTTAGAAGAAAATCTATTAATCATGTGTCACAAGATGATTAAACCATTTCTTGTCCACTATTACTGCCAGGTAAGATAAAGAGTATAGAGTTTTTACTGGTCTGGATTTGGCCCAAATGTATGAAGGTTCTTGCCATATCTTCTCTGACCAAAAAAAAAAAAGAAAAAAAAAGAAAAAAAAACATATACACCCTTGCAAGGATGATTAGATTTGGGGAACTTGGAATGGGGTTTGGTCCCATAGCAGCTCTAGATTCTTGAATAACTTCAGACACCTCTGGCTTTTCAAAAAGAACTTTAGGACTGAGATTAACAAGTTTGAAAACTCACTGCCTTCTTATGAGGCAGAAACAACATTGGCCCTATGCCTTCTACATTTATATTTCTGGGAATTAGCCAAAATTGGGGATCAGACTTCAGGGACAGTAGATAGATGGAGTGCTGTTCACAGGGACACTCTCTGAACTCATTTGAAAGGGAATCAGAATGAAGAATATGTTCTTACGCTAAGTGGGTATTTTACTGCTTCCTCCTCCTTGATCTTGCCATTACCAGCTCAATAAGTCCTCAGGCACTAGAGTGCTAATGAACAAAAAATCCAGCTTTAAAGCATGGCTTTAAATCCAAGTGCCTTAAGCTTTTGGAAAACTTGTTTCTATTTAAGACTTCCTATCCATTTTACAATTTCAGTTAGAGAGTGAGAACCAGTACAATATACACAAAGAAGTGCTCAAGAAAGAAAAGATAATGTTGAAGTTGGTTATACAAACTTACAATTCTGAATCTTCCCACAAATCCAAGAAGCCCAGATGCTGGGTCTTTTCCTTACTGTTTTCTAAATCTCTTGGAATATTTGTATGTGTATATATCCTTAATATTAACAAGCTGTTGTTCCTAACATTTCTGTGTCCAGGGTTTCTGGACATGTAGAATGCCCTGGGAGGCAGAAAATGACTTCTTTGAGGACTAATGGTTATCCGGGGGTGGAAAGGGAGATGGCAGTCTCATTTCATCTCTCTGTATTGAAAAGTATGTACCTTGTACAAGCCACACCACAGGATCCAGGATCCAGAAGGAGGCCTCCAAACTCTCAATGTTGAAGTTAATGCAGGAACAGGTAATGGGAAGCTCCACTGTAACTGACACACACATTTGTCAGGAAGTTTCAGGACTGCTTTTGTGGTGTACAGTCTCCTTTCTTTAAAGAGTAGATTCTATGAGCTCTTAAGTGACTCAAAAAAAAAAGCC
Source organism: Phyllostomus hastatus (assembly GCF_019186645.2). NCBI lineage: Eukaryota > Metazoa > Chordata > Mammalia > Chiroptera > Phyllostomidae > Phyllostomus > Phyllostomus hastatus. The sequence continues at coordinate 345,272 of NW_025334016.1, read as the reverse complement.
AGGTCAGTTCTTTGGAGAAATAATAATGATAATCATAAGATTTAGCAATCAATGAATTATTTCCTCTATGTTTGTATGAACTATATTATTTAATCCTCAAGGCACCCCATAGAGTACTATTATTAACCTCCCCTTTTACAAATAGGGAACCTGAGGTACAGAGAGTTGAAGTGCTTTCATTGAAAAGTGCCTGTGTTATAAGGCAGTAAATCATAAGACTCCCAGAGCACATCAAACTGGCCATCATTGTTACCATTAATCAGGCAGCACTTGTTGCCAGACCATGATGTAAAGAGCTTTATATGAGTTATCCTGAAGAAACTGAGGTTAAAGAGGATTAAATTAAATAAGCTTTGAATGAACACGCAGCTTTTAGAGTCTAAACTGGGATTCAAAGTCCAGGTTTTCTGATGCAGAATTCTACACTCTTTACCATGCCACACCATCTCATTTCACAACTTTCTCTAGAGGCCCTGTGTGTGACTATTTTTAATTTCAAAAAAAATCCTCATTTTGAAGGAATGACACACAAAATGGAAAGTAATTGTTAATGTTCAACTGTACATGTAAGCATGGGAAGGGTTTAAAAAGGAACTAATGATGATGTAATTTAATATGCACCAGAGACTCCTCACAGTGTTGAACGGGGGCTGTATTCTCTAATTCTGACAACAATATTTCAACATTGCCTGTAAAACACTCAAGCTTTACAGAAAATTCAAACCTTTCTGTTATTTCGCTGTCTCCTGTAGCATGCTGGCTTTGATAAGGTTCAGGGCAGGTAGTCCCAAATTTACCAAAGTCACATATTGATTATTTAGAATTAAAGTTACTTGAGAAACAGCCAATCAAAGAAGGATAGTCTGATGTTTCCCCCACAGGAGGAAATAAATGCCCCATACAAAAGGTCCCCTTCCTACACCAGGAGGTAGAGAAACATCTTCTCACCAGACAGGGAATTCAGGGCCAAAGAGGTTGTATAAACAGACATTATTTCTTTACTAATTTGGTGCCCAAATCTAAGTTTATCTGTCTTGTCGCCTCACAAACTTATTGTTTCTTTGTCTAAAAGTTATAAAAAAGCTGTCTGCTTTGGTCACTTCCTTGACCTTCTCATGACTATGTGAGGCTCCTGTACATATAAAAGTAAACCGTATTTTTTCCTGTTAACCTGTCTTATGTCAATTTAGTTATTAGACCAGCCACCAGAACCAAGAGAAGTAGAGTGAAATTTTCCCCTCACCAACAGTTTCTTTACCCACACTGCTTGCCTAAAAAGTATGAAATGGTTGTTTCATGCTGGCCTTGTGTTCATTTGAGAGACAGGAAGAAGGGGGATTGAAGCTGAAAAATGTGACAACTCTATTGGAAAGTAAAGCTTTGACCAGAACTATTTGCAACAGGCACCTCTTATTGTAAGGAAGCCTGAAGAAACAAGTACTTTAGCTGGCCACACTGCTGCTGTGGTTCTAATATTATTTAATAATATCTTTTCTTTCTAGTGTGAACAAATGTTTTAAGCTCATTTTCTACATTCCTGTTCCTAGATATAAAATCAGCCATTTCTGCAAGAGGTCCTGGTTTTAATTTTTTAGTCTTTTTTTCTTCTGTTTCCATAGACTTTGCTTTTATTTCCTATCACTTGCTTGAGATTTCTGCAGTGGCTATTCTTCAATGTGCTACTTGTAATTTAATCTTCATTTAGACTTTTGTTTTTTTCTATTTAGGGAGTTAGGTTGTTTCACATTTCACATCCTCCTGTTTTCAGGCCATCATTTCCTGTTTTGTGGTCATCTTTTCTTTGATTTCTTTCATTTGTACTTTGTAGTGTGCTTGCATAACTGTAATTGCTCTTTCAAGGATTTGTTTCTGTTAGTTTTCTGTTGATCTGCTTTTAGTTCTTGTTGAAGTGTTGTTAGAATTTCCATCTGCTTTTGGAAAGAAAGCATTTGCAGAGGAGTATTTCTATAACCCATAGGAACTGATGTTGCTCTCATTCAGTTTTATTCTGCAGCATCCTTGTGTGCAGGAGGAGCTTCCTCTTCCTTTCCTGTTACTCGCAGGTGTGGAAATTGAAAGGGGATGGACTTCCCTAGACTTCTAGTAGGAAGATGGTGTTGGGGACACAGTGATGTGCTAGGACAGATAGCATTCCAGGCTTCACAGCTCACACCTCCCTCCTCTGTCACTACAGGGAATGGCTTCCAACAGGGGCACTCCATAGCCAGCGCTGCTGCAACTCTCAGAGCCCAGCCTGGGTCAGGTGAACTCTCGCCAGCCCTGGATTTCCTAGCTCCCTGTACAGCTCTTTCTTACCCCACGATTCACTCAGAAACTGTTTTTTGCTGTCACATTCTGCTCTCTGCCTCTGTACTCCTGAACATTTTCTGAACCTCGTCTCTCTTTTCTTCCCCAGTGCTCTTGAGGTGCTCGATCTCAGTTATGCTCACCATAGTCCCCTCAGATAGGATGTTCTCATCTGGGAACCAACTATTTGCTGGGATGTCTGAGATCCTTCTGCCCTTTGAACTCTTCTGCCACCCTGTTCTTCCCCCTCGGTCCCCTCACCATCACCTGTTTCCTGGGTGACTTCACCTTTGATGTCAGCTGAATGCAACTGGGAGTCTATGAGTTTTCTGTCTCCTGGTTTTGCTGAAAATATAGTTCAAAGTTTTCTTTTTATTTATTTTTCTCCATGATTTCCAGGAGACGGGAGGCATTGTATAACCAGAAAAGACACCGGCGTTCAGGCTGCCCGTCACTACCAAATCCAATAAGCAATGACAGCAATTGAATCTTTTATGAGCACTTTATTCAGATGGCCGGTGATCCGAAAAGATGGCGGGTTCATACCCTAACAACCATCTTCCCTTTTCTTTCCTGGTCAGACCTTTTATAAGGGGGTGGGGGAGGACAAACAAGGTGCAGTGAGGGCTTTGAGATTCAGAAGCTGCAACATTCCTGTCCCGGGCAGTTAGCTGTTTCCAAAGGGGAGGGGTAGTCGCCGGCTTCTTCTTGGAACAAAGGTTCAGATGTCCCCAGGAGGTAATCCTCTATCAGTGCCCCAGGAGGTCGGCTGCTTCTTCCAGGTGCCAGGATGCGCCTTATCTATAGTTTCTGAAAGGAAAGCTTATCAGACACGCCACTTGCTAGACTTACAGCTCTTCACCTTAAGCTAAAATTTTCCAAGTTTTGAGTCCCCTATCAATTGTGAAATTAGTTGCTTGGTTATAAAACTCTTGATTATAAACTATTCGATTATCAAGTGTAATTTTCAAACTGTTCTAAATAGTTAGAACAGTACTATTTGCTAAGGGCTGCAAAGGGCCAGGCTCAGTGCCATGCAGTGCAGACACATGGAAATGCTCAGCACAGCAAACTTGAGCACTGATCCCTGCCATGATCTCACTTTTGGATGGAGTGACTGAGGTCCCAGAAGGTTACACACAATGTTCTTAAACGGCCACAAACAAGCAAAGTAGACAAATGATGGTTTGAAACCAATTTGTTCTAAATCCAAAGCCCAAACCCTGAACTCATGAAAGGACTTGCCACATTTCCTTCACATTTTAATCTTCCTTCCAAGGTGAAAATGTTTACATTTTGTGTTATATAGTAGTACATCCTGTCACGGTTTAATGTGAACTGAACATAAAGACCTTGATTTATAAATTGTACTGATTATGATTTCCTGAGAGCTTCACATATTGTTCATTTAGACTTCAAAGTGAAAACCCTTACCTCTAATTTTAATATGAAAAGATAAATATGAGCTACATTGTAGCAATACATATTGACATAAAAGTAAGCTTCTTTAATCTTTTCTCCAGAACTGGACAAAAATATTGAGCTAAAGATAAACATAGTAAAAAACAAAATAATACTTTATAAATATTAGGCATATTGAAGTCCTAAAATACTATATTAATTTACCTATGTCCACCATGATCATTTTACCCATACTTCTATCAAAGTGTTCATAAATTTGCATGCTTAGAAATTTTATATTATACCATATTACAAATATAAACCATGTTAATAACTATAGGTTCAAGGTTATACATTTGTGGAACATTTAACAAATACCTATTATATGGTAGGAATTTTTTAAATACATAGATATGAAGGTGAAATATAGAACTGACACTTAAGAACAAACATATAATTTATATCATAATATGTATGTGTATATATTATGTATGTACATATTATTTATATTATATACTTATATACTTTATGTAAATTGCATGCAACATATTATCATATGTTTCCAACAACTGGCCTTTAATCTTCAGTTTACAGACAACCCATCTGAGGCTTAAAGAGGTTAAAGAACTTTGAGAAGTATTTTAGCTCCTGAGTGTTAAGGCAGGAGATAGAATGCAGGACTCCATAACTTCCAAAGCCATTCCCAATATAGTGGGCTGTCTTGAAGGCCCAAGTTCAAAAGAAATAGAATAATCTCCAGGTCCATCCATGCTGTCACAAAAAGTAAGATTTCTGCCCTGGCTAGTGTGGCTCAGTTGATTGGAAGGTCATCCCATAACTGAAAGGTTACAGGTTCTATTTTCAGGAAGGGCACATAACTGGATTGTGAGTTCGATCCCTGGTCCAGGCACAGGCACATGAGATCCCTGGCCTGGGTGCGTACAAGAAGGAATCAACAAATGCTTCCCTCTTACATCGATGTTTCTCTCTCTCCCTTCCTCTCTCTCTAAAAGCAATTTGAAAAATGCCCTCGGATAAGAATTTTTTTAAAAAGGTAAGATTTCTTTCTTTTTTACAGCTGAATACTATTCCATTCTGCAAATGTACCACAGCTTTTTCATCCATTCATCTACTGATGGACACTTGGGCTGTTCCGAGATTTTGCTTAGAGTGATGGGCACATAATGTAGTGTGCGGATGTTTTATTGGGTGGCACACTTGAAGCCTGTGTGGTTTTGCAAACCAATGTCACCCCAATAAATTCAATTATTAAAAGAAATAGAATAATTTTGCAAAGACGTAAAATAGAGAGAAACAAGGGAAAATGAATTTGGAGCTCGTTTGTAGTGGGAAGTTTAATTTTACAGTGAATTCTTATTTTGTGGACACTATATTGTGCATTATAATATGTTTTTAAAAACCATATTTAGATGTATTCAGGGAGCAGCCACACTGCTACAATGCCCTGGGCAACATCTGGTCTTCCTCATCATATCTCTTACACTAGGCCAAAGCCTGAAGGCAGGGTTAGAATTTCAGAGTTTTAAAGTTATATACATTGAACACTAATATGCCCTGTCATATTAAATAATCTGTATCATGTAATAGCATAACTGTGTGTTTTCAGTTGATATATTTAAACAATATTTAAACATAATCAACTACATCAAAATGGCAACATACATCAATTTGCATTTTTCTGCATGTGAGTCAGTGGACATCAGTGGAATGAGTACACATGAGGAAAGGAAGGTAAATGCCAGTGACAACTCTAAAAACACATGATGACAGGCTTTGTGGGGCTCTACACCCTATGCAGGAGCAAAACCCATTTTATTTTTCTCCATTAATTGGAGAATACTGAGCTCCAAATGTTGTCACATGGAAGAGAACTGAATTGCTATTGGGACATTTCTGACACCCAGCAACCTGACTGACTTTGGCTACACAACAGTTCAGAATATACATCACTGCTTTTGAAACCTCCTAAATGCACGCCATTTAAATGATACTTGCTAGGGGGAAAAATGACACTTCTAAGGTCTGTTATAATATTGAAATGCTTGCATTTTCTCCCCAAGCATTTCTGAAAACCCTTCTCCCCACTGTCCCCTCCCCCCTCCCCTCTAGTTATTGTTAGATTGTTCTTAATTTCAATGTCTCTGGTTATATTTTGTTTGCTTTTTCTTTTGTTGATTATGTTACAGTTAAAGGTGAGATCATATGGTTTTTGTCCCGCACTGCCTGGCTTAATGCAGACAACTGTAATTGAACAACAATAAAGTAATTTTAAAAATATTGAAATGCAGTAACTATATACAAGTGACTAGTCAGGCTTGGCAGATAAATAAAAAATTCTTATATTTCAAGCACAGCCAAGTTTTATGTGTTTATACATTCTTTTTTAAAGATTTCATTTATTTATTTTTAGAGAGAGGGGAAGGAGGGGAGAAAAAAAGGGAGAGAAACATCAGTGTGTGGTTGCCTATCACATGCCCCCTATTGGGGACCTAGCCCATAACCCAGGCATATGCCTTGACTGGGAATTGAACTGGCAACCCTTTGATTCATAGGCCAGCACTCATTCCACTAAGCCACACCAGCCAAGGCAGTTTACACATTCTTTATATGAAAGATTAAACCTCTCTTTTAAGTTATACAATCAGTCCATCAGTAATCAATTGACAGCTATTTATTTAGTAACTATATTATGAGATGCACAGGCATAGGTGATAAGGACAATGCAGAAAAAAATCAAACAGATCCACTTGTTGATGATTTCACTAGCTAGGGACACATGACAAATAAATATACTCACACACACATAATACACATATAAAACCTCTTTAAATATAAATTACACCTTCTTTCTCATTTGATCAAAATCCTTCAATTGACTTCAAATTCCCCTCCGAAAAAGATGTCAACTTCTTAGCAGAGTCAATAACTCCCTGTAGGATGGGCATCCTCACCCATCCTTTACCATCCCTACTATTAGCTCCTGACCTTTTCTCTTGCCACTCTTCCCCTCACCCAGCCGCAATCGATTCCTTGATATTCTTGAAAAACTTGCAGGAAAGCTCCCACCTCATGGTCTCTGCACTGGCAGACCCCACTACCTGAAACCCTCTGACCCCAGATAAACACATAGCTAAGTCTTCTGCATCCTTCATATAGTTGATGGCATGAGGCATTCTCAGTTATATTCTTCTAATGAGGCTCTGTCTGACCATTGTTTAAAATTCCAAATCACACTCTAATGCCCCAAATCCCACTTAATTTATTCTATTATTGCCACACCACCATTCCCCACTACATATTTTATATAATTATTCTCCTCTCTCACATGATTTTCATATTAGATCCCAGAAGGCAGAGTTTGTTCACTATTCAGCCATCTCTTAGAATAGCACCAATCACATAGTAAACATCCAATAAATATTTCAGTGAATGAATAAATAGTAACTAACAGTAAAAACAAAGCATTATAAATATCAAATTAATAATATAGAAAATTTATAGTACAGTGTTGAGAAGATGATAACAGCATGGGTTGTATAGACTTAGTCTATATTATAAAGTGGGTTTGAGATGGACTCAGATGATGGTATGAGGGCTGTGGAAGCACAAATGGTGGAAACGGAGAGCTCCACATGGGCAATGGCATCCCCAAACTACTGTGGAGATGTGGTCATAATGAATACAAGGATGTGGTGGAAATGGGGTAAGCAAAAGTTGGAGAGAGAGGCAAGAAGTCAGCAGTGCCTGTGCTTAGAGTGACTGGAAGGCCATACTCAAGAAGGTGAATATCATTTATTTATTTCAGTATGGGTCACTAAAAAAATATGAGCATTTTATATGAATACAATGAAAATATCACAACTATTAAAACTGAAACAGTAATTCCTTTCTAATACCCTTTCCATTATCAAATTCCCAAATGTGGCAGCATTTCTCCCAATAGTTGCTTTTGGTTCAATCAGGATCTAAATAAGATATATCCACTTCTTATTTTGTTGATATGTTTCTTAAGCATTTTTAATCAAAAACAGTACCCTCTCCAATCTTTTTTTTTTCTCTTCACAACATTGATGTGAGCCAGAACCTGGGAAAACTGCCCTCTATGATGCCCAGAATCTGGATTTGTCTCATTGTTTTCCTACGGTGCTATTTGTCTTGTTCCTCTATCATATTTCCAAAAAATGGAAGCAAAACCTTAGAGGCTTAATTTGATTCCAAATTTGTATTTTTGGAATGAACACTTCCCAAGTGTTGGCTGAGTGTCATATTCATCAAACCAGGTGTATACAATGTTGTTTGAATGACTTTTACTAATAAGGCTGTTGGAGAGCAAAAATATATCCTCTACCCTTTTGGGTTCTAGCTGGTCTAGGAATTAAATTGGCATAAGACCAATTAACAGAAAAAAGTTAATTATGTATGTACAAGGGCTCCATAAGAACATGAGGCCCACAGGCAATCAGACAATTGAAGCTTAAGTGCCATCCTGAGCTAAGGAGAGGGATAGGTTTCTGCAACTTCAAGGGAGGGAAGGCAATTCCCATGGAGATAAAAAAAAATAATAATTGGTAAACAAATGTCTACTATGCTATGCAGGGACAATGGGACACCACAAAAAGGACTTTTGTCTCCAAGCCCTGCTGAGTTTCTTTTACCACATCTAGTCCATATTTTTTGTAGATAACTCTGCTGATAGTGCTCTTCCTGCACCAGGTCTTTTACCTAAATTCTCTTTGGCAGTTAAGGAGGAAGTAAAAAGCTCTTCCTAAACCTTTTGTTTCTTAAAAATATTTGGCCTAAAATAACCCTCATACCAAAGACACACATTTTGATGGCAAAATCCTGCTCCCTCACAGCACTAATAAAAATACAGTGGTAGTTGGGGTGAGGACAGCTGGTCCTTTCGTGGTAAAAGTTCATTCCTATTATATTATTCAATGGTTTCATTCATTAAAGACAGTTTCCTGAACCAATTATTGTATTTGAGATTGCAAAGTGGTTGTTAGTATTCTTAGTTGGAAACTTAAGCTGCCCCGTTATCTATCTTTTTATTTACTTTCATAAAGGTCTCCCAGCCAATTTATAACATTAAAGACTTTTACATTCTTTTTTACTGCTGTTCTATCACAGTTATCCAAATTCCCCCCTTGCTCTCCTCTGCCCCACCCACCACCCACCCTCACTCCCACTGTCAATCCCCACCCTACTGTCCACGTCCACGGGTCATTCATACTTGTTCTTTAACTAGGCCCTTCCCATCTTTCCTCCCTTCTCCCTGTGGCCCCTCCCCTCTGGTCCCTGTCAGTCTGTTCCTTGTTTCCATCCCTCTGGCTCTATTTTGCTTGTTTGTTTTGTTCATAAGATTCTTCCTATAGGTAAGGTCATATGATATTTGTCTTTTGCTGCCTGGCTTATTTCACTTAGCATAATACTCTCCAGTTCCATCCATGCTGTCATGAACAAAAAGTTACTTGAAGTTGCTTCTACTACACAACTAATTGAGATATTTGAGATAATTGAGAAGTATAAGAGCTCACCACTGATAACTCACAAATAATCTTATTACAATTTTAAGAACGTCAACACTACAAATGGAGTTAGGTATTCATACATTTTGCATGTCTTTTACCAAATGTAGGTGTATGCTCTGATATTCTGTATTTTACCCTGTGAAAATTTTTATTATGTGCATCCTTGTGATAACAGGTAAACATAAACATGAAGTGTCATTCAAGTATTTAGTTTTCATAAAATAAGAATTCTTTCTTGAATTTAAGAATAATAATTGGAACATTAAGTATTCTCCAGGGCTCCTTAAGCAATGATTACTAATGTCCCTATTAAAAGTCAATTTCAGGAACTCTCATTTATTACTGGTGGGAGGGCAACTCTGGGAAAGACCCTTCAGAAAACAGTTTTGGCAGTTTCTTACAAAACTAAACATATTCTTACCATATGACCCAGCAGTTGTACTCCTTGGTATTTACCCAAATGAACTGAAAATGTATGTCCATAAAAAACCCTGCATATGGAAATTTATAGCAACTTTATTCATAATTGCCAAAACCTGAAAGCAATCAAGGTGTCCTTCAGTAGGTGAATGAATTGTGCTACATTTAGACAACTGAATGTCATCCAATGCAAAAAGCAGATGAGCTATCAAGCCATGAAAAGATATGGCAGAGCCTTAAATGCATATTACTAAGTGAAAGAAACCAATATGAAAAGGCTATGTATTGTATAAATCCAAAGATATGACATTCTAGAAAAGGCAGTACAAAGACTGCTATGAAGACAGTACATAGATCAGTGGTTGCCAGAGGTTGTGGGGAGGAAAGATGAATAGGTGAAACACAGAGGATTTTAGGGCAGAGGAACTACTCTGTGTAATATTGTAATGGTGGATTCATGTCATTATACAGTTGTCAAAACCCATAGAATGCACAACACTAAGAGTGAAGCCTAATGCAAATTGTGTACTGAAAGGGTCAGGCCAGTTTTCCAACCCACTGGACTGCCCATGACTCAGTTGTCCCAACTCAATTGATAGCCCCCAGCTTAATCAGAACTCTCTCCCACAGAGTACAATAGGCACCTGACACCAACCACAATGGCCTATGGTCAGACTGACCCTCCTGTACCTGAGAACAGCCCGGCCCTTTATCTAACCCATTGTCCTGGATCACATCCTGGAACCCTGAGGCACCCGACTAGAAAAATAAGAGACTAACTCCTCTACTATCCTCTCACAAACCCTGCTCTTTTTCTTTTAAAAACCCAACTCTTGCCTTCCCCCAGTGCTACAGTCAGTCCCCAACTCAGCCGTCCCTAAGCGCAGCATCAAATAAAGGCACTTGGATCAGATCATCCGGTTCCTCCTGCCTCTATTTCTTGTGCATTTCTAACATGTACTTAGAATGATAATGACATGTCGGTGCAGGTGCAATATGTTGATGGGGGGAAGCTCTGCATGTGGGAAGAAGAAGCAGGAGGTGTATGAGAACTCTGTACTTTCACCTCAATTTTGCAGTGAATCTAAAGCTACTCTCTAAAAAAAAGTCTATTTAAAAAAATTCAATGTCATCAGTGGTGCCGGTGAGAAAAGTCTATTCAGTAATAGGCTACAACTTTGGATTTTATCACTCCCTCCCAACTACAAAATTAACTTAACCCTAGGATATGTAAGAATGTTTAAGTCTGTGTTTGAGAATGAGGAGTAAATGATATATCTAAAAATTCTTCACAATATCTGACTACAGTAGGTGTTCAATAGATGTGCATTGAAAATTCATTAAGGCATCTATATGAATCACTTGGGAAGCATGTAAATACAAAGATTCTGATTCAGCAAGTCTGGGATGGGGTCTGGGGTTGTTTATTTCAAACAATCTCCCAGGAAATGCTGATGCTGCTCGTTCCTCAGACACTTTATGTGGCAAGGTTTGCCTTCCAAACTGACATGTTTCCAAAAAGTATTCCTGCTTAGTAGTGGGTGGCAAAGGGGAAATTCCTCAAATGATCTCAGTCTGGAAAATGACCAATACAGGGCTGTCTCTTTGGAAAGCTTTATGTACATAGAGAGTAAAGGCTCTGGGTAAAGCAAACTACTGAACTTTGCATAACCCAGAATTCTACAATCAAATGTGACCTTAGCACCTTATTTACTTATCTAAGTAACAGCTATTAATCATTCTAATATTTCACAGTACACATCTCACAACATGCTGATTTATACAGGTTAAGAAAACCAAAACCACACCATTTTAGCATATGGGTAATTTAATTCCTGTGAAAATAGTTTAAGTCTAATGTATGCAGCCCCATTTTTCTGATTCTCTTTAACTAAACAAAATGACAATAGCAAGTGCTGGGTTAAGCACAGATAACACTAACCCCATCTAACTACACATTAGAAGGAGCACAAGCAATGGACAAAAGTAGATTTCAGCCCTGGCTGGTGTGGCTCAGTGGGTTGAGTGCCGGCCTGTGAACCAAAGGGTCGCTGGTTTGATTCCCAGTCTAGGGCACATGCCTGGGTTGTGGGCCAGGTCTCCAGTAGGGGAGCACAAGAGGCAACAACACATTGATGTTTCTCTCCCTCTCTTTCTCCCTTCCTTCCCTTCTCTAAAAAATAAATAAATAATATCTTTAAAAAAATAGTAGATTTCAGATTCTCAGCCTATACTTGGTGCACAATGCCGAAGACACATTATTCCAGATCGAGTGGCCAGGTGCATGTCAGAGATGATGAATGAAGGCAAAAACAAAGCCTTTTACTTTCTTGACATAAAAAACACCTCTTTCTGCTGACACAGAAGAGGGTTTTTTTGCCAGATATGTCTTCCCCAAGCAAAGGTACCAGTATGTATTTTCTTCAGGTTTGCCTTGCCCTTCCTTCAACTTAAGTTGAGGTAGAAGATAGTTAGGGTTTTTCTAACTGTACGTATCCAAAAGAGTAAGAACCCAATTATGTGAGCTTATCTACTGTGAACCATGTGTGGTTAAGCCAATAACATCCTCAGATATCACAGTCTGACAATTACATTAGCACCTTACCTTCCCACCTAAAGGTAAGAGAAAGAATCCATTGTGAGGTGGGCCCTCCAAGCTGTTTCCAATAGACTGTAACAATGACCTTGATATATACATGAATGTTGTCAGTTACTAGGGCTCTAGATCTTTCGTTTTTCAAAAAAAATAACAAAATCAAAATATTTGAGAAAACAAATATTGAGCAAGCAGAAAAAAAGGATAGGGTGACCCACCTCATTTTCTAAAATAATGTGTTTGCACTTATTATAAAAATACATCATAAAAATATTTATGAAAATTTAAGCAAAATGAGCTATAAAGTTTTTTCAATGTTAGAGTATGTTTGAAATTTTTCATAAAAACTTGAAAAAATGATACAACCACAATTAATAAATTAAACATGACTTCTAATCTTACTACTCAGAGATAACCACTATCAATATTTTGATGTATTTCCTTTCAGGGATTTTTTTCTCTGCCTTACACATTATTTCCTTTATATAAATGGACTTATGCTGTGTGAATAACATTTTGTATCAAATATTTTCTGTTACTGAATATATATTTAGAATATAATTGTAGCCTAGGCCGGGTGGTTCATTTGGTTAGAGTGTCATCCTGTACACCAAAAGGTTTGGGTTCAATTTCCAGCTAGGGTGAGTACAGGAGGCAACTGATCTCTCTCTCTCTCTCTCTCTCTCTCTCTCTTCTCTCTCTCTCTCCTTCTCTGTCTCCCTTCCTCTCTCTCTAAAAGCAATAAAAACATATCCTCAAGTGAGGATTAATAAAAAAGAATATAATTATGTGCCCATGTAGTGTGTATATGTTTGTGTGTATAAGTAATTTATTTCACCATAATATTACAGTCCTCATACATGGTTTCATAAACAATCAAATTCTTCCCCAAATGACCATGGGACCAAAAAGGATTATTTTAATATCTTTTAACCTTGCAGGTGTTTTCAGATAGCAGCAAATTTAGGGGGAGGATCAGAATATCAACAATAGACCTGTGAGACTCTATTTTTTAATCATATATTTTTCTCATTTTACTATAAAAGGAAGAGAGTAGATTGTAGTGGTTAGGATATACACCTTCTTTAGAATCAGGTAAAAAGTGATTTCATTTCTGGCTTTATCACTTACTGTGTGACTTCAGGCAAGATGTTAAAATAGCTGGGACTACATTTTCACATCTGCAGTTTCTGAATAATAATAGTATATTCCCCATAGAGGTGTTGAACTGATTAAATGAATGAGGTTCTACTCAAGCACCACTGTGCATGTGGTGCTCCTTGCCCGCCTTCGCCATTGGTTTTCTGAAAAACTATATCAGGGTTTGGGGCTCTGATTAAAATAGACCTTAAAATGATAAAAAGATTTATGATAATGACTGAATCTATAATGTAATTTGAGAGCTACTTAAATATCATCAAATCGCTCATAAAAATATGTACAGCCGCAAAAGACATGCATAGTAGGGTTCTAATATCAACATCCACTTTTCACTCTGCAATGACTTAGTAATAACCCTTAAGCCATGTGGAGAGGGAGAACAATTTTTGGACTATTGGCTAGATTTCCCTCTTCCCAGGTCCAGCAGACCTTTTTCTATGTGTCCTATTTCAGTCTTAAATCACAGAAGTTTTTTTCTGGAATGCTCCTTCCTTGGTTGAGGGCTGTACTTACTGTATACATAAAGTCTTTTCCCTTTTCCATGTAAAGTGTCTATGACATGGCCTACAAGGACTGTCTTCATCCTTTGTTTTCTACCAATCTGTTTCATCCAGGCACTATGCAAATGTTGATTGCCACTTTTTTTTCTTTTTAAATTAACATTTTTATTGTTCAAGTACAGTTTTCTGCCTTCCCCCCGACCCCCCACCCCACAGCCCTCCCCACCACCCTCTCCTGTTTCCACCCCTCCTTGTTATTGTCCATGTGTCCTTTATAATTATTCCCGCAAACCGTTCACCCTTTTCCCATAAAATTCCCTCCTCTCTCTCCTGTGGTCATTGCCAGCCTGTTCTCAATTTCAGTGTCTTTGGTTATATTTTGCTTGCTTGTTCGTTTTGTTGATGAGGTTACTGTTAAAGGTGAGATCATATGGTATTTGTCTTTCACCGCCTGGCTTATATCACTTAGCATAATGCTCTCCAGTTCCATCCGTGCAAAGAGTAGTTTGCCTCTTGTCATCCAGCCAGCCAAGGGCAGGTTTCTGCTGTAGCTCTTGCTCTTGATCCTTCCTTGAGCTACCACTGCATTCTAAAGCTATATATTCCATTATATCTTGTTACAATGGATAGAGGTACATTTTACTTTTCTTGTAGATAAAAAAAAATCATAAATAATCCTACCAGTGGAATTTCTGGGTCAAAAGGCAGATCCATTTTTAGTTTTCTGAGAAATAGAAAACAGGCTGACAGTGTCCAGAGGGGAGTGGGGGGGAATTTCAGGGGAATTTCAGGGGAAAGGGGAAGGGTTTACAGGAACAAGTATAAAGGACACATGGACAAAAACTAGGAGCAGGTAGAAATGGGAGGGAGGTGGGGAGGATTGGGTGGGTGAGCTGGGATGGGAGTAAAAGATAGAAAATTGTACTTCAACAACAATTAAAATACAATTTTTTAAAAATAAAAATAAATAAGTAAATATGCTAAAAATTTTTGGGAAGATAGAATTATGAAGTTGCCTAAAAGATAGGAGAAAGTAGTGGAACAAAACAATGAATACGTTGTTCAATAAAGTTTTTCATGAAAATGAAAAAAATCACAAAAAAATAAAATTAAAACCACTTCTTGATTGGAATCTGAATCAGCTGCACAAATACCACCAAATCTTCTGTGTATGTGCCCTGAACATCTCTTTTAGGGAGAAAACACTCCAGGAATTGTTCCTATTGGAACAATCATGTTCAATATTATCTCAAGTACATTAGTGCTATGTCTAGTCGCAAAGTCAATTATATTTGGCTAAGGTTAATCTCCTATTAAATTAGGACTCCTTTATTAATAGTGTTAATATTTGTAATATCTGACTATAACATATATTTGCATTTTTCCCTAAACTACACAGATATACTTTATACTTAAAAAATTAAAAAGTTAATGGATACATTTTTAGACCATTTATATTTCCATTCTTTAAATCATTGGTTCTAAGATTCTAAAAATATTCCCACATATTTTCAAGAATATGAGTCTTGCAATGTATAAAATGGTATGACCTCTCAGTATTTCAAATAACCACATGTCCAAAGTAATAAATTCAGGTAATCTTTAATATATAAAAAAGTGTCAGGCTCTAGAACAGTGCCAGTCAATAGACCTTTCTGAAATGATATATGTTCTATATCTGTTCTGTTCAATCACAGTGGCCACTAGCCATGAAGATTACTTAAAATGTAACTAGTATGAATAACTAAATTTTGTATTTTAATTAATTTAAGTTTAAATAACCCCATGTGACTAGTTATTACCATATTGTAGAGCACAGCTTCCAGAAAACTTTTGATAGACATGTCTAGCATTTAAACACACTGTGTTTGTTTAATATCTTGTCATAATAATAATGTTTCATTTTGGAACCTTGAAGCCTTTTTCTTTGTTATTCAGAGTGCACATTCAGCCATTCACTTTCTGCACCTCATTATCTCCTATGCATCAGAGTTATAAGTATGCACATCTTCTCCAAGAGATCATAAACTCCTCTTGTGTAGGAACCACATCTCTCTCAATTCTGTATGCCTCACTGACCATACTACAGTACATTACATATTATAAGTACTCAGTGTTCATAAACAATAATGATAGCCTTTTCTCATTTCAGTTTGAAAACATATTCTAATGGTATGCCTCTCTTAGTACTAGTACTGCTCTGTGACCTGGTATAACTTAGATCCTGAATATTCGGAGCTTAAACTTTCTTCTCTGTGTTGCATTATAAGGCTCCCAGACAGCGCATTTAACTGTTCTGGGAACAATCTAAATCAGAACTCTCAAAAAAAATTCCAAAAATAAATGTCTTTGCTGCCATGATACATTTTGAGAACATTAGAGTAAAACTTTTTTTTTGGCAACATCGCATCAAGGGAAAGATCTGATGGTGAACTAGAGAAATCTACAACCAGGGAACTGAAAATTTTGTTTTTTAAATGCATACCTCCTTTTCTTAATTCTGTCTCAAAGCATTTTTTCATTGATCTTTTGTGATAAAAACAAAAAGGAACACTAGCTAGAAGACTACATGAAATTCAGAATAATGATATACTCAGAACAATTCAAAAGGGAAGGAGGCAAGAGGCAAGTATCTGATATTTGTCTATTTTAATATGATAAATTCTAAAATAATATCATTATAGACAACTATTTAGAAAGATTATATTTAGGACTTAGTGACATTAACTTGAATTACTGATTATTCCAAATTTTTGGTATCAATGTAAAGAAAATTGGTTTTAGGTTTAAAATAAAAGCTCTAGATAACACTGAACAGTCTAAACATGATAATAATGTACCATTGCATCCATTTTATTAAAAACTAGCTTCATACGAAATTCTGCTTGGGGAAGGAGGGAAGTAAGAATCTAGATTGTTAAATCCTGGCTGGAGTAGCTCAGTGGATTGAGCATGGGCTGCGAACCAAAGCATCACAGGTTCGATTCCCAGTCAGGGCACATGCCTGGGTTGTAGGCCATGGCCCCCAGCAACCGCACATTGATGTTTCTCTCTCCCTCTCTTTCTCCCTCCATTCCCTCTCTAAAAATAAATAAATAAAATCTTTTTAAAAATCTAGATTGTTAAAACATACACCAGGTTTGGCTGATAACTTTAGTTAAATTTTATTTTTACATGTTTCATTTTCATCTCAGTTTTTACCCTGTGGGCAAAATGTGTGGGAACTTCATGGTGACTTTATCCTTATCTATAGAGTCTTGTGTAGTTACCTAAGAATCAAGACCTTCTGTGGCCTAGAAATAAAGTGACACAGCTAATAAGTTCAAGCATTATTTCAAAAATATTTTCATAATGCTCTTTCTATTCTACTCGTGTTTTAGGTACCAGGTTGTATAATATATATGTTTATCAGAAAACTCTAGTTTTACTTATGGTAGAAAGAACTTGTGTTTCCCTTAGCATAGGAGGACTATAAGATCATAATAAGTATCAAAATTACGCACCCTGTCTTTAAATTCCTGAACTAGAGTTCCAAGCTTTGGGTTTGTCATATCTTTCTTCATTGGTAACTATGAGATCAAAGAGATTTTGTTAGCAGATAAATAAATCCTTTTTTGCTAAAAATGTCTTCTGACTATATAAAAACATTAATTTTAAAACAAAATGAAGTATATAATAGAGAACTTCCCCCCCATGGAATGAAGATCCATATCAGCTCATTATCTTCCAAATTTGGTTTGGCTATTTGTAGCCTTGAAATAGAAGAAAATGGCCAATGATCTTCAACTGACCATAAAATGCAGGACTCTGCTTCTTTGTCCTAAGAGTAACAAAGGGATCAATTGGTAAAAATGATTATGGGTTAGTCTATTCACTATATTTCATGGTAATGGAATGTGAAACTCTGTTATCCACAGATACTGTCCATAGTTTTTGAAAGTCATGTGATTGATATTTACTGTCATAAAGGAAAATATTAAAAATTAGAACTTAAGAGAACAAAAAAGAGCAATGAAACTAAGAGCTAGTTCTTTGAAAAGATAAACAAAATTGGCAAACCTTTAGCTACAATAACCAAGAAAAAATAGAAAGCTCAAATAAACAAAATCAGAAATGAAAGAGCAAAAGTTACAACTGACACAACAGAAATACAAAAACATCACAAGAGAATACTACAAATAGTTATACACCAACAAATTCCTAGAAACATAATCTTGCAAGAAAGAATTATGAATAGAAAGTCTGAATAGACTAATTTCTAGTAAAGAGATTAATCAGTCTTCAAAAACCACCCAACATACAAAAGTCCAAAACCAGATGTCTTCACCAGTGAACTTTACTAAACATTTAAAGATTTAATACCTATACTTCTCAAACTCTTCCAGAAAACTGAAGAGGAGGGAACACTCTGAAACTCATTTTACAATGCCAGCATTACTGATACCAAAGCCAAACAAATACACCACAGAAAGGAAAATTATGGGTCAATATCCTTAATAAAAATCAATGCAAAAATCTTCAACAAAATATTAGCAAACTGAATTCAACAATACAGTAAAAGGATCACATGCCATGTTCCACTGGAATTTATTCCAGTGATGCAAGGATGGGTTAACACCTTTAAATCGAGCAACCTTATACACCCACATTAACCAAATGGAGAATAAAAACCATATGATCATCTCAATAGATACAGAAAAGCATTAGAAAATAATTCAACGTCCAAGTTTCATTTTGAAAATCTCTTAACAAAGTGGGTAGAGAGGGAACATACCTCCGCAGAATAAAGGCCATATAAGAAAAACCCGTAACTAACATCACACTCAACAGAGAAAAGCAGAAAGCTTTTCCTCTAAGATAAGGGAAAAGACAAGGATTCCCACTCTCACCACTGTTATTCAATGAGTATTCAAAGTATAAGCCACAATAATTAAGCAGGAAAAATAAGTAAAAGCCATCCAAATCAAAAAGAAAGAAGTTAAACTCTCACTATTTGCAGATGGCATGCTACTATATATGAAAAACCCTAAAAATAGCACCAAAAAACATAAAAATAATTTTAAAAATTGGTAAAGTTGTGTAGTACAAAATCAACAAATAGAAATCTGTGGTGTTTCTACACATTAATAATGAACTATCAGAAAGAGAAATTAGAAAAACAATCACACTTATGTATGACTGTACCAAAAATAATAAAAAAAAATTGTAATAAATTTAACCAAGGATGTAAAAGACCTGTACTCAGAAAATTACAAGGCACTGAAGAAAAAAATCAAAGAAGACACTAATAAATGGAAGATAATACTGTGTCCTCGGATAGAAATAATTACATCATAAAAATGTCCATACTACCCAAAACAATCTGAAAATTTAACACAATATCTGTCAAAATGCCAATGGTGTATGTTGCAGAACTAGAACAAGTAATCCAAAAATGTATATGGAACCACAAAAAACACCCACAAATAGCCTCAGCAATATCAAGAAAGAAGAACAAAGTAGGGGGTATCACACAACCAGATATCAAACTATACTACAAGGCCATGGTAACCAAAACAGCATGGTACTGGCATAAAAACAGACACATAGATCAATGGAACAGACTAGAGAGCCCAGAAATAAACACATACTTTTATGGTTGACTAATATTTGAAAAAGGGGACAAAAACATACAGTGGGGTAAAAACAGTCTATTCAATAAATGGTGCTGGGGACATTGGACAAATTCTTGTAAAAAAATGAAAATAGAGTATCCCCTTATACTATATACAAGGATACATTCAAAATAGATTAAAGACTTAAACATAAGACTCAAAACCATAAAAACTCATAGAAGAAAACATAGGCAATAAAATCTCTGACATTTCTCCTAGCAATATTTTTTTCTGATATATCTCCTCAGACAAGGGAAACAAAAGGAAAAATAAACAAATGGGATTACATCAAACTAAAAAGTTCTTGCACAGAAAATAAAACCATAAAAAAACAAAGAGACCACTTACTAAGTGGGAGAACATACTCACCAATGATATACCTGATAAAGGTAAGGGCAATGATATCCAAAATTTATAAAGAACTCATACTACTCAACACCAAAAAACCCCCAAACAGTCCAATCAAAAAGTGGGAAGAGGGCTTGAATAGACACTTCTCTAAAGAGGACATGCAGAAGGCCAGTAGACATATTATGAGATGCTCAAAAAGATGCTCAACATCACTGATTGTCAGAGAAATGCAAATTACAACCACAATGAGATACCACCTCACACCTCTCAAAACTGTTACCATCAATAAATCCATGAATAAGCCCTGGCTGGTGTGGCTCAGTGGATTAAGCACCAGCCTGCAAACTAAAGGGTTGCCAGTCTGATTTCCAGTCAGGGCACATGCCTGGGTGGCAGGCCAGATCCTCAGTAGGGGGCACACTAGAGGCAACCACACATTGATGTTTCTCTCCCTCCCTCCCTTTCCCTCTGTCTAAAAATAAATAAATATTTTTTTAAATCC
This sequence comes from Phyllostomus hastatus, assembly GCF_019186645.2. NCBI lineage: Eukaryota > Metazoa > Chordata > Mammalia > Chiroptera > Phyllostomidae > Phyllostomus > Phyllostomus hastatus. Next base: position 324,828 of record NW_025334016.1, on the reverse strand, counting down.
ATGAATGACAAGTGTTGGCAATGATTTGGAGAAAAGGGAACTTTCATGCACTGCTGGTGGGAATGTAGATTGGTGCATCCACTGTGGAAAACATTATGGAATTTCCTCAAAAATTGAAAAATGAAACTGCCTTATGACCAGTGATTCTACTTGTGAGAATTTATCCAAAGAAACCTCAAACACTAATTTGAAAGAATGTATGCACTCCGATATTCACTGCAGCATTATTAACAGTACCCAACCTACGGAAGCAACCTGAGTGCCCATCAATAGATGAGTGGATAAAATAGTGGTGGTACACCTATACAATGGAATATTACTCAACCATAAAAAGAATGAAATTTTACCATTTGCAACAGTATGCATGAACCTAAAGGGCATTATGTTAAATAAAATAAGTCAGAGAAAGACAAATACCATATGAATTCATTGTATGTGTAATCTAAAGAACAAAATAAATAAACAAAAAAATTGAAAACAGAGTCATGGATACAGAGAGAAAACTGTTGGTTGCCAGAGAGGGAGGAGAGTCAGGGGACTGAGTGAAAGAGGTGAAGGGACTAAGAAACACAAATTGGTAATTACAAATTAGTCATGGGGAAGTAAGCATAAGAAATATAATCAATAATATTGCAATAACTATGTATGGTGCCAGCTGGCATGCTGGAAATATTGAAGGAAACACTATGTACAGTATATGACTGTCTAACCACTAAGCTGTACACCCAAAAGCAATACAAAATAAAATTGAGAAAGTTTATAATGAAGCTGAAAAATCATTGTTTCCCAGTGACATCACAGCCATCATAATGTCACAGCACAAAGCATTATTCACATGTTTGTGGTGATGTCAGTGTAAACAAAGCTAATGTGCTGACAGTTGTATGAATGTTTAACACATACAATTATGTATGGTGCATGATACTTGATAATGATAATAAATGACTATGTTACTGGTTTATGTAAGATTGGCCAAAAAGTTTGTCATGTTTTTTCTGTAAATTAAAAGACACATTTTCCATGTTCACCATTAACTTTATTGATTTGGATATTTTGAGTATGTCGGCTATCTCCCACTATTGGCTTCTAGTGGGTAGAGGCCAGGGGTGCTGCTAAACACCTTCCAATGCGTAAGACAGCCCCGTAGCAAAGAATTATGTGGCCAAAATGTCAATAGTACCAAGAAACTTCGCAAACCACTTTTCAATCAGTCAGAGAAACTTCTCTATATGCTGCACAAATCTCTTTTTTTTGCATTTCAGTTGTTTTTTACCTTTCTTGAAATAATAAAGCATAATACACTGAAAAATGGCTGCACAAAAATTTTGATAAGTTTTTTACAAATACACACTGATATGACAGCTGTCACAATACAATTTAACAAAATTGTTTCAAATGAAGTTAAAGATAACTAAGCACTATTAGAGCCATTGTACAGAAAAAACTAAACAAACTTTTTGGCCAACCCAAAATTTATTTATACTATACATGTTACTGTTATTTTAAGAGTGTATTCTTTCTACTTACAAAAAAGGTTTGCTATAAAACAATATGCTGTTAAATTGTATTATGCTAGCAGCAGACTCATACATCTCGTGTTCACATCTCTTGATTACATAATTTTCTCTTGCATTTGATTTAATCTTGTGTCATTTTGTACAGAAACATGTTGTATAAGCTTGTAGCCTAGGAGCAAGAGGCTACACAATACAGTTTAAGTATGTAATAGGCTGTATCACCTAAGTTTGTGTAAGTACACACTAAGATGTTTACGTAATGACAGAATTGCCCAGAGACACATATCTCAGACTGTATCCCCATCATTAAATGGCACATGACTGTATATATAAAAGCTATAGTGATCAAAACAACATATTGGCATAAAAACAGACACACAGATCACTGGAAGAGAATTGGCAACCCAGAAATAAACCCACACCTATATGGACAATTAATTTATAATGAAGGAGCCAAGAATATACAATGGAGAAAGGATAGTCTCCTAAATAAATGAAAACTAAACTGTAACATGCAAAAGAATGAAACAGGACTCATCAGGACTACCTTATGCCACATACAAAAATTAACTCAAAATGTATTAAATATCTAAAACTATAAAATTCCCAGAAGAAAACATACACAGCAAGATCCTTGACATCGGTGTTAGCAACTTTTTTGTGTACCTGATTCCAAAGGCAAAAGAAATGAAAGCAGAAATAAACAAATGGGAAATCAAACTAAATGGCTTGTACATAGCCAAAGTAACTATCACTAAAACAAAAAGGCAGTCTACTGCATGGGGGAAGATATTTTTAAATCATACATCTGACAAGGGGTTAATATAAAGAACTCACATAACTTAAAACAAAAAAGATACAAACAACATGATTCACAAATGGGCAGAAGATCTGAACAGACTGTTTTCCAATGAAGATATACAGATGGCAAACAGGCACATGAAAAGACATTCAACATCACTAATTTTTAGGGAAATGCAAATCAAAACCAAAATGAGATATCACCTCACACCTGTTAGAATGACTATTATCAAAAAGACAAGAAATAATAAGAGCTGAGAATGCAGAGGAAAGGGAACCCTTGTGCATTGCTGGCAGGAATGTAAATTACCACAACCAATATAGAAAACAATACAAAAGCTTCTCAAAATGCTAAAAGTAGAACTGCCATATGACCCAGTAATTCCACTTCTGGATATTTATCTAAAGAATATAAAAACATTAATTTGAAGAGATATATGCACCCCTATATTCATTGAAGCATTATTTACAATAGCCAAGATATGGAAGCAACTTAGATGGATAAAGAAAATGTGATACACACACACACACACACTCAACCATAAAAAGAATGAAATCTCACCATTTTCAACAATGTGGATGGACCCTAAAGGTGAAATAAGTCAAATGGAGAAAGACAAATACCATATGATTTCATTCATATGTGGAACAACAGAAACCCTGAAACACAAAACAAAAACAAAGTCATAGGTACAAAGAACAGATAGGTGGTTATCAGAGGGAAAAGTGGGTTGGGGGATGGGGTGAAGTGGAAAAAGGAGGTGGAATGGGTGAAAGGGATCAGTTATGTGATGAAAGATGGTAACTAGACCTTGGGTGGTGATCATTCTGTAGTGCATACAGACATCAAATTACAATGTTGTACATCTGAAATTTATATAATGTCCCATACCTATTTTATCTAAAAAAAAAAACTTAGAGCTTACTATTTTCCAAGGCATAAGTCCTTATTTTGAGATAACCAAATACAACTCAGATTGTGAAGATAAATTAAATGGTTATTTAATATTCAAAAAGTTTACTCGTATTTGGATATTTATTTATTTAAAGTTTGTCGAGTCTATTGTTAAAATGGAATATTGGCTTTTATTCTTATAAAAAATAAACACTAATGAATAAAAGAGTTTAAGTTTATCAACAAGTATTTTATTCTTCTCACTAACAGAAACTACAAGACATTGGGGTAAGAGCACACTTCTTTATCCCAATCCCCACAGTCACATATTGTCTTTTCACATCTCATATTCATGTTCAGCTTAGCTCTGTGTTTCAAATAATTTTCAGTAATGGATCCAACAGGAAAAATATGTGGGCTTTAGAAATTATTGTGAGTAAAAACAGCAAAATTGCATTAAAAGGCTGTCCATTTTTACAATTTAGTAATGTATGACATTTTGGGGTTGGCATAATTACTTCTTCCTTATTACATTTTAAATTTTATAATAAGTAATGTTAAAGTGTGTACTTCAGATATTCTGTTTTGAAACCTACTGACCAGATTTACATTTTACTATGAGAGTTAGTATTTACATATTGAAATGCCAGCATCATTTACTAGTAACACAATAGAGGATTATCATTCCCACTTTATGTTTGAAGCAAATCACCACACTATCAAAGGTCAGATTCATATGAGTGAACTTTTTAGAATACATTTTCAATTCTTTTTAGAAATACATTGTGTTATGTTTTCCTTTCACATTTGCGTAGCATTCAAATTTCACCTGTAGGAGTGACATCACCAAAATGACAGCAGACATAGGAGACTCCAGTTTCCACGCCCTCCCCTACCCCACCCCCACCCCCCGCAAAGATCAACAACTAGACAGCTATTACAAACAAAAACACATCTGGGAGAGTTCTAGAGTCCTATTAAGAAATTTTAGCAACACAGAGGAACAAAACACCTGAGAATAATCTCATAAGAAGAGAAGAAGCACAGTTTCATTTTGCCTGCATCATTCCATGCCCCAAACCAGAATCATTCAGGTCCAAGAGGGAACTTCCCAGCTACAAAGAGTTCCCACCAGCAGGAAAGGAAGAGCTGAGTAAGCAACCAGTTTCTCCAGCCTACTGAGACACTGCACAATGGTCTTGCATTGGTTTAACTCCACCCAGACCAGAAAGCTGAGATGTACAGAGATGGCTAAGAACAAGGAAGGAAAGCAAGAGCTACTAGTTGCAGCCACCAACAGGAACCATTGCAATTCACAGTGACCTCCCATGCAGACAAACTCAGCAGATTTCTGCATTGATGAAACCTATGACTAACACAGCCACAATGGACTACCTGCAGATTTTATCAACTTTCACCCCACAGGTATTCACACTCACTAATGCCAAACACCTGAGTCCCTCCCTGCTCCCTTACCCTCAGCTCCACTAGCAGCCAGCTTAGGCCTCTGCAGCTTTGAGAGTGCAAGACACCAGCCTACACCCCAGCACCTGACCCCCACTGCCCTGCAAGCACTCCGAGCTAGCCCCTCCAGCTGTACTTGCAAAGTCCTGGTTCAACTCCCATCACCAGCTTCCACTGCAGTGTGCACATCCCCCAGGGAGTATATACCTATAAAAGAGTATTTCAACAGCCAGGGCCCCTACAGCTGCCTATGGGCCCAGATCAGATCCTGTCTTCTATCACTGGCCTATACCACCATGCTCACCTACAGCTAGCCCCAACATATGTGCACCTACATAGCCCCAGAAAAACTCCTATCTTAAGTCCCCACTGCAAAATGCATGTAAAGCAAGGGGCAGGGCAAGTATACAGTTTGGAGAGCATGCAAAGTAGGTACGAAGACCTTTGAGGAACTACAGGAACAGCAAGGAAACCAGTGTCACTGATGCACCTTGACTGAGCAGTTTCAAGAAAGAAGGTAGGAAATGAGGTCAGAGTAACCAGAAACCAATCCTCAAAGCTATGACCTATGGTAAAGATATGGGTCTTATTCTCAGTGGGATGGAAAGTATTCTGAAAATCAAGAGAAGAGGAGTGATACAATTTTACTTATTTTTCAGAAGGATCACTTTGCAGGTATATAGAAACTTGTGAGAGTGGTGGAAAGAGGGAACATTGGAGACAGGTAAGAAGGATACAGGACCAGTCTAAATAAAAGATTGTGTCTTAGCCTGGGGATATAGAGGTAGACATCTTAAGAAAGGAGAAAATTAAAGATTAATTTGAAAGATAGGAAAATTGTCTATAATTGGAAATGGAAAGATGAAAGAATGACAGGAATTCTGGATAACTCCTAGGTTTGGGCCCTGAGCAAGGGGTGAAATATGGCATGTGCCACCTTGTGAAAAAAAAACACTGGAAAAGGAGCAGATTTGGATGGTGAAACCAAAGGTCAATTTTGAGCATGTTAACTTTGAAATTGGCATTAGACTGCAAAGTGGAAATGTCTACTGGTCCTTTAGTTATAAGTCTGAAGTTCCAGGGAGTGCTCAAGGATGGAGACTTCCATTTTTATCACCAGATACTTTATGTGTCATTTGGGGTTGTTGAATCATTCCATTCAGTGATTCTCAACCCTGCCACACATTCAATTCACTGAGGGAGGTTTCAAATAAAATATGGATGCCCCCTTCCCCATCCCCAAACCAACTCAGTGTGAATCTCTGTAAGTGGGGCCCAGGGTATTGGTGAATTTTTAAATCTCTTGTGAAAGTGAATAAAGGAAGCATTAAAAAATGGGGTCTGCAAGCCATGAAGGGAGAGCTCTCATGCACCTACCACCCATCACAGCTAACATAACCAGCAAAAGGAAAGAAAATTTATTTCCTGCTTGACTCAGCAACAGCAACTGCCCTCCATTTGCCACCAATAAGAAAAGGTCACACCCTGGAATATTCATCCCCCACCAATGGACTCCTGTTCAAAACAACCCTCCCCAATTACCTCCTGAAATCCAATCAAAGCTGACTTCCCTTTTGTCTCTTCAGAATTGCCTATGGTTTGCCTTAGTTCTTATGTCCCAAATTGAAATTCCTCTGCTATTCTTAAATAAACTCATTTGCTGCTCAATAACCTGATGTTTAATTCTTAAGATGGATACTCTAATGTACAACCAGGTTTAAGAACCAATGGGCTACTGAAATGGCATGCCAAAATTTACACATCTTTCAAAGCAGGTTACAACAAAGGAAGCTAGAAACAAGTGACCACCTAGACACTGGGAAAATCAGGAGAATATGCAGTGTCCCATATGCCAAGAAAAGAAAGTGTTTCAAGAAGGACACTTGAACTCAGTCAAATGCCACTGAGAGTTCAGTTAAGGTGAGGAATAGGAGTTGACCACTGGATTGGACAATGTGAAGGTAGCTATAACAAGTAGGTGTTGGCAATAGTTAGAGACTAAAGACTGATGTCACACATTCAAAAGAGGGAAATAAAGAGAGGAAGTAACAGCAACTCTTTGCCATATCTATTTGTTAGTGCTTTTCCTATTTTCAAGGGCTAGTTAAGAAGCCCAGAAATCTCCTCCAATCTTACTAGCTTGAGGCATTATCTCTATTGTATAATTTCTACTTACCCTTTTCTTTGAGATACCAACTTGAATTCTCATTATTTATGTTCTTTTTGAAGAAGGATCACATTTAGTTGATCTTTCGAAAGCAGTGTCCCACAGTGAAAGAGTAATAGGTTCTCAGTAATTATTGGCTCAAAATTCAGGAAAGAAAAAGCGGTGAAATGTGCTGAAAAGCCAGTGAGTATTACTGAACTACTGAGCAGAGTTCTAATGTCATATACCAGAAAAGGAAGATGTTGAAATTCACTTGGCTGTTTCAAGTAAATGTGAAATACTGGGAGAAAAAGAAAGAAGAAGTAATCAAATAGCTGAAAAAATAGTTTTCTTAATTATTTCTAATGCTACCTTCATTACTGAGCACTGTGAGGCACTAAATGACAATTATGTGACAAGCCACTGATCCATGTATAGATGACAACAAACCAGGCATCCTCCTCTTACTCATACATAGCCGCCAGGCCTCACCTGAACCACCTGCTCTGCCTGTGACAAGGTAATTGCCCAGAAAATGCTCAAGTTGTAGTTAAGCAGCTGCATGGTCATAATTTCTGTGTTTTTATTTTTTAATCATATAAATTTCACAATGCAGACAATTCTTGTAAAATCTGCCTTAGTAAGTCAGTAACAAATAACAACACAGAGGGCATGGAGATTGTTAATAGGTATTTATCCAGTCACCAAAACATGGTGGGTATTAGCTTTTTCAGTGGATTTGAATGTCCCAGAAGTCATTAGTATTTATGTCATTTTCTCTTTTAGTGGTCTTTAATCTATACTCATTCACTATACCCAATAACAATTTTCAGCTTAAATGCTTTGTAAATTAAATGTGTCTCAAATATATGAACTATACATGGACCTTGGGTAGATTTTGGCTTTTGAAAGTCTTACTGGATTTGATTGCCTCTCTTGAACCCCCAAGGCATTATGCCCCCCATAGACCTGAGCACAATTTCCTCAGCTGTTATCTGTGAACTTTCTCCCCGCCAAATCAAACATCTTGCCCCAGATTGATGAATAACCTCACATGTGTAAAGCAAAGATGACTTCCTCTTTCTGTCTTCCTTTCAAAAAATGAGATACATGAAAAATGAACCAGAAAAAAATCTTTTTTCCTCTGTTATGGAAAAAAATTAAGAGTGCATTTCTTATGAAAGTGTGCCATGAAAAAAAGAAAAAAGTAACTACTAACTAAAACTAGAAATTCAGTTTGAACTTTCCATCTCTAAAGCAAGATAAATATATTTTCTCCTTATTTCAACATATGTTTATTTGGAAGAATATAGTAAATCTGCTTAATGATTCGGGACTTTTTTCCCTGAATCAGAATCATGAATTTGCCTTCTGGTATCTCTCACTATGTAGATAAAATTATAGAACACATAACATAGTGTTTACTATAACTAGTGAGGAATAAAGGGGAAATTATTACTAATTAGAAATAATTTTCAATGTTTAGATATATATATGTGTTATACAGAACATAGCTATTCTTAACAACAGAAAATACCCAAAGCAAACAGAGATATTACTTTTAAAAACTTTTATTCTGGTAAACCTTCATATGAAAAGAAAACCTTAGGCTGCTGTGAAAAGACACAATATAAATCACTGCCTTACAAAGATCTTAAAATGTTCCTGCTTCTATTAAATCTGATTTTTTTCATAATATCAAAGAACCATTGGTATATGTTGGAAAGCCCTTACTTTTTATCTAGTCCAGCCTCAAAATCAATAAGGAATCTCCTTAAGGCAGTCTTACAAAGTGGTGTTCATATATCCCAGCAGCACTTTGTTAGGCAATCCAATCCATTGTTTACAACTCTAATTGTTAAGAGGTTCTCCCACAAATATCAAAATCATGAGCCTGCATTACTTAAGGAAGAGAGCCCACATAACATTGGCCTTCATTCCTTATTATGTTCCTCACACTAAGGAAATACCCGAAGTTATTTGCTGTTCAAAAGTACAAGATTCTTTTGAATAAGTCCTGAACCCCAAACTGCTGCTTGTTTGTTTTTGTTATTGTTGTTTTCAATGTTTCCACATGATAGAAGAATGATTAGAACAGATTCCATGACAAATCATATAAAATAACTTTTTCTGAAAGACATCCCTAAGACGGCCAAAGGACAAACTACAAAGTTACCTCTGAGAAGCCCAACAAATACGTCACCTATCTCAAGTCAAGGCTGGATAGAGGAGAAGCATGAATTTATGAATAAAAAAATTGTATGGCCATCACCAGGAGGGGTGTAAATGGAGATGGGTGTCCTGGATAAAAGAGAACAGCCACTACTCATTCCCAGAGGACAGGCTGTGGGTAACTATGCAGGGCATGCAGGGGAGCAAGGGAATCTAGGACCAGCACCTCCTCCTCTGCATTGGCACAGCAGACTCACAAGGCAAGGGCCAGGTGGGGACCCTACTGCCACTCACACACATAAACATCACATGGGGATTGGGGGCACAGGTGCATAGGACTCATGCACTCTACTCCATAATAGTTAAATGCAAATAGGGATGCATGCATCACACACTGCCTGCTATGAGAGCCTGTGGGTATGGCCTTAGTGATTCCCTCCCCTCCCAGTCCATCCTGTCCTGCAATCCACAATCTCACAGCTGTAAAATTTGGCAAAAAATTACAGGCAGCTGATTTATCTGCTACTTCACCACTGCACCCTGTCCTTAGCCTCACAGTATGTGTGTGTGCGCATGCACATGTGGGTGTGTATATATATATATTGATATATGTGTATATATATGTTGAATTCATAAGAATATTTATTATTTGGGAAGGTTTTGATTTTAAAAACTTCAGATAACTGGTGTATGTAAAATGGCAACTTAATATTGCACTTGTATATGCAGTTTAAAATTGTTTCAAGGTGTTTTTAAGTGGGACCAAGTATTTTCCAAAGGTCTTTTAAAAGTGGAACCTAATCAACAAACCAAACAAGCAAGCAAAATATAACCAGAGACATTGAAATTAAGAACAAACTGACTGTACTTGAACAATAATAAAAAAATAAAAGTGATTCTTAAATTTTCTAGATCCTAAAGAGTAAAATAATAAATTTTAATGTGGCACCTAAAGTCTATGGAAGAATCAAGTGTTTTCATTGCTTTTTCTTTTCCTTTTTTAATTTTTGTTCAATTACAATAGTTGTCCCCATTTTTCCCCCATTACTCTCCCCCGCCCTACCCATCCCCACCTCCCACATTCAATCCTCCTGAACCCCCCTGCTGCCTTTGTCCATGGGTCCTTTATACATGTTCCTTGATGACCCTTCCCCTTTTTTCCCCATTATACCCCTCCTCTTTCCCCTTTGGTTTCTGATTTCACTAAATTAAGCATCAGTGTTTTAAAAAATTAACCCAATACATATTATTTTAATAATATAAAGGCCACCTTGAAATTTCACACACAGGTAAGTGCAAACATGCAAACAGCCTCACATTTTACATCTCATTAGAAGGGCAGTTTAAGGGTATTATTTCTTCTTTGACTTTGTACTTATAGTTTCTAGCCCAGTATCTTCCTGCTTGGTGTTCAGTGTCTTCCTCCTTGTTGATGCTAAATGAATGACGCTCCTGGGAGACTGGTTGGCAAGCTCTTGAGTATGGTGCTCCTGGGACCTGCAGAGCTCTCTGTCCTCTCCCTGCTCTGACTCCATTTTGGGAAGAGGGAGTTAAGCCTTTACTCTTCCCTACATCAATGGGAGCATTGTTCTTCCCAGTATTTAGAGGGAAGCTTTATGCAATGTTGTGTTTCCAGTGTCTGGGGACTTTAATGATTGCCCATAAATTTCAGACAAAAAATCCATAGGCATATTGGGTCTTTATCTACCATGCTACCTCAGAGTTATAATATAGGTATAAAGATTTATTGTGGCACTGGACCATATATCTAATAAGCTAATATCTTTCTTACTTTCTAGTTAAAAAAATTAACTAACTAAATCAATTTGTCTTCTCCATAACAGCTCTAAGATTTTTGAAAGATTGTAACTAATGTCCTTAAGAATCCTTACTCTCATCAACAACAACAGCAAAAAAAATTGTTTTCATTCCCTACATTGTTGCTCTGGGTTACTTTTCTTAGGCTATACCTAGGATAAATTCAGAGAAGTAGTTTCTGACTAGTACAGTGAGACTCTCCCTGACCCACCCACCCCTACCGTGAACCGGACACTATTTCTTTTAATGCAGGCTAAGATGGCAGCAGATGGGCTGTGGCATTAAGTGCTACCAGATGTTTTGTGGCTCATGTTCTGAGAGTCATCACTGTACTCACATAATTCTGAAGTGTATTCATAAAGAGCTGAGCTGCAGTTGTAACAGGTCATAGTTCCCATGTGCCATTAGAACTCTCTATTTTCTCCTCAAATCACTGTCAATCATAGCAAGTGACTGACTGGTTTATTTCCTGTGTCTGAGAAAATAACTGTGTTCTCTCTCATATTAAACAGTGATTATTTCTCTCCTTATAACTTCTAAAATTATCTTTCTATTTCCCCTTATACGTAAGACCTTGGCTGGGTTCTATTTTTATATGAGCCAATGCATTTTTCTGAGTATGTTATCTTTTTAGTCCCTAAAAACATCTTTAAAAAGGCTCTTAGGACAAATGCCCTTGAAAAAAAACACATATTCATTGTTTGAAACATTACTTTCTTTAGCAATACACAAAGTCAAAACACACGTGAAAAATGACTGATTTTATTTGTTGTAAGTTACATTAATATCCAATTATCTAGAAAAACAATAAGCCACCTTAAAATTACACATCTTAGCTGTATTAGCCAGCTAAATCTGACAGTTTTGAAATAATGTCTAAAGCTTTTCAGAAGGTACTTAGTGAAGTTATTTATCATAAATTACTTACTTAAATTACAGGTAGAAGGTATGCTTTGTTTCATATCCTAACTAGCTTCCACTCCTCTTCGATAAAGCAGGGTGGTGGCTTTCTTAGTACTGACAAACGAATACATGTACTTAGTACTGTCAAAAGAAATAATATGGTATCTATATGATTCTAATAATGTGAAATAGGCTGAGTAACTTTTTGGATAGTAATATTTTCAAATATTTATGTAATTGTATTCATTACAAAATGTGAGATTCATTTTCCTACAACATCCATTAAATATGCAATTAAAAGTTACACTCACATGTCTTCCTCCCATGGCTGTCAGTGTGAGTTCTCCAGGGTCATCATCTCTCCAATTTGTGCACTGTAGAAACTCATTCAGACGAACTGTATTCCAAATGGCTTTAAAATATTAAAAGTTCTATTTTACAATTTCTTCTGCTTGGTGATCAGTGTGGTGAATCTTTGTTTGATAAAGGTTATGAAGTTTTTTTTATTCTTCAAAGTAACTGATTTTGTGGGTTGAAGCAGAAAAAAGAAGTGCAGGGGAGAGCAGGTCATGAAAAAGAAAGAGAAAACAATCAGCATTAGGAAAATGACAGGATATAATTAAGAAAAACTAAACAAATTTCCCCTAATTCTGAATTTTCTGTCTTTCCTTTTACTATACTTACTCAATCAGATGACCACTGTGTGTGACTCAGCAGAAATGGAAAAGGGGGGACATAAAAATAATCAAATTTTGTCTTCATAATTTCAAACATCTAGGTTAAGGAAAAAAAGAAATCATTTTTATTGAATCTATATATTTAGAAGTTATCAGTAAAAATAATTTAATAGCTTCCATTCTACCTTACCACTTCCTCAAAGTGAAAAAAATATTCCCTTCTTTGGGTGACACTAGTGATGGAGGAAGGGTGAAGAACAGGAAATTTCTGTCAGGGATTGGAAATTAGGAAGAAAGAACCCAACCTGGAATGAACAATGAACAGGAACAGAGACTAGTAGAGACCACCAGCCTAAGAGGCAATTTCATCATCTTACTGTTGGTAAGTGGTGAAGATTAAAGCAAACTCTGTGTTAGTGAGTCAGCCCTAAGTAAAACCTTCCATTCTAAGTTTAATCATGCAAATTTAGAAATGAAGGAGTAATGGAAAGTGGGAAAAAGTAATATGTATCTCAGAAACCAAATGCCAGCCTTGAACTCATACATCTGATATATATGTTCCCAGATGAGGAAACAAAATTTATTTTCGTGCACATGCAGAAATTTACACAAACATAAATAAAAGCAAAAATAAAGTTTCAAGTTTTCTGAAACTATCATACGAGTCACAAACAAAATGCAGTAAAATAATATTAGAAAAATCAGTGACAAAAACAATACATACTGTATACTAACTCAAATATCTCAAAAAACTGCATGCACAATTTTGAATAATTTGTAGGTAAAAGTGAAACTCATATGAAACTTACAATTTAAAAAGACAGAAAACAAAATGAACCACACTACATTCAGACCTGAGTGGTTCAGCAAACCATTGATAAAAGGGAGATGTATAGCCTCAACACATTTACTAGAGTTATTAGAAGGCCTGAAAATAAGTTAATTAACATTCATTGCAAGAAGATAGTAAAAAATAACAAACATTCTAAATAAAAGAAAATAATTATTAAATAGAATGATGAAACAAAAAAGCATCACAGATTTAATCAAGAGATACATAATTTTATAAGAATAATAAGAAAATTTTGTCTAGTGTGATTTTATTTGTGAATTTGTGAATTAAAATAAGGAAGGTGTCAATAAATAACATTAGTAATTAAAATGTGTAACTAATTATTAAGTAATCGATTACTTAAAATTAAATGCCATATGATCCATAATCCCACTTCTGGGTATAGTCAAAAGAAATTAAATCAGTATCTTGAAGAAATTTCTGCACTCCCATGTTCATTGCAACAATATTAACAATAGGTAAGACACTGAAACAATCTAAACATCCATCAACAGAAGAATGGATAAAGCAAATGTTTTTCATATATACAATGGAATGTAATCTGGTTATAAAGAAGGAAATGCTGCCATATGTAACAATATGGATAAACCTGGAGGACCTTATGTTAAAAGATATAAGCCAGACACAGAAAGTTGAATACTGTATGTACTTACTCATATGTGGAATCTAGAAAAAAATCAAACTCATAAAAATGGTGGAATGGTAGCTGCCAGGGGCTAGATAATAGGTGAAAGAGCAAGATGTGCGTTAAAGGATCAAAAACTCAATTATAAAATGAAAAAGTTGTTGAGATTAGCTATACAGCAAAGTATTATACTTAATACTGTATTATACACTGAAATTTTCAAAGACAGTAGATCTTAAGCATTCTCACCATGCACACACAAAAATGGCAACTATAAAAGAAGATGGATATGTTAATTAACTTAATTGTGGAAGTCATTTACAGGGTGTGGCAAAAGTAGGATTACAGTTTTGAGTACACAGTTTATTGTTATATTGTTATTTATTAGTTATATTCTTTTCCATACAAACAACTAAAAACCTATTGTACTTTTGCCCACCTATGTGTGTGTATGTATATATAACATATAATATATATTCACCATATTATATACTTTAAACATATATACTTTTATTTGTCAATTATACTGCAATAAAGCTAGAATAAAGGTAAAAAATATAATACAGTGAGTGATCAACATCCTAGAAATATATAGATAACATGAAAAAATTCTAGAAAAATACAAAACAGCAAAGTGGCCATCAAGAAGAAAATCAGAGAAAGAGTAGGTTAATTTATTCAAACACAAAGATATCAGCCCTACTAAACTTCATTTTAGAAAGTTAATTTTGACTGTATGAAAACTAACTACTCCAACATATAGAGTAGAAAAGAGATAATTCTTAATTTTCTGACTTTAGCAATGACTGTGGACTGCCAAGTCAGGCAAAGCACAAGAAAGTAAAAATGTATATTAATCATACTTAAAAATATAGAAAAGTAAAAATGTATATTACTTATATTTATAAACACAGAAGCAAAAATTCTAAATAGAGTATTGGGAAAATCATAATCAATACTCTATTATAATAATCACATTATGACCAAGGGTTTCATCTCAAAATTGCAAGGATAGCACAGTTCAAGAAAATTTATCAACAAAGCTAAAATAATGTATCTAAATGGAAAAATATACGTGATCAATTGACTGAATATCTGTCAATATAAAATGATTGCTATCCAGCAATCATTCATGGTAAAAAAAATCTTGGCAAACAACTTCCATAAATGTAACACCAGGTACCTTTCACAAATAAACAGTATAAGAGGCAAAACCTAGAATAATTCGTATTAAATTCAAAAACCAAAAAGTTACCTCTGGTCACCATTACTAATCAACATTGTCCTAAAGGTTGTACTCACTGTGATAAGACAACAGAAAAGAGAAAAAGTGGAGAATGGATGCAGAAGTTATAAAGTATGAAATAAAACATGATGTGCAGAGGACATGATCATCTATATAACCAATCCAAGATAATGAACCTACTAACAATTAGAACTAAAAAGAGAATTGAACAGTGCCTAAATACAAGAAAAACACAGAAAAAAATGAATAGCTACCTCGTTTAGCAACAACGAGATATATAAAAGAAAAAAAACTAATTCCTAATATCAAAATTTACTTAAAGACAGGTGAAACTGAAAACATGACCGTGAAATTTGGATGGATTTGAATGAAGCTGAGAATTATCAGTTTTAAAATCGCCTCATCATCTTCGCCAACTGCAGACTTCCTTCGTCTCTCCAACTGAAGCAAGCCAGCCCTTCCAGGATTAAAGCTTTATGACAGTGCCAGGCAGGACTTCCGGTCTTGCGCACTACAGAGTTCTTTTTTGTTTCGGTTGGGCGCGCTCAGCCGAGGCTTCTCTTCTGGTTCTCTGAAGACACTACTTCTCTTCTGGTTCTTCCATACCAGGCGGAGAACAGTTTCAAGGTTGAGACCTACCTCAACACCTTTCCTGGCTCCAGGTTCGTGTGAGACTCCCTGTCCCTGACTGGCGGGAACGAACGACCTCGCGCCTCGAGCATGGCGGTGTCCTCTCAGGGCTTTGGTACTATGGCGATGGCTGAGGCAACAGCACAGCCGGCCCCTGATGAGAATCTTGTGACTTTTCAGGATTTGTACATTTGCTTCACCCCAGAGGAGTGGTTGCTACTTGATGAGGGTCAGAGACGCCTGTACTGTTCCGTGGCGCTGGAGACCTTTCTAACCGCTGCGTCAGCGGGTCTTTTAATTTGCAGACCCCCTATGATTACTCAACCTGGACCCGTGAGACAACCCAATGTTCCTCACAGAGTGGATGTATCTTTAGTAAGGACAAACATGACACAAGGGAGCTCTGGTCCTGGTGTTGGGAATAGAGTGAATGATGAAAATGCACGTTCGGAGAGGGGTGTTTCTGTTAGAATGTCACAGGTGAGAACTCTCCAATTGGGTCCTTCCATCCAAAAGAGCCACCGATGTGACATGTGTGACCCCATCTTGAAAGACATTTTGCATCTGACTGGACACCAGGGAACATCCCCTGGGCAGAAATTATACCCATGTAAGTCATGTGGGAGAGCCTTCTGGTTTAGTGTGAACCGTGACCAAATCCCAAGGCAGCAGAGTGGAGAGACATCCAATGTAATGAATAATGGCCAGGCCCACTTTGTTATGAGTGGCAGAGGTCCCATGTCAGGGAATTCCTCCACTGACAGAAACGGTGGAGCAGACTTCTCTGCCAGCTCTGGACTTGCCCAACACCACACCACTCACAATGTGGAGAGGCCACACCAGAGCACTGAGTGTGAGGAGGCGTTTCACACTGAACAAAGATTATACAATTGCAGTGAATGTGGCAAATTATTTGACAACCACTCCTTCTTTATATTACACCAAAAAGCCCACAACAAAACAACATTTTATAAGTGTGTTGATTGTGGGAAATTGTTTCAGTGTAGCTCCAGCCTTGAAGAACACCTGAAAATTCACATGGATATATATAAGCCTTATAAGTGTTCTGAATGTGGGAAATCCTTTCGTAAAAATTCCCACCTTATGCTGCACCAGAAACTTCACACTGGAGAAAAACCTTATGAGTGCAGTGTATGTAAGAAAGCCTTCACCCGCAAAACCACACTTACTCAACATGAGAAAATTCACAGTGGAGAAAAGCCTTATATTTGCAAGAGTTGTGGGAAAGCCTTTCTCCGTAAATATGGACTTACTGATCACGAGAGAGTCCACACTGGAGAAAAGGCTTATGAGTGTAACGAATGTGGAAAATTCTTTAGCTCCAGCACCTCTCTTAAAATGCATAAGAGGCTTCACAGTGGAACCAGGCCTTATGTGTGCAACGAATGTGGAAAAACCTACATCGCTAACAGCCACCTTACTCAACACAAGAAAGTTCACACCAGATCAAGGCCTGGGTGTGAAGAGAATGTGGAAAATTCTTTGGTGGAAACTTCGGCCTCATTACACACCAGCAACAAAACACTGGAGCAAAGCCTAGTTTGTTCTGCAAAGGTGGAAGAGCGTACAGAAGATGCTCCCACCTTATGTGGTTCGTGAAAAGTTCACATCAACGAAAGGCCTCCTGACTGAAACTGTTTTGGTGACCCTTCAGCTGCATCTTTTCATTTCATTTAGCACCAGAACCTGCACAATTGAGAGAGGTCTGAAGATCTGGGAATATGCTTTCTCCTTGCTCAACATAGCATGACTCTGAAATGTAGTCTTTGAGCTGAAGTTAACCAGTAATTGAACTTTCTACATCCAAGTATCCAAAATATGGAGATAACAAATGCCAAGTATGTGGGAAGCTTTCAGGGGCTACTTTACATTTTCTGACTTTCTCAGGACCTTTCTGTGGACTAAGTTATGTTATTGGCAGTGTTTGTTGCAGAAACCATCCAACTTCTACCAGCAGTCAGGGCCATAGATTGTGTTAGTCACCCCAGCGAACTCAAATAAGGCAGACCTCCACTATTCCTCCTGTTTCCTGGATTCATGAGTGATCTGAACTCACTGGGTTTCCTCATTCCCTTTTCCCCTGATGGTTTCACTATGGATATGACTCTGCTTCTGCCAAAAAGAAGAGCTTGGATCTGCTGCAATTTTCCAGAGGTTTCTATGTTCCATAGATGGTATTGACTCTACATGAGATAGTCTTCAAATCATCCAGCCTTGCAGCTGCCTACCTCACACTGAACTGCTGTGTGCAATGAAAAAGACTTACTGTTAAAGCTTTTCCTTTGTTCTTTTCACTGTGTGTGGTTAATTGAGAAAAGAAATGGGCTTTTGGGAAACAGGTCATCATTCACTAAGCTCATTTCTTCCCTTCACACCTACATGGGTGTTGATTCCTTTCCACAGTCAGGAAGAAAACTAAGACTGTAGGCCAAGCTAAATATCTAGAAGAATTGCGCTATCTGATAGGCACTAGCCACATATGAATATTGAGCACTTGAAATGTAACTGGTCAAAGCTGAGATATGCTATAAGTATAAAATGCCCACTGAATTCCCAAGACAGTATTTCTAAAAAGGAGAATGTAAAACATCTCCTTATAATCTTTATATTGAGTATATGTTAAAATAATAACAGTTTGGGTATATTGGGCTAAGTAAATTGTTATTAAAAGCAAAAATAAAATAAATGGCCTTTGCCAGCCTGAAGGTAGGACCCTTTTTGTGGGGGGCTCAAACTTATGTGCCTTAGAAAAAAATAGAAGGATGGCTGAAAACAGCTGTTGGTCTAATTTGGCCTAATTGGCAATGCTGGCTAAACACTCTTAGGAAAAACTGTCTGGCCACATGGGACTGATCTTATGACCTAGATGTCAGTTTTTCCTTTGAGACATACATTTACCATGTTGAGGGGGTAATTGGTATAGCAATCTCCATTGCTTCTGGGAACAGTGTGAGTTTTGTCCCTTTTTACCCAGGAGATATCTCACATTTCCCAACACTGTTGAAGAACAGAGTTGTAGCTATCTCCCAAGACCTATCCAGAAGTCATGACCCCTGTGAAGTCTAAAGCTGGAAAGCAGATAAGACCTACAGGAGCTAAGTGGGAAACATAATTGATGTATTTCTTGTTTTAGTGCATAAAGTGTTGTCATCTTTCCTGATATTCAAGTATTAAGAGAAATACTAATTGTTTTTGTTTTCTAAAAATTTAAGCCTTTACACTTAGTAAGACTAATACTGCTTAATGTTGTTTTACTTAGACATCCTAGAATAGTTTTGATGATATCCTATTAGATGTTATAATATCTTAGAGGAAAAATTCTTTCAAAAAGTAAAATTAGTAAAATACACCTTTCAGATAGAGAAAGGTTATATAGAAACATTAATAGTAGAGAATGGTAGAGATTGTGGCAAACTAGAGGTTGTGTCTGCTCAGAAGAACATACACAAATTTCATGTGTTTGTGGCTCTGTGGGTTAAAGGTATACAGACAGTCTCAGGACCTTCAGACTTCTTTATTGCCTGTGGCTGAAGTCAGGGTCAGAACAAATAATCTAAAGGTTTTCTGGATTCTTGTACCAACCAGCTATTGACCTTATGACCATCACTGCACAAGCAGGAATCCAAGGGCAGAAAAGAAAGATCCTGCAGTGTCAGATGGATCTTGTGACCCAGCCAGTGTTTGAGTAGACATGGTTTTAATTGTTCTCCAGTTTTTGCTGCCACTGAGGCAGGGTTTACCAAAATAGGGGAAGTGGGAGAAGGTAGAGTTAATATACAGTTGGTTGATTTTCCAAGAGAAATGGGAAATCCATATTTTATGTGTAACAATTTCAATTCTTAACAGTTTTACTAGTGTATAATTGGAATATAGTAAACTACATGTATTTAAATTGTACAGTTTGATAAGTTTTGACATATGTAATACCATCACCACTATTAAGGTAATGAACATATCATTACCCCAAAAGTTTTCTCATGCCCTTTCATAATTTCTTATCCTTCTCTGATGCCTCATGCCCATGCAACCATTGATTTGTTTTATTTCACAATATAGCAGGTACTCAAATAACATCATTTTATTCGATGTTGTTTTGATAAAAGTTTAAATGAAAAATAAAAATTGATTCCAAACTAAGGCCACTGGCTATGTGGAGCTTGCACATTCTCCGCATGTCTGTGTGGTTTTTCTCCAGGTACTCCACTTTCTTGCCACATCCCAAAGGTGTGCATGTTATATGGATTGGTGTGTTTAAACTGCCATAGTCTGAGTGGGTATGAGTGTGAGTATGCCCTGTGACAGAAGAGTGTCCTGGCCAGGATTGATTTCCACCTTGCACCCTGAGCTGCTGGGATAAGCTCCAGCCACCTACAGCCCTGAACTGAATATGTGGGTTAGAAGATTTTATTAACCTTTCTTAAATGTATGTATAGCTTACATTTATTTCAGTGTTTAATATGAGAAGTTTTTAGGTCTTGGTTTAGAAATTTGGTGTTTGTATGACAAGAAAAATGCCATAGGAATTTGTCTTGTTTATGCAAATTAGTGTGATAAAGTTTAATTATATGTCATTTTGCTTAATGCCACTGTTTCCAAGAAGCTATCAATGATGTAAGTTTACATTTTTTAGAATTTTATATAAATGTAATGTAATTATTTTCCCTACTTTCTTTTAGTAATAAGCATAATTGTTTTGAGATTAGCTACTGTTGAGAGTATCAATAGGTCATTCTTTTTTGTTGCTGAAAATACTTCACTATGTATGAATGGGATACAGTTATGTATCCACCAGTTGTTGATGAACATTTAGGCTGTTTCCAGGTTCTAGCTATTAAAAATAAAGCTGATTTAAAAGAAAAAGGAAAGACTATTTCATGACTTCACAGAGGCGGTAAAAAGCAACTCCTCAAGAACACACACCACCAGTCACATTGCCTTTATATTGCCCTTGGAGAATCAGTTTCTAGCATAGCCCAGGAGAGAATTTCAAGATCTGGGGAGGACATAGCATTTACATCCAATGTAACTGCAAGTTCTTGCTAATTTGTATAAGCAAGAACTCAGCAAGTATTGTGGGAATGGATTTTAAGTTTGCTGGACTGAGGGGAAGAAAACATAAGGTTAAATCAGGTAAAATTTATCAAGATGGGTAAATTTACCTGAGATTTGACATTGAATAGACAAGGTGAACTAGAAGTAGATCTAATAGTTTGCTAAAGCCTGAATTGAATGGTGGCCTATATAAAAGAGTTCAAGTGCCCCCAAATTTTCTTTGGATAATTTTGTATCTCAGAAGTATGACTCCTGCAAATTAAATCTCTAAGTTTACTTGTTATTTGGCTTTCATTTAAATTCAGCCACTGGGAGGCACCTAAGTGAGACTGGAGGGCAGGGAATAGGGAGAATCTAGGTTTCTTCTGCTACCTGTATACTTCACCTGGTGTCTGTGGCAATATCTGCATCTCCATCAATCCTCCAATGACCCTTCCAGGCAGTCCTGACATGGTTCCAACACTTACCAAGTAATCTTGGGCCCTGGACACCAATAACACCACACTGGCTTTGTCCTCCTAGCCCATGGGTGGTAATTGCTTCCAGCTGATACTATTGTCTGTGTTGCCTCACCTCCCCTAGTTTTGAGTTCCTAACAAATCCATCAACTGAGTAGTCAGTTCACTGAATTAAACTCTCTGTTTAAATACTTACTTAAAATATACTTTCTTGGCCTTGGCCTGGTAGCTGAGTTAACTAGAATGTCATCTATATACTTCAAGGTTGCAGGTTCAATCCCCAGTTGCGGACTTGATCCCTGACCAGGGCACATATAAGAAACAACTAATGAATGCACAGATAAGCGGAACAGCAAATAGCTTGCTCGCTCTCTCACTCTCTCTTCCCCACTCCCAACTCCTTCTCCCTCCCTTCCACTGTCTCTCTAGAAATCAATCAATTAGAAGTTTTACATCATTTTAAAATAGTTTTTTCTTAAGTCCTATTTATTTGTCTGGTTATATCCTACGTAGTAAGGAACTATGTTGAAAGAATGGGAGGAGGAGGGTAAGTGTGTGAAAAATGTGGGAGCTAAATATCATTTAGTCACAGTTTCTACAGAAAACAGCTTATTCAAAAGGTAGTTGAAGAGAAGTTTAATGAAAAGACTATAGAGTTGAGGGAAGGATTAAGGAACCCAATAGAACTGGTGATGCACCTAGAGACTAACAATAGTAGGAAGCGATTCCTAGCCTTATAAAAGTAGACATGGAAGAAAACAGTGTTACTGGAACTGGTAAGACCTAAAACTGTAGGAAGGGGCCTCCCAACAAGAACAATGGCAATAAGTAGGTAAACACAGCCACTAATAAACTGTAATCTGATAGGGAAGGATCATCAAGTACCAGGAATAGACATCTGACCTCTCTCTGCTCCGTACCTTAAACCTCCAGCCAATAGTTGTCATTGCCAAAATGAAATTATCAGCCAAAGGTCAAGGGGGTTCTAGTGATCCAGCCCATAGAGGTCATCCTCCCAGGACACAGAACCAAACAGAAAGAGACAGAGATTGTACCTAGAGAAGCAAATAAAATTTGATCAGCATATCCAACTTTTGAATTGAAAGTTGAGATTACTTGCTAAAACTGATAAATGAAGAAATAGCTATGAAAGTTTGTGTCTAGGGAAAAACACACTACATTGTTTTCCTTTACTCATACACGATACTTCTGATACCAGATGTGGGGGGTTTTTTTGTTGTTTTGTTTTTTGTTTCACACTGACCAACTCTCCAACACCAGCTGTGTGTCTTGCAATTCAGTTTAATACTGATAGTAGCTGGAGTTAGAACATACCCCACAGGTTAAGGGCTCAGTCCCAAAAGACTGCCCCCTACTTCAGATGCAAATTGCAAGTAGTAGGTCCTCAGACTACTCACAACTTCTGTCTCACTTGGCTACAAATCAGGGGTTTTCAGGACCCCTACTAGTAGGACAAAAGCCACTTTTTCAGGCCCTCTTTCCCAGTGCTGGCTGGACCCCCAAGCATGACTAACCCTAATTGTTTTATGAGCCTTTATCCTCAGGACTAGAAAATTACTGGAAGCTCCCTGAAGGCGCAGAGGCTCCTAGAACCCATGAAACAGGACATACAAGACTACAACAACCAGACTACTGGACCCTGCACCCAAAGGTAACATTGCAACAAGTTGCAGCCTAACTGAAATGTCCTGTTCTATAACTACCCCATTGCAGGATAAAAACTCAAAGCCCTAACCCCTCAGTGCTAGTGCTGGTACATTTCTCTGCACCTAGCCCTTTCCTTCCCTTGGAAAAGTAAAATAAAACCTTTATTCTCTGCACTTTTCTTTCTTTGTGAATTATTTCACAGCCCACATCACCAACCACCCTAACACCCACCTTGATTGATAATTTGGTAGAATGGCTCACAGAACCCAGGAAAATAGTTTACTTACTATTGCTGATTTTTTATAAGGATATTTTAAAGAATACAAAGAAACAGCCAAATAACAGATAAGTCATGGTCTGGAAGGAGCTTAAGGGCATCTGTCCACATGGAATTGGCGTACACCACCTCTCAGCATGCAGATGTGTTCAACAACCTGGCAGCTCCCAGAGCCCCACACTTTGGGAATTTTTATGGAGGTGTTGTTGTATAGGCATCATGGATCATTAACTCAATCTCCAGCCTCTCTCCTCTTCCCAGAGTGTGGGGGTAGGGTTAAAGTTTTCAAGTTTCTAATAATGGCTTGGTCTTTCTGGTTACCACTTGGGGTGGGGTCATTACTCAGCCTGCCACACATGGTGCGGGAGAGAGCACTATGAATAATTACATAGCAGCAACAGGGGCAAATGAGGACTGCCCAGGCAAACCAGAATACACGTTCATCTATTGGGAGGCAGATTTGGGGGCTTCAGGTTTCTGAAATGTTCTTTTATAAGTAACCATGAGTCAAGAAGCCTGGACAATGGTCACCATCCATTCAAGACAGCATGTTACAGAGGAAACAATTATCATTGAGATAGAGGCAGGAAGCTGATGGCCCACACACCTGTGTATGCATCCTGGTGGATGCAGCCTCAGCACCAGGGTGTATGAATTTGGTCACTCTGCACTAAGCAGTCTTCACAACCATTTGCAATAGCCCTAGATAGATATCAGTTCTATAAAAGATCAGGGAGAAAAAGTGTGTGTGAAAAGTTTGAAATTCAAATAAAAGAGGTTGAATTTGAACGGCTGATAAATACAAATACAAGAAATGTAGTGAAAATAGCTGATGTCCAAATTCCTAATTGACGTTTGTTATGAACTTCACACATCATAGAATTTTCTTCATGATCAGTAAACACTGAAACTTCTAATGTAATCCTTTCTCAATGTTTCTGTTGGCTTCTTCTTCTTGCCTTTGCAAAGGAGGAAAAATAACTTTCCTTCTACATTCTTCTGGCCTGTCTAATCAAATTGACATGAGACAGATTAACAGGAAAAAATGGTCTCATTTATAAAAGGTGTTCCATGAGACTATGAGACTAGAGGACACATTGGACAGTTGAGACTTAACATGCAATTCTAAACTAAGGAGAGGGAGGCAGGGGTTTGGGACTTTAAAGGAAACTCAGGCAAATCACAGATGAGATAGAGCAAACATGTGGTAAACAAATTCTTGCCAGGCCACCCAGAAACAATGGGACACAGAGGGGAGTCCAGCAAACAGGCTTTGCTAGATTCCTCCCTGTCTGTCAGGCGCAGTCCTTACTATGCTAACATGATCTCCCAGGAGCAGGCATTTCTATCCAAATTTATTTAGGCAAGTAAAGTACTCTTCTTGAGTCTTTTGTTTCTTAAAAATAACCAGCTGAAAATATTTGTTATCCCTAAAAGGCATATTTTGGGGTGGCAAACTCTATTCTCCCTCACCTTATCTCAGTTCCTCAACTGCCTAGATTTGTGTGTGGGGAATCACAGTTTGGTCTAGGTGTTACAGGGTGCAGCCAAGACGGGGGACCCCAAATAGGCATTTGAAATGGGGTCCAGAACTCAAGGTGTCCAGGAGATTTTAAGATGTCTCCACCGCTTCCCCCACAGGTGTGAGTTGGGGGGAAGGGGCACACAGAGCAAGAACATGCAGGGCAGCTTTGCAGCTAATCCATGGCGTGGTCATTTAGCATACCTATAGCCTTTGGCTGGTCACTTAGATATGCTAAATAGCTATGGCCATGCTCTAGGCCAGGGGGATGGATACGGACCTCTCCGCCAAGATGTGACTGGGGGGGCAGGTCCCCCGAGTTACAGCACCTACATGGGAGCTCAGAGAAGATTGGTTCCATGACATGGGGCCACACCTGCCCAGACCCACGATGGCTACCAGAAAAGCTGGAAAAGACGACAGATTGAGGGCAAGTGTGGCCGAGTGTAGGAGGAGTCGGAAATGGGGCTGCAGAGGAAGATTGGTGCAAGGATTTAAACCCAGACACGGCAGCCATTGAGGGGAGAAGCACACAGTTTTGGCTGAGTGGGGACTCCCGTGGCCCTGGGAGAGAGAACCACGTGCCTTTTCCAGAGTGGGACCCCCGCAGCTTTAAAGGGGGAACCACCACCTGGTTTTAGCAGAGTTCCTGGCAACTCAGCGGAGGGTGCTGGGAACCCAGGGAGGTCTCCCAGTCGAGACGGAGTACTAACTGGGAATAACCAGAGGACTGCCTGAGCCATGGACTTCCATTTCCTTTCCTGAGATACGGTACTCTGGACTGGGCAAAGGGGGAAGGAAAGACTGTGTCTGTCTGTGGTTGTTTTTAAGAGATTTTAGGATTTTTTGATGAAGCCATTAGGTCACTATGTTAAGTTTGTATAGCATTAAATAAACATTTCCTTTCCTTTTCACGAATCTGTGGCATTGAGAGACGTCTTTCCTCTGGTGGTGGACATAACGGACCTGGGGGCTTCTTTCAGTAATAGTATATCGTCCCAGGCCCCCTCCTTGTTTGTTCTGTAACATAGGCTATAATCTCTTCCCAGTAGGGAACACTGAGATCTGATTTTTTTCTTAGATTGTCTATTTAAACTCAAATCCATTAGATAATTTCAACTAATTTTTCAACTTCATGCTGTGCAGATGTATCTTAAATGTAAATTTCCTAAATTGTCAAAATACAATTAAAATAAGAAAATTAAATATAAGGTAGACACATCTTTCTATTTTTTTTCTTTTTTAAGTTTTATATATACTACTCCCCAAGTTTCAGTTGAAGATTCCTGAGAAGCAGAAATTAGTTCCCTTAATGAAACAAGATATCCTATTTAAACAAAATAATTTCTTCAATTCTCCTATTCAAAGTAGCATATTTAAAGAATGATAGGGAGTGACAAAATTATTCCGAATGAAAAACAAACCTAGCCCTGTTAAAGAGGCTACTTCAAAAATAATATATAATCTTTATTACTCTGTTGATAGGTAGTTATGACAATATATAAGCATTTTCAGTTGATAACAGTATTCTATCAGTCCCAGAAGGTATAAATTCCATTATATAGTTTCTTGATTTAATGCACACATAAATAAAAAACAGATCAAAGCAAAACTCATTTTTCATATGGAAATGAAAAAGAAACAGGTAAGTAAACATGCTTTGCTCAGCTCTGAGGTAAAGGATTGCATTACATTGAATACATTTCTATTAGATTTTAAACCTGTTGATTGGCAAACTATTTTTGCTATTGTTTCCCTTGGAGGTGCACAAGGTCTGCACACACATAATCTAGTTCATTTCTCATATGCAGAAGCACTTAAAATTGAGTAAAAACAAACAGCCTTTTAATCTTGTGACATTTGGAAAACAGCATGTGGAAAAGAAATTAGAGTATGGATTTGGCAGTAAAATAAAATGACAGAAGTGGATTTCCTTATCTATTCTTCTCCATCTTGATGGAGCTGTAAATTAAGAAGGTGGAAAACAAGGTGAAATGAGCCAACCATAAACTCAGCAACCTATTTCAAAAGCATTTCATCCTTAGATGTGCCAGTGATTCACTTACCTATCTATTCTTCCAGCATTTTTCCACAACCTGTAAATTTTGAAAGTTTGCCTGTTAGATAAATTACTGGCAATGAGCTCAATCTCTTTCAGTTTAGTAAAATCATGTCTATTCAAAGTGGCCTGTACTTAAAACTTTGCATTTTGAAGGGTAGCAAGCCATTATAAAAAGGAAAGTCTCACCTCTGTGGTAATGGAGTTAGGAGACTCCAATGCATCAGTACTAATAATAAGATTGTGAATGCAATTTTAACCCACAAAGTCAAGCGGTGACCTGTAGGATTGATTTTACTTCACTGAGGCTGTATTAATGTGTCATTTCTTTGGGGTTTAGAAATAGATTTATTTCACTATAAAAATAAAACACCAAAGTCAACTCTAGTTTTAAATTACTAAATTATTTCATGCCCATTTTTAGTGAAATATTGTTTAGAATTAGATACAGATACTTGAAAACTACTTTAATATGTCAGGTTAATTTTATGTATCTTCTAAGAGTATAGCTTCTATTGGCAAGTATAAATTTTATTTTCTAAGTTGACATTAAAACATTATTTAACCTTCTTATAATAAGAACAGAAGTTAAATATGTTGCTGTCCAGGGAAAATAAGAAATGAGGGTCAAGTCAAGGAACATGTATAATGGACCCATGGACAAAGATAACTGGGCAGGGGAATTGAAAGGAGAAGGTAGGGTGTGAGTAGGGCAAAGGAGAGTAATGGGGGGAGGGAAATGGAGGCAACTGTAATTGAACAACAATAAAAAAATAAAAAAGAAAATTTCACTATTAAAATGTTTCTATATTCATGAATATTAACTGCAAAAGAGAAAAAAAACAAACCCTCCTGTCTCCTAAAATTTTCTACAGATTGGGTTTGCCCTATCTTTTCTGGTTTTATCTTATAAATTTTGAAATTACATAACATAGAATTCATTTTTCATAGTTGCTACTGTCTAATCTGTGATGAACAGTTTTCATTTACTAAATAATTTATTAACATTATGTCTCTTATAAAATTAATTAATTGCCTATACAAAATAAACTTTGTAGGTTTGAAATTCTGAGTTAAAATGGACTGGGGTAGAGTGAATTACTTGACTTACTATATAAGGATCCTATAATTGTTGGTTTTTAAATAGTTAGTTTTAATGACAGTTTCAAGCTTGTTGTCTTAAAATGGTGGAGGAAACATTAAAGATAAATATCTAACTCATCTCCATATGATAAAACATAGGCCTGGGGCATTAAGGTGTAACTGGAAGAATGGACCTAGACAACACAGCAATAATGTCTTTAAGATCATTTTGCACCTAAAATTTTATAGTAAATAAAATTCATTTATCAAATCAGCTAATTTTATATACAAATACAAAAAGGCATGTATTTTGTGCAGATGATCCCTGTTAGGCATCGGGAAGTAGAATTCTAATTGAGATAGACTGAAAAAGTGATCCTGTGTACTCTGAATAGTAGAGTCAGTTCCTTTACCAAAGCATAGAAGAGAGTTGATATCCTGGGGCGGAGTGAGGGGGTGGGGAAGAGGCACATCTTTGACAATGTCATTCAACATAGATATCAATGCATTAACCAATGGACAGAAGAAACAACTAAAAGCCACATAGCGTTCTTATTGTACTGCAGAATTAAAAAGGGAGGACCTATGTTCAACACTTGATATATTTCTTCTTTTCTAATGCCATTGAAGTGTAATAGAATAGCTATTGTTGGGCTATTTTCTGCCTGTAATAGAATCTTTGATTTATAAAGGTGCTGAATCATGCATTAGCCTTATTTCTCAGTATACACACAGGAATCATTTCAACCAGAACTGAAAGGCTACAGCCAGGATAGAATACAACAGCTGTTTAACATCACACAATATAACCACGCATATGAAAGAGCTACAAGAATTTATTTCACTTTACTGATTTAATTTCAGAACACTTGTTCATTACAATGGCAAACATACTAAGACATTTTCATTTTAAGGGAATGCCATTGGTCCAAGGTTAAGGAGATTCTATCCTCAGTAGAATTAAAGGGTCATGCAATTTGGAGTTAGGTAATTCTCTAGAGAATCTAGTCCCCTCCCCCCTTTTATATATTAAGAAACCAAGGCCTGAAAGAGGTTAAATGATTTGACCAAGACTAATAAATAGTTCTGACCAGAGCCCAGGTCTTAGCCTTTTGATCTTTTTACAATAGCACAATTATTAAAGAGAAAACTAGTATGTAATTCAGTTCTTCCTATGTTCCACAGAAAAGCTGATGTTTAAAATGTATTCAAAAATAATTGTTCTTAGTAATTTTGTGGCATGAAATACAATGAATGAGAATCAAATGGATTTGTCTCACTGAAATTTCCTATAGATTTTTCTAGGTTTGAATACTTGACCACATCAAGAAATTTAATATAGTGAAAGTGGATTCATGGAAGGGCACAGGGAACATTTGTTCTAAGTAGAATTTCTTTAAGTAATTTTTTCAGTTTTCTGGGTTCCTATTTTTCTGGTAGTCTCACCTCACACAATGTTAGTTAGGCTCACCAACTTCCTAAAATTTGATGAGAATAAGAAACACTTTTTAAAAGGAAAAAAAAGTGGTTGAAGATAATTGTAGCAGAATAATGAACCAAGCACTTGTATTCTTCCAAAGCATTCCCTAGTAAGTGACAAACTGATAGTAGCTAAGATCAGTAAAAGGAGTGGATTTTATTTTAGCTTAGTTGTTCCAGTTAGGCTATCCATGCCCAGATCTGACATTAACACTAGAGGCACCAAACACATACCATGTTTAAATGCTATAGATTAAAATCCCTGATTGCCTGGACACAAGCTAGTGGCACAGTAAGCACCTGACAAGCGAAGAAATACCAAAACACAGAGAAAAAATTAAATGACTGAGAATATTAGCAACAAATAATTCCAACAAATGTCTAATCCTAAAACTCTACTTTTAAAGCCTGCAATGGTTGATAAGTGACTGGTCTAAGGGATTGTAAAATCAACTCAGAAGCCAATTAAGAAATAGTGGTAGTCCCAGAAAGTGAAATAGCTACATCAGGGAGAGTAGGAGAGATACCCCAAATATAAGAACAGTTTAAGTATAAAAACACTGTTACTTAAAAATGCCCATATAAACGATAAATGTTGATTATTACAGCATTGTTTATAACAAAAAACTACATCCCTGACCAGTATTGCTCAGTTGGTTGGGTGTCATACCATAAAGTGAAATTTGATTCCCAGTCAGGGTGCATGCCTGGGTTGTGGGCCTGGTCCCTGGTTGGGGCACGTGCGAAGGGTAACCGATCTGTGTTTCTCTCATACATCAATGTTTCTCTCCCTCTCTTTTTCCCTCCCTTCCTCTCTCTCTAAAAATAAATAAGTAAATAAATAAAATCTTTAAAGAAACTACATGCATATACACCAATGGATAAATGACTTCACATTGATGCTTTGAAATACCACATTTATATTAAATGTGGTAGATCCAGGTGTATTGATTTGAAGGGGTGTCCCTAATATGCAGCAGAAAGAAAGAAGGAGCTCCTACCCTTTGCAACAGCGTGGATGGAGCTGGAAAACATTATGCTTAGTGAAACAAGCCAGGCAGTGAAAGACAAATACCATATGATCTCACCTTTAACAGGAACCTAAATAACAAAACAAAGAAACAAGCAAAATATAACCAAAGACACTGAAATAGAGGACAGGCTGATGGTGACTGGAGGGGGAGAGAAGAGGGAATTTAAAGGGACAGTGGGAAGGGTTCACAGGAACAAACTTAAAGGACACATGGTCATAAACTAAGGGGAGGGTGGTAATGGGAGGGAAGTGGGGAGGGTGGGAGGGGGGATGGAATGGGAGTAAAAAGGAGAAAACTGTATTTGAACAATGATTTAAAAAAATAAATAAATAAATAAAAAACAAAACAAAAAAATTTAAAAGCATGCATAATATGTATTTTTATCATACTAATTTCATAAAAATCTGGTTTTTTAATCCCCAACCACATAAAGAAAAAAGGTTGAAAGAAAACATACAACATTCCAAACACTGTTACATTATGAGGTAGAACTGGAGTGTGATGGAGGATGAGCAGACCTTTGATTTCATATTAGACCCTTTGATAATATCAAAATAATGAGCATATATAACTCATTTAAATAACTGTATTTTTAAAAACTGATATTCAAAATAACAAATTTCTAGACACACATATGATTTTCTTATAAAGATCCAAATAAAACAGCCCTATACAGACTACTAGAATGCAAATACTTAAAAGTTATATACATGAACATATGGCCAAGAATAAGGAATAATAAATTGAAAATCGGTGGTATTCTTTAGAAGTCTATACTCTTAAACTTTGGTTTTCTCTCTCTGCTCTTTACAACTGTGGTCTTAAGCAAGCTTTAAACAAGACATTTTATGGGTTCTCTGTAAAACTCAGGACAAAAGTTAATCAAAAGGAGTTATACATCTCTTTTGGGATCTATTTTAACTGAAAGCCAAGACACTTGATTAAACAGCCAAGATATTTGCATCTGATAGAATGCAAAATTGTGTGATATTATTGCACAGCAGGGACCTTAGTAAGTCTATGTAAGAGGTCAGAATGAACTGGCCTTACTGAAGCAAGTTATCATCGAGTAAGGTGACTTAAGCAGGCTTTGAATGATACACCTCCAAACTTCACATGGAAAAATCCAAGAAACTGTATTTCATACTGTCAAATCCAATATATATCTTGCTGGAATTTGATGCTATATTTGATACCAATTATCACATTTCTTTGGTTAAACTATCAACATTCTTTTTCTCTCCTATTCCTCATCCTAACTCTGACTCTTCCTTTTTGAAGTCTGTAATTGACTTTTCTTTTCCTCTCTCCTGCCTTATATTTTATATCCCAAGGATTCTATCTAGGCCATTGCTCTGTTCATTGTACATGTTGTGCCTGACTGACTTCATCCACTCTTTTATTTCTTTTAACGACAGCTTAAATATCAATGATCCTTGGTTTTAATTTGACTGCACACCTTCAGATTTATATATCCAACAATTTGTTGCATACATCCACTTGGATATTCCATAAAACAGTCAAATGCAGCATATCATTTTCCTTCTTGCCTTCATTCCTTTTTCTGTATAGTCCTAAGACCCACACCTATTCCTGTATTCCATTTTTCAGTTAATAGTACTACCAAGGTTACAGAAGGTTAGCCAACCCAAAATATGGTCTTCCTAGATTTTTTCTTCCACACCTTCAAAATTCAAAATACATCCCCAATTCATTTACTTCTCTCTCTCTCCTGTGAAAATACCCTAAGGATCACTGAAGCATTCATGTGCCAAGGCTCAATGATTCTAAGACTGGCTCAGATCACTCTTATAAAAGTAAAGACTAGATTTATCAATAGCAGTGTTTTTCAACTATGGATGATTTTACTCCCCAGGATACATTTGACAATGTCTGGAGACATCTCTGATTGTCACAACTAGGGGAAGGAGTGCTACTGTCATGTAGTTGGTAGAGGCCAGACATACTACAAAACATCCTATAATGCATATGACAGACCCCACAACAAAAAACTCTCCCACCAAAATGTCAGTAGTGCCCAGAACCCAGAATGAGAAACCCTAATCTATAGTTTTGCATTCTAATTAGAGAGCTCTTAAGAAATATTTATAGATTGGGTTGCAGAACAAGTACATAAGCCACTCTCTAAGAGCATACCCCAATATTATTCCTATTTGAATCACACATATTATTTTAGATCAGTATTAGTAGCATTATAGTAGACACACCCTAAGGTGACCTTTAATGAGTCATGACTTTATATAATCCCCTCCCCTTGAGGTCAGCTGGAACCAGTGACTTGTTCCTAGCCAATAAAATGCAGGAAAGGCAATCGGATAGTCACTCCATTAATTATGTTACACTATGTAAGACTCCCTCTTAGCATACTAGAACAAGAGAGAGTCTCCTGCTGCCCTTAAAGGAGTAAGTTGCAATGTGTTGAGAGCACCATTTAGCAAGGCACTGTGGGGGCCTCCAGGAACTACAAAGAAAGCCTACAAGAAAGCAGAACTTCCAACAATCTCAAAGAACTACAAGGAATTGAAGTCTGCTAACAATCACGTGACTCTGGAAGAGAATTCAGAGGTCCAGATGAGAACGCCAAGTTCCAGGTGAGAACACAGGTGAGCAGACTCCTTTATTACATGAGACTAGAAGAAAAGAACCTAGAAAAGCTGTGCCCAGACTCCTGACCCAAAATGCTGTGAGATTAAAAATACGTGTCCTGGTTGGTATAGCTTAGTGGATTGCGCACTAGCCTGCAAATCAAGGGGCCACTGCAGGTTCAATTCCCAGTCAGAGCACATGTCTGGATTGTGGGCCAAGTCCCCAGTAGGGGGTCACACAAGAGGCAATGTTTCTCTCCCTCTCTTTCTCTCTCCCTTATCCTCTCTAAAAATAAATAAAAATTAAAGACAATAAAAATATGTATGTTCTTTTAAGCTGTTATATTTATAACAAGTTATTATGCAGCACCAGATAACTAATACAAGTGCCATTACAAGAAAAAAGAACAGAAATATCGGAAGAGTAAACACATGCTTTGAATTAACACAGTATGACAATTTATAAATTTTGTTTTACATTTTTTTAAGATTTTATTTATTTTTAGAGAGGGAAGGGAGGGAGATGGAGAGAGAGAGAGAGAAACATCAATGTGCGGTTGCTGGGGGTCAAGGCCTGCAACACAGGCATGTACCCTGACTGGGAATCAAACATGAGACACTTTGGTTCGCAGCCTGCGCTCAATCCACTGAGCTATGCCAGCGAGGGGTTGTTTTACATTTTTTTGTTTTCTTTTTTAGCCATTCATTTCTTTCCAACCTTTTTTGTATTTGGGTACTAGATTAATAGCCATATTAATCAAATATACATACCTTAAGATTCTTCCAATGTTTGTTTTCACTTTAAAACTCCAGCAACAAGATAGTTATAGTGAAGAAAACTTGACCGAAGGTGGGTAAATAGAATATATACTTTTGTAAATGGAAAGTCAAGTGTGCTGACATGAACATGGTAAGAATATAACATGGATTTCTTTGTTTCTAGCTTTATTTCGTAATCTAGGTGTGATAGCTGCTTTTTGTAGTTATTCTCTGGAAAAAACAGTTTTTATAAACTTAAAATTTCTGGTAACTTGGCAGAGGATAAGAAACATGTTGTATAACAAACTACAGAAGAAATGTATAAAATACAGAGCTATCTTGTGATTATCTTAGCATTTTAAAATAGCCATATCCTTTAAGATAAGTGAATATCATATTAAGTATTAGGGAATTTTCTCAAATCTAAAATAATATCAAACTTTAGATGTCATAACATTTTATTTTATCTCATGGATCTTGACCCTCTAAAGCAGGGATCAGCAAACTATAACCCATGGGCCAAATCCAGCTCACCTCTTGTTTTTTGTACAACCATCAACTTAAGAACAGCTTTCACATTTTTAGATGGTTGAACAAAATTAAAAGAGAATAATGTGTAATGATATGAAAACTGTGATACTCAAACGTGAGTGCTGATAGTTATTGGAACCCAGCCACATACGTTCATTTACATATTGTTCATGGCTGTTTTCCAGCTATACTAGTAGAGATGAGGAGTTGAGACAGAGACTGGATATAGCCTGCAAAACTTAAAATATATACTATCTGTCCCTTTTTAGAAAAAGTTTAATGATCCTTTCTTTAAAATATGTTGTTGTTGAAATCACCCCAAAGAAAAATATTTGCATATATTATATTTAGTATGCGTGATGATATGTTCATATACATGTGAGTATATCTATGATCCTATTTTTCTTAAACATACCTATTTGATATATTATTTATTCATCTACAATTAGGCATCACTTTCCAAAAATAAAGGATATGTTTCTTTCGCACAGCTTCACATTCAAGAATTCTAAGGTACTGGCTTCAAGTTTGGGTTCCATTATTTTTTTCTTTTATCCCCATTTTTATGGATGTTTCATGCCTTGTCCTAAGTGCACAAAGCCTGCAAGACATTCCTGAGATCCACAGCCCTGCATCCTGCACAGCACTGCTCAAGAGTGTTTCAAACCATTTGGGTGACTTCTTTACAAAGGCCATACAAGGGTGGGGAGCTGTAAATCATTGCTTGACATTTCTAGAAGTTAACAAAAGGTATTAAGATTCTACTAACATTGCTGGAGGAGGACAAGTCAGCCCCCATCTTCTTTGTCTGGGGATTTTGATAGCATGATGCCTCTATAAAATGGAAACATGCCCAAAAGAAATATAAACATGCTAATGGTAAAAGTTAGAAAACTCCAATAAAATTACCGTAACAAACATGCAGGTATTATATCTGCTTTTTACATGTGAAATGGGAAGAATAAAAAAAATTACAAGAAGGAAACAAATTAATGTATTGTTTATTGCTGTGAGCATTTGGCTGCTGTGCTTGTGACAAAATAATGTTGAAACATACTTGAAATTTGTCTGATATTGATCTCAGCCTTCCCCGACACATAGAATTCACTTGTAATGTGGTTTGTAAAACACTGAGATAACTAAATACATTTTAAAATACATGTGTTTGAAGGTAAGTATTTAACTGTTTCCTCCATTTTACAAACTTAATCTCACTAATATCTCTGAAATGTGAAGCTTATACAAAAAATGATCCTTACATAAATGGAATACTTTGTTAGAAACTTCATACAAGGCCCCCACTCTAACCTCTCAGGCCCAATAGAAGAGAATCCTTATCAATATTCCTGTCAACACTTGTCGGAAAACAAAAACGACTTAAGTCCTGTTAGGAGTGGTGTTCCAGTGCTGGACCTGGAGCCCAGAATTACTTCAATCTACCTAGCCCAGTAAGATCTTCCCTACCACCTTTCTGAGGAAGGTATAGTACATAAGAGGTACAGAAAATACAGGAATTCTTTATTTTTCAGTGGGGCTTTGGCCCTGAACCTCAAAGTAGAAAACTACCACCAGGTGATCTAGACCACGTGGCAGGCCCCGTGATCCTTTGGGCTGGAATCAAGCAGGCTGAGCAGTCTTCTGGCTTAAAGAGCCCCACAATCAAAAGTTTTGTTTACTATTTCAACTAGACAAAAGGCTGCACCCAATTGTCATGTTAAATCCTGGCCCTTGGATCCATCCCACTTCTGTGAACAAAGAAAGATGCATGAATGGAAAAAAAAAAAAAAAAAAGACAGACCTTCTCAGATGAAGCCAAACCATTTGAGTGAAGAGGGAGACCACAGGGAAAGGAAAGATGTTCATTGCAGAAGGCTATTTAAGCACTTAGAACACTAAATCCAGTCTAGGATTGACCCACTAGATGAAGATCATAATACTTTATTGAAGAAAAATAGTGAGGAAAACAAACCCTGAATTAAGGTGAGAAATAGTGATTTACTAATGGGAAAGTTACCTATTTATTTCATTTAACATTTGAAAATTTCTCCCTTTAATAATCCAAATTATATCTCTTTTTGTAACTTCCTCTCAATGATTTCTTCTAGTTCTGCCCTCCGAATGTAAACAGGTAAAGCCAATACAATAGTTATTCATGAAATGGCTGGAATTTCACGATTTACTCCTTCAATCACCTCAGGTGGAAATATCAGTGGCTATTCCCTCCCCACACATATGTATATACAAAGGTAACAAAAGGTAACGTTTGAATTCATAAGGAACCCTAACTTTAGGAAACCACAATCTTTTAAAGGGGGCACTTCTGAACCAACCCAGGCTGAGAGAAACATCTTTTTTATTCTGGACAGCGTAAAAACATCAGTCCTCTGCCTCCTATTCCAAAGGAAAACACTATTTTTATCTCCCAAAGTGGTTGGCCATACAAACATCTTTAAAAGAGAGTTTGAAACAAAACCTGATATAAGATTGCAAAATATGAGTGTTCCATGGATATGTGTCTGCCATATACAAGGTGGGGCAAAAGGAGGTTTACAGTTTTTCATATGGAAAATAATACAATAATTAATAAATAAGAATATAAGAATAAACTCTGTGTTTTGCATACTCACAACTATGAACCTCCTTTTGCCCCACCTTGTATATATATACACACATATATAAATACATGCACTCTTCACACTCATAAAAGTTCATTTCTACATACATTCAATCAATTTTACTATATTTCATAACATATTTTCTTCATGGGCATCTTTTCTTCTCAGTATACCCCATTCATTTTAGAAACTATGTAGTATTCCACACTGTTTCTATACTATGATTTATTAAAAGTTCTGAGCCATTTCCCAATGAATAAACATTAATATATTTCCCAATGTTTCACTATTACAAAAATGTTAGGAAAAACCTCGAGATATATATCTTTGTACACGTGTCTGAGTATTTCTGTAGGAGAAATAAATAGAAATGGAATTACTTGATCAAAAACATGTGCACCAAAAAAATTTGAAAGACATGTACAAGTTGCCTATGTCAATTTTTATTCTTCCAACAGTATAAGAGTGTAAAAATCCTGTTTCCCTATGTGTGCTAAAATATTCCCATGTCCCTACTAAGGATAAACCTATAGAAAGACATAATTTTAAATGATCATCAGATAGTATATTCGATTTTCACTCAATTTTGTCCTCTCTATCGAACTGACCCCTGCATACACCCTGGAAGCTGGCTATTATTAGTTCCAATATTAGATAAGCAAAGTGAAACATTTCAACAAATGAGGAAGCTATGGAAAAAGAGATATAACCAGAATTTCTGGTGCTAATTTCTTATATTTTTCTATTCAGTGCTACAGGTTTCCCC
This sequence comes from Phyllostomus hastatus, assembly GCF_019186645.2. NCBI lineage: Eukaryota > Metazoa > Chordata > Mammalia > Chiroptera > Phyllostomidae > Phyllostomus > Phyllostomus hastatus. The sequence continues at coordinate 287,151 of NW_025334016.1, read as the reverse complement.
TGACACAAATAAGGTATGTGCCGTCTAGGAGGTCATACATCAAAAAAAAATGCAAGAACTTCCTAGTGGAGCATTTCTAGAATGTATTTCATCCCCCAAAGGTACCTTTACTATATAGCTTCATCACATTTTCCAAAGTTGAATTTTATGGCAGTGGATTTGCAACTGGGGACTCATATTGAACTTGAAGTCAACTAAAACTTCAGGTTCCTTTTGTGCTGCTGTTGTTATTATTGTTGTTGTTGCTTTAACATAATCTACCGATTCTGGAGGTTCCCCCAACTTATTTATAGATGCAATTGATATTTTTATCTTGAATTAAGAGCTTTATATTTATCCTTGCAGGATGTAAATGCATCATCTTGCTAATTTCAGCTCATATTTCCAAATTGTCACAATCTTTTGGATACATGATCCTGTCATCTATTATATTAGCTGACTCTTCAATTTCTGCATCATCCACCCATTTAACAAATATGCATCCCTTCTGTGAATTCATTCAACTCACTTCTAAAATGCTGAACAGGACACATCCAAACCCAAGTATATGTCTGTACCACGAGCATCTTGTTAGAAGATGGACATCATTTTGTTTATTACCCTGTCTTGCCTTTCATCAGGAAAATCATGGTCTTGAATTAAAATGAGTCTGATGTCACTAGCTGAGACGTGAGGTATGTGAGATGACTGTGGCAGGAAGAATCACTAATGGAAGGGAAAAAGCTGCTATTTTTCACACAGATCTATAGTTAAACAGGCCTCATGGGAAAGGTAGTAGAGAAGGGCAACATACAAATTGAATTAAATTCTCATAAAATAAGATGCTCTTAATCTATTTTTTCCTGAGCATCAGTGTACTGAATAATTAAAAATGCCCTTTTTCTTCTTAGATTTGCAGAAAGCAATAAATTTCTCATATCCACTTTGCAGCTTTATTAACTATTATTGTTCCTTTTTATCAAAAAGGTCATCTGCATGCTAAATTTTTTTATCATTTTGGTAATTGTGTTTCCATGCTTATATTTGCATAATTATATTCAAAGCTTTCACATTTAATAAATGCATTGAATGCGGACAAAAAGGCAGAATAATATTGGATATTAAGAAAATGAATATTTTAATGCCTATATGTAATTGTGGTCTTAATTAATGACCAGTCCAGAAGAAATTTAGGTATAAAACCATTTTCTTTCATTTTTAATTAGAAGTTTCCTATTTTCAAGGTAAAGAAGGAACATTTCTGCCCTAGCTGGTGTGGCTCAGTGGATTCAGAGCTGGTCTGTGAAGTAAAGGGTCGATGGCTTGATTCCCAGTCAGGGTACATGCCTGGGTTGCAGGCCAGGTCCCCGGTGCGGGTTGGGGGTGCGCATGACAGGCAACCACACATTGATGTTTCTCTCCCTCTTTTACTCTCTTACTTCCCCTCTCTCTAAAAATAAAGATCTTGAGCCCTGGCTGGCGTAGCTTAGTGGATTGAGCGCGGGCTGGGAACCAAAGTGTCCCAGGTTCGATTCCCAGCTGGGGTACATGCCTGGGTTGCAGGCCATAACCCCCAGCAACCGTACATTCATGTTTCTCTCTCTCTCCGCCCCCCCATTCTCCCTCCCTTCCCTCTCTAAAATGAATAAATAAAAAAAATTTTAAAGAGTCGAAATTACTAGAATTATATTAAAAATAAATAAATAAATAAATAAATAAAGATCTTTTAAAAAGATTAGAAAATAAAACCTTTAAAAAACATTTCTTTTTCTCAATTAAGCTGCCATTGGGAAATTTGCACTAGTGCCAGAGAGAGGAGCCAAATTATATTTAAAATGTTATCATTAGGTTAATCCCTTGAGGGTCATAGCAAAACAGTGATCAAATTTGGAACACATGCAATCTTGAGGGGATAAGGCTATGACAATTGCATCTCCAAGGCACTGAGGAATATTGTGGTAGGCAATATCAGGAAAAGGAGATAATGGCAACCCCAGACCTTTCAGTGGAAGAAGGGGGAGCACCACAACAAGAGGTCTGCAAAGCTCAAATACATATATACTCACCTGTCTATCTTCAATGCCCAAATCTGGTCAAGAAGACAGCAATTCTTGGCCAGTTGCTGCTCTTTGAGGACATCACTGCATGGTCCCATTGTTCACCTAAAATCTTGTTCGAAATAGGAAACCTGATTCCTGGTTATTCTACCAAATCCATTCATATTTCAAGGTATAACAACAATGTTGTGACCTAACCCATACATACAACCTAGCTAGTAGGCACAGTGGGGCATACCACTGCCATTTTTCTTGCATGCAAAAAATAAGTAACAGATATTTTTCTTTATATTTCATTTTCTTCTTTGACTCAATTTTATTTATCCCTCTCTTTCCTGTTTGAAACACTAAATCTATGCAGTAACTATGTAACTTAATAATGATTCTGCAAAAATATTGTGACAGTAGAAGGGATGTATTTTGCATGTGATTTTTGTGTGTAAAGGTAATTTTTGGGGTGTGGAATAAATGAATAAGTAACAATAACGTACATAACATTCATGACTTATAAACATTTATCACAAAATCACTACCATTACAGGGCTAAAAGGAACTTTAGGTATTCTCCTCCTTTTCTGCAATATCTAAACTTTTCTAACAGACATGACTTTATTAGTGTGAAAGAGAAAAACACAGGACCAAATGACATCACTCATGCTGAGAAACTATGATACCAAACCTAGATTTAATACCTGACCTAATTGCTACCCCAACCTCTCCTTGAAACATAAACATAATCAGTCAGTCTGAAATTTTCTGGTCAACATCAGCGAGGTAATCTGTCACATGGGCCCTCTCTATCCCCCATAAAGAAGAAGCAACCTACATGATAAAAACCCTTGCCATTCTCTTCCTCCCATAAGATGTCCTGACCTGAAAATAGTCCTTTACTTTCTTTTCTTAATAGCTCCCTTTCTGTACCCTTCTTTGTATAAAAACCTTCCATTTTTTATAGCTCCTGGGAGCCCTTCTAGTTGCTAGATGGGAAGCTGCCCAGTTAATGGATTGCTTAATAAAGCCAATTAGCTTTTCAAATATACTCAGTTAAATTTTGTTTTTCAACACTAGTTATAGAAATTTCTCCCTTCTTTTCCATATTTTAATTCCATGAAGTTGAGTGTGGTTTAATTGATCATTCATTTCCCAATAGTTTTAACAGTGCTTGGCGGATAAAAGGCACTGAAGGTGTATTTGCTGTAATGTAGAGACACTAAGACCCTGAAACATTAATGTGATCCCCACTGGCTCACACAGCTACTCAGCAGGGGAAACCTTGGTAAGCCTTGCATCTCCCAGTAAAAATTTTGTGTCGTTTATTAACTACTTTGGATTTGAGTTCTGCCTTGCTTCCTTGACTTGCCCTTGAAAACACAAACCATGTGTTGAATGTCTAGAGCATTGTCTTTGTTCCTCTGCATGCCCCATCCAGTCCAAATGCCTAGTTCAGAGATATCTCCAAAGGAGGTCTTTAAGAAAGACATGCATACTACTTTATTCTAAAAACTGTGTTGTTAAAAATGCTTTATGGAAAAAAATGCATTATGGTCACACCTAACTGGTATATTGTAAATTGCCACACATCATTCTACTCTTGCCAAAAATTTCCCAGATTCCTATAAAGATCAGGTCAATGTAGAGTCTACAGAGTAACAATTTTTGTCTGCTGCTTGATAGTTCATCCAAAATGCCTTTAATTTACCACTTTAGATGGTTTTCAGCTCTTGGAAATTTGGAAAAATAAAACCTTTGTAGCAAACCCATCCCCTCCAGGAAATTATAAAGGTAAACCATCGTCAACCTAAGGAACAAAGTGAACCATACAGATTTGTTAGATTTGATATAGCCAAGAGGAAAGCCGTCCATTTCCTTTTTTGCACATAACATCTCTGAGAATATTATCATTCTAAAATACTAATCCTTACTCAGTGCCCTCAGCCCTTGCCCTGACACCCTATGGGAGCAATTCTCTCTGACTGTGGGCAATAGTCCAGCCACCAGTAGGCAGGGGCATAAAACTGATAAACATCAGTCCCTGGGCTCGTAACCAGGGAAACAATAAGTAACTTCAACAGACAGGTAATTAACAGGCTGCTCAGCAAGTGTTCTGAGCTCCCCAAGCAGGGATTTAAGTCCAAAGAGGAACTAGTGTGTCCCCAGCAGATGAAAAGCCCAGATGGAAGAGAGAACCAAGATAACACTTACAGCCCCCACGCTGTGACCCCTAAATTCAGCACGAGGCTTAGTATACAGTAATCACATGTAATATTTCTGCCCTTGGAAGTCTACTTAGGTCCAGCCAACAACTGTACACACTTGTTTAAAAACAGATATCTTAATGCAGGAGGTGGAGAGACAGTACAGAGAGAAATGACAAACATCCTATGACCAACACTCCTTGCTTTGTTTTGTAGGATGTGAAATTTACTTGCTTCTGAGAATAGCTTTTCAGCCATAAAGCTTTCAAAAATGTGGTGTACCTAATTCAAAGCCTTTAAAATTTATGTTATAAAATTTATTACAGTGCTTTATAAATCAGCACTTGGTAGTAACAAATTATCAGAATGTGCCATATATTAAAAAGATAAATCAGAATTAAATAGTAAAGAGAGAAGGTGTTTTCAAATCAAACAGCCAAAGCACTAACTAATGGGAACATTTGCAAACGTGACAGTGATTTACAGCAGGGCTCTTGGTAGATGCATAAATCTAGCAAGAGATTTTGCATTTATCAACTGAAACTTTTGGTCCATTGTTTATAAATCAAAAAGTTAATGAAGTCAGGGGTCTGTAAATCCAGACACTAAATTAGAAATTTGTAGCTTTTGATTTATAAATAAGTTACATCAAGAATTACACGTATAAATAAGCAGAAAAATAAACTGCATTTAACTCAGGTGAAGGTTAGAATTAATAAATCATAGTTGTAAAAAAAAGTTTACCAACACCAACTCAAGCAATCCTGTAATTCTGCATGTCATAAACCACAGCAGGGATGTGTAGAGCAGAATGCCAACACTTACCAACTTGAGTGTAATTAGCTCGTTTCTATTCTATTAATTTTAATGTTACAATTTAAAAAACATGGTATTGACATTATAATACTTTTTTACTCTACCAAAAAGGATAATTGGTTGTATGTAAAATTACAACCTGAAAAGACACAAGTCATGTACATGAAGTTCAAAGATGTTCCTTTTCCCTTCAGATACACACACACATGCACACACGCACACACAAATAATCCCAGGTCAGCACGAGGCTCTGTGTTTTGCTTTGCTTCCTAACTACCCCCTTCACAGTGGAGCCCTAGATAGGCACATGCCATTCAAGGGGCAGGCTGCCCAAATCCCTCATGCTTGCTTTACACAAGCCACATAAGGAGACACTGCAGCACGTGGATCTGAAGGACGCTCACAGACCTGTTTGTTATCCCCAAACGTCTCCTGAAAAGAGAGGGAAGATGCCCATCACAAAGACCAGGAGTGGAGCAGGGTAAGGGACACTAGAGAGCACAAGGCTAAGAAACCCCGACAGGCGACCAGCTCAGTGATGAGGCTGAACAGGCATGTGCTGGACCACGTCCTCACGACTTACATCTCCATGGGAGAGCTAGGCCCAGTGGTGTGTCAGGAGACTCATCTTGTCCACACTCCTCTGTCTCTAATCTCCACCTTCCACTGTCCCTTGAAAGCCAAGTGCCTTATTGTCCAAGCTACCCTGTGTCATGAGCAGTCTGATAGCAATCTAGGCCTAACCACTCCGTCTACTCCTGGCTGAATTCCTGGTGATTATTCCTATGAGTCCGCTCAGATGCCACGATGTAGTCTTTCCTACAAGCCTGGCTGCATGAACCATAGCCTTGGCTGCCCAGCACAAAGAAATGATGGAAAGCAGACACAAACAGTAAGCTGCTGAACACACTTCAATGCACGCACCAATAATCATCATAGATGGCACACAGTCAACAGGAAAAGGGGAATAACAAACCCAAGAGATCCAAGAATATAAATCCAATGATGGTCCCTCAGATACAGGAGGCAGAAGCTGAGGTCTGCGTCTGCTCGAGGTCCAGAGGTCCGGTGGGCCGGTGGTCCCATGATGATCGGTCACAAGACGCTCTCAACGTGGACTCGTCCAACACAGAAGCTGTGCTCCCCAGCCTTCAAAGTCCAGGGATCTCATACCGAGGTCTGCAGATCTTATCCGGGGATTGAAGTCCGGAGCCTCCTTCTTGGTAAACATCCTTAACGCACGCGCACATTCTGGGAGTGCTCCTGCTGCTTTCATTTGCGCATGCTCCAAGTTGTTTCCATAGTTCAACTGTGCATGATGGTGAGGGCGCTGTTTTCCCCACCAGTCTGCTGTGTAGGTCTGCCTGAAGTGTGTTAGGTAGCTGAGGTGGCAAAGAAAGGGCCTCGAACTAGAAAAGTCCAGCTAAGGGCTTTTATTAGAGGGGAGACACTGCAATCAGGGAGGCTGAGTCCGAACAGACTGCAGCCCCAAAGGAAGGGGTAGAGGGGTTTTTAACCGTGTGGAGCAGATCCCCCAAAGGGGTGAGTCACCTTGCTGGTCTGTTCCAGATGTCCAGCGTGTAGGTGTTTGCGAAACAACAATGTCCTCTGGTCGGGAATCACTGATTTGGCAACAGAAAGTCCTCGGGAGATTTATGGGCCTTGTTTCTGGGGAATGCTCGAGGGAGAGGGGAAGGGGCAGTGGGCAGTTAACCGGTTCTCAGCAGGGTGCTTGTGGCTATGCCTCAGTTGCCTCTGATGATAGGGAACCTCGTGGTCAGGTACCTCCTGACACATACCCTCTTTGTTTCAACATAGGTGGTGGCTCAGGTCGCCAAGTCACAGTATATTCTCACAAAATGTTATTTACTTTAGTTACTGCGCATGCTCTAAACAAGCTGTCTACTTATGCTAATTTATCGTGGTGTCACTCATGCTCTCTGCACTCTGAGGATGAAGTATAATATCTGCCTCCCATTTCTAATTGTAGTGCCCCTGCCCGTGCCCTCTTCTCTCTATACCATATCATAGTGCCTCACCAATCCAAACCATTCATGATCCAGATTTAAAAGGTTGCTAATCTGTGACCTCATGTGGCCCAGCATCTATACATGTTCATAGGTGTCCCGACAGCTGAATGAGAGAGGGAGACTTGCAGGAGAGGTCACTGGCAGGAGCTGTACCTGTGGAGGAGATAGCTACTGCCATAACTGCCCTAGTCAGGAAGAGGTGAGAGGAGCACATTCCATGACCTTGCACCCTTCCTGTTCTGCAAGCTCCCACTGACACTTCTCATTGGCCAAACCCAACAGAAGCGGGAGTGCAGAGGAGCCCAGGTGATGCACAGGGTGGGGCTCTGCTGCCCAGGACAGAGAAAATAGCAGAGAATACTTTCAGTAGGTCCAGGGGCACATGGAACATATTCCCCAGAGACCCTAAATCAGAGACTTGGTAGTTCTTTTTGCAAAGTGTCAAAGTTCTAGCTGCCATTTATTTGGTTCTTTAGTCATTTAAATGGCCTTCATTTCTATCCCTGTTCACAAATGCTCTCTGGTAATCAGTCCTCTGATAGAGTCCATTTTGCACATCAGCCAGTTGAAAAGCGTTGTGTCTTTAGGCCTGTGTTTTTAAATTTTAACAAATAATATCAGATGGCTTCTCTGTGTATGCCCTCTCAAGGGATCTGCATCGTATATAATAGGACAAGTGGTTCTATCTGTGGTCAAGATGAGGACACAATTGACATTTAGATTTTCACGTGGTTTCCCCAGAGAATGTCATGCTGTCAGGAGCAGTGCCGGTGCCAAACTGAAAGGCAGGGAATCTACAAAAGTGTGCAATCTGGAAACGTGCATTTGGAGAAGCTGCAGGGCAAGGACTGTGTGAAGTGAGGAAAAATAAGGGACATGTCATGAAGTCTTGATGGAGAAAAGGGTTGGAAGGGTAAACCTCGGATCCCTGGTCCATTCGCCACTCTTCACAGGAGGCTGTGTCTGCCTCGAGATGCTACAATTTCAGAGCCTGTGCAAGAAGTACATGGGGGAGTCCACAGCGTCCACATACATGAGTCACTAGTCAGTGAAAACGGGGGAAAGGCAGGTAGTTTCTATTCAATCTTTAGTGCTCGTGATGCAATGGCTGCTGAGATCTGATTCAATGCCACTCTAGTTTGGGTAGTAAGTGGTGGCCTATGAGGTATCATCTGGGTGGTTCTGGGACAGATGTCCTTGGTCCCAAACACCTTCAAACATACAACTCTCTGCATCTACTCCCACCCCTTATTATCTCTCCACTCTACCTCTATAAACTCCCATATTATTACCTTTTCCTTTCAGGTGTGGTAAAGGCTGCTGTTCTTGCAGGTCCCTCGGTGCCTCACCTCCTTCCCTAACCCTGTCCACATCTCTGTCAATAGCCCTACACTCAAAGAAGTCTTCTGAGGTTAATTTCTCAACCACCCTCCTTTTTAACAACTAAAATAGTCAATATCATACAGTTATTGCAAATAAGGGTTAGATTTGCAGTCTCAGGACTCCCAGTCTAGGCAGTACCCCACACAGCCCTTGTGAAAAGAAGCCTGGGGCAGGGGTTACAATACTAAGAGGAAAGGCTGTGGCACATCCACAGAGAAAGGGTGGAAGTCAGGAAGACAGAGGCATGGTCTTTGCACTTGCATTGGCATCAACTGCACTGCGTTTGGGGTTACACACCTTAGGTGCGGAGGGATGTGGTCCTCTGACTGAACAGCATATTTCATCCTCCTCCCACAAGAGTCAACCCAAATTCCACCTTCTGTCTGAAGTTGTCCTGGAACTGCACCCCACAATCAAAATTAAATTCCCATAGAATTTGTTGCTCATAATATTGTGAAGTTCAAGTGAGGTAATGCATATTGAAAAGCTTTGTAGAAAGCCATACATTTACAATAATATTAATGAGAACCATCAATTAAAAATGAGACTACTTGCCTCCTACATGTGATGTCTGTTTTGACAGGAAAGGAAATGTGAGAAAGATGCTACTTACTATCTCAACCAGTCATTAATATATCTGAGAGACCTCTGGACCAGAAGCCACTAAGGAGACAAGCTTATCTCTCTGGCAGGAGCGCTGCTTCTGCTCCTTGCCTGGCCCCCATTGCTTAGTCAGTTAGCCAATGATAGGTAAGATCCCTCATGAGAGAGGCCACTTAAGATAGGCAGGATCACATGGGAAGGCCCTCAGGGAAAGATTTGGGGGCCTGTGGAAAAAGGGGGTAATTGACTCTCACCCCTCAGCTTTGACAAAGCCTGAGTCCTCATTCTGCCTGTGAGAAGTCTCCATATCTTTTGGATGCCTTATCTCCTCTGCTTAACTCAAGCCTGTAATAATGACAAGGGGTAGTGCAGCCCTGTGCTGGAAACGGCGGGCTTTCTGGGGTAATTAGGCCTGAGGAAGGATATGTAAAATCCTGTGAAACCTGCTTTGCTGAGGATTCTCTTAATTGCATTATAAATGCCTGGGCAGGAAATGAGTTTAGTCTCTCAAGTTTTGTAGCTTTTTAGCTGATAGACCCTGACTCAGTGTGAGCCCTTTTAGTTCTTTGAACACTGTCTATGTGTTTGATCCTAACTGCCAGACAATGATTAATAAGCTGTATCTGTATTCCTACCCCCCAAAAACTAATAATAGCCTATTCAGGAAGAGGCAAGGCGCACTGTCCTCTTGAGAGAGTTGCCAGGCCACTCTGAGGCACCCTCCCCTTGAGAGGGTAGCCGTGCCATCTTTTTTCCGCCACAGGACTCAGTACTCCATGTGAATTTCTCTCATGTCTCGTCCATCCACAGCACCGTGGATACTGCTGGCCAGTATCTGCGTCAGACGTCTTTCCCAGAGCTATACTTAATATAAAGCAGCCAGAGAATACTTTGAAACTCAGCCTCAATGAGAGTGTGTGGCTTCCAAAGCCTGATAGAGATGGCAGGAACTCTCAAACCGATAAAACTGTAGCAGCCACCAGCAGTAAGGCATCCACATTCCCTCTGAGCTGCGGACACCAAAACAACTTGAAGAAATGGGCTGAGTAGTGAATGAAGAATGATGCTCCAGGTTCAGTGAAGTGCAATTTCTCCTTTGGAGACTCAAGAAGAACTACAAGCTGCAGAGGCAGCCAACTCCTTATCCCCAATTTGCCCCTGAGGAAATCTGCCAGTCAGTATTCATTGAGCAGTGAGTGGAAGCAGAACCACCTGCAAGGTGCTCTCAGCAAACAAAAATGTGGAAGACAAATGTGTTTTCTTCAACTAACTGCCACTATCAACACAAACACCCCAGTGCTGTTCTATAGACAGAACTCTGTCAGAGAGTTCCTGGACAGAAGGCTGGAGTTATAGTTACCACGGGCAGGTTAAGGTGGGCACCATGTAGGCACAGCTGCTACAAGCAAATGGAGAAGCAGACACACTCACCGTGACCCATGTGGACAACGCTGTTTTTACTTCATATACATAAATCTTCACCAGCGTCAGCATGTTTGGAAGAAATCTGATAGGTACAGCAAGATACTTCTGACTTAGAAGAGACAGGAGTAATTTACTATTATTTAAAAGACCACCAAAATGTAACACTGATTCTGACTTGAATAGAAAGTGGAAGAAAGTCACCTTTCATTTAGAGGTGACATTTTAGAGGAGTCAATTTTGCTTTAACTTGTGTAGCTGATGCTTTCAAATGCTGCCTAAGAGTTCTCTGAAGTTGGGCAACAGGCACTAGTCATTGGAAAAACAGGCCTTAGGTTGTAAGTTAAGAAAATACTGCCTCTGGGACAACAAAGATCAAGTGAATTTTACAGGCTATTAGAGGAAGCCTATCATAGACCATTTGGCCATTTGCCTGTCAAGCATATGGTAACCTTTTGTCATTTTTAGAAGGGCCAGGTCAGGAACCTTAGTAGTCCACCCACCAGCTGGGACTAATTCTTTCCAGGAGCTTGACACCAGCAGGATAAGTCTGACCTCAGGGCCTGAACTGACATCACCAGATCTTAAGATGCACTTCATAAAGAGCTTACTCTACAGGCTTTCAAGTCAGGAAACGCTGTTGTCAACTATACCCCTTGTGTGCCACCTCTAGTTTTTCATTGGCGATGCAACTCTGAAAGGGCTATTTGAACTCTGGCCACATCTCTCCTCAGCTTGTGTCATGGATGAGTGCCCTCCTGTACACATGCCTGCTATCGCACCTCGTGTAAGTGTCACGACAACTCTGTTTATGAGTCTGTCTTCTAGTTCTGGGAATTCTAGTTCTTTAGGAGAATGTGTGTTTAACCTTCACTGAGATGAAGTATTCTCAACACCAGTCTTATCACATTGCAAAATAAAATATTTAGGGAAGGCAGGATGAACAAGAGGGAAGGAAGGAAAGGAGGAAAGGAAATATTTACACAACTATGAGTAATAACAATTGTTACCATTTATTGAATCCTTGCTATACAATAGGAATTACCTTTTTTATATAAATATTCTCTTACGAAAGTCTCTGAGAACCTCTAAGATATTTTTTATCTTTGTCTTACAGTAGAGAAAACTGAGCTCAAAAGGGTTAAACTCTCCTCAACTCATAGAAATAAAAAGTGGTAAAAATCCACATTGGAAGTCAGTTTTGACTAACTCCAAATTCTGTATTCTTATCTACCAACCCCAGAAAATACCAGAGCCTAGAGAATTTGAGAATCTTATCTCATCCCATAACTAGTGAGTAGGAAAGTAGTGGAAGACCCTGGTTCCAGCACTTAGAAGCTCTTTGAAGGCAAGTGACAGAAACTGTTTCTAGGTATTTTTGCCATAAGCATCTTTGCTATAGATATCTTTGCCAAAAACATTTTTGCTGCATAACCAAGTAACCATAAGGGAATTTTGCCATAAAAAAGATAAAAATCATAACACATAAAAGAGGGATATTAAAAAGGACATAATGAAATGTGAAACAATAAATAATGAATTTAAGAAGATTTTATTATGAAATAAAAATATTTGAATACATGTAAAATGTGCATAGATTCATGGGAATTGAATAACTGATTTTATTTTGGATCATAACTGATTTTATTTGATTTTGAATAACTTATTTTATTTGGATTGGATTACCTTATCTTCATTCTGTGGGAAATGTGGATTCAACTCTGTGCCTTCAAAGAGGCCCCTTGGACTCTCTATCTTCCCAGTGGAGTGTGTTCCAAGGTAAGAAACCAATTCTTGGGGCAAATCATAGTCATCAGGAAGAAATGCTAATTATTTTAAGACTGCCACCATGTCTACTCATCACTGTATAGACCAGTATGAGAGTTAGCTAGCTAAGATTTAAATATAATACAATACAATACAACATAATATCATATAACCATGAGAACTTCATCAATGGAGAAATTATACTAAACTAACAACTAGCTTTAGTATATTAAGTCTGCTGAAGACAGTTGATTTGTCAGTGGAGAAATGAAGCCAAACAAGCAAATAAACTAACAAAAAAAACTGTCAACCAGTTACTTTATCTTATTTACAGTGGTTGACTGATTTGTCAATGGAGAGATGAAGCCAAACAAACAAACAAAAAAAGTCAACCAATTATTTTATCTTTTTAAAGGCAAAATTGCCTTACAGTCCATTAGTTATACTGTGAAAATGCAGCAAAAATACAGCAAAGATACTACAGTAAAAATACTGAATGCAGACAGAAACCATATCAAACTCAGATAAAAGAGAATTTTGTTCTTTAAACATTTCACAGATCGCAAAAAAAAAAAAAGACTGTGTTCTGGGCATTGGGAACCATTGGGATCTGCAGACTAAAACTAAGGCTGAGAAAGTTCCTGGTAACGTTCATCTCTCTTCTGGGTTCCTCTGCACATCTGTTTCATACCTCCTTGCAGATGAGCATTCTCTGCTTCTCAGTTCAATGATGGAAAAATGGCCATCTCACAGCCCCTGAGCATAATGACACAGACACACACACAGCCTTAGCTCAGTCCCAATCCAGATTTCTGTGGAGGGGCATTTGATTGGTCTGGGCAGGTCTAGATGTCCACCCTGGTGCAAACACTAAAGGCAGATGGTTGAAGGCTACTAAGATGTGGCAGGGACTCACTCAAACTTCTTACCACTCCACATTGCTTTTCAACCCCGTATTAAAGGATAATTAAACTAAATTTATGTTTTTTTACTCTATTGACCAATTTTGTGTTTAGGAATTTTGTTTCTAAAGAAGAAAAAGTGATTAATTTCTATTATTCTATTGAAAAAATTGAAAGTGTATTGTTTTAAGAAGGTCTTCAAAATTTTGAAATTCAAAATCCTTGAAAAAGAGCAAGCAACTGGTACATGAAACACATATTATACCTACTCTAAAACAAACAAATGCAAAATGTTAAATTTGATAAGTTTAGATGTCACTGAAATTTCTAAATTACTTCTCTGAAAATTTTAACAGGACCAAAATATTAAATATTAAATACATATTAGTCTTGCCAAAATGAACAACTTAGTTCATGTAACAATTGGGCTTTTCCAGCTAATGAATAGATTTATCTCATCTGCAAGAATGAAATTTATATAGTGAAGATTACGGCTCCTTTTACATATATGATTACAGTTCTCATATATTATTTTATAGGTATGTACATTCATTTCAAAATAAAATAAATACCCATTCTTAGGTATTTTCCCAAGAGAAATGAAAACATGTTCACACAAAGACACACAAATGTTCACAGCAGCTTTCTTAATAATACCCAAAATGTAAATAACCTAAATGTCTTTCCACTGGTGAATTAATAAGCTATGATACATCAGACAGTAGAATACTACTCAGCATTAAAAAGAAGCAAGCTACTTGTACAGGCAAGAATATGAAAGAATTTCAAATGCCTTATGCTAAGTGAAGAAAGCCAGGCACAAAAGGCTAACGTGCTTTATGATTCTATTATAGGACACCATCCGGAAAAGGCAAAACTATAAGAACAGAAATCATATCAGTGCTGGTTATTAGGGAAAGGATTGACTGCAAAGGAGCATAAAGAAACTTTTGGGAAATGTTCTATATTATGATTATAGTGGTATGTACATGACTTTATGTTTTTTTAACTCATCAAATTATGCAACCCAAAATGATGAAACCACCGTACCTAAATTATATCTCAATAAAATTGACTTTAAAAAATAAAAGGAATATATACTCATAGTACATAATAAATACAGTACACAAATGTGCTACTCTTTAAACTCACAAAAATAGGTTTAACATATATAATAATATATTTTAAAATTAAACTGTGTCCTATAGTCTTCTAATTATTTATTACTTTGATTTTTAAAATACCTTTTCATGGATTGGACAGTGAAGTTGTGTTGACCAACCATTCATTAATCTAAGTAATGGAGGGAAATATTGTGGTTTTGTCCTTTTTTATGAAAAGCCAGCATGTGTATAGTCCCCAGGCACACACACACACACATGCCCAGGGAACATCTCAGGAAATTCTAGAAAACCCTGGTTTCATAGGACATTCAGAAACCTAATTTATCATAGCACATACCAGACACTAAGTGCATTGCCATTTAATCGATGAGAGGTTCCTGAGACCTTGTAAAATGAAAAGAATCAATTCAATCACTGACTGGGTCATTCTGTTCTTTCCTTTATAGAACATTTTTTCATGTATACCTTTCAAAAAAATGGGATTCTAAGGTGGTCCAGATAATAAGTTTAAAACTTGACCCAGACTTGTCAAAAGAACAAAGTGAAGGGACCCAAAGATGAGGAAATGAAATTCATAGGAAACTCCAGTGTAGGAGATGAGAGTCTTATTCCATGAGTAGAGAAGGCTCTTTGATTCAGGGATGCTAGGAGTTCAGAGTTCAGCCAAGACCTTCCTGGTTTCCTCACACCCTTGGTTACAAAAGAGAGCTGTCTGGGTGTACTGCAAGGAAGCACACGTTCTCAGTTGCGTGACACCCCAGGCTCAATGCTTCACAATGGAAGTGCATGGCATTATAGGCATACATGATTGATTTCCTGTGCCAGATCTGGGAATGTGGGCCTTCTTATGAGCAGAACTGTACTTTTCTGCAGCCTTGGGATCCCCTGAAAGGTTGGTTTTTCTAGGAAGTACTTGAGTCATCAGAATGAGGCAGTGAAGGCAGTTCTCTGGCATAAGAACAAAGAAGCTGACATTGGTTACTGAATGCTTTTCTGGGGCTACAGTCTTCCTCATTGTCAAGGGCCCATCCAGCAAAGGGATATCTGAATAAGAAATGAGCATCAGGTGTCCTTGCCCTGGTTCCCTGGGGCCCACCTGCATGCCAGTCTTCCCAAGAGGGTCAGGCTGGAAATGGAGCATAGCAACAGGAGGAAGGGACTGGACACTTGCAGCATACATGTTATAATTGTGCTTGCTCTCCCTCCAAAAAAGACTTTCATGGTGTTAATTAGTATATACAACTTTTTAAAAGATTTTTTATTGGCAAAAGATAGGCAATTTCTCTGGTAATATGCAGGAGGTACAAGCGGTTTGAAATTGGACCTGATAGGGGAACACCATACTAACCCAAGGCAGTTCTTGAAACCAGCCTTTGCTTCCTTTCATCTTGGAAATGTGGTTTTCCACAAGCTATCCTTGTTCCCTTTGGTCCATTTCATTCTATTTTCTGTTCCCAAAGAACTGGTACTCTCTATTGGCTCATGGGTTTTCTTTCCTCTTAACTTTAATATGACCTTTACCAATTCACTCTCATCTGTAGTCAGTGTCATGCAGTGATTAAGAGAAGAGGCTTTGGAATCACATAGACCTTGGTTTGTATCATGGCCCCACTGGTTATTACATAGTTAAGTAACTTACCTTCCCTGAGCCTACAAATTAAGAACAGGGCCTGGGTCATGGAGCTATTATGGGGATTTGAAAGGCAGCCCATGCAATGTGCTAGATAGTGTCAGGCACATGGTAGGGGCTCAGTGAATATTAGCTTTTATATTCTCACCACATCCCTTTAGCTTTTACCTCCAGGTATAATTGATAAATTCTTTCTGACTCTGTGTTCAAATTCTTGTGAAAAAAAAATCAGATTGGAATAACTCTCTTACCCAACCACACAGCTACAGGGCTGTCCATAGATTAATGAATCCTCAGTCATATGCCCTCTCCTCACTACTTCACCATGGTCTGAAAATGAGTTTAGGTTGCAAAACCTGCTTATCAACTTAGCAGAGGCTATGGGGAAGCAGCATCTTGAAGAAGAGACAGAGCTGGTTAGTACTGCTCAGTATCCTAGAAAGTGTTTATGAATACAGTATTTACAATATTGAACCAATGTTCCTTTATATCCAAAATGCCTATGGTAAATACTTGTTATTGGTTTTTATGAGTTTGGCTGGTGGAGTACATCTGTGTTTTGCTTAAGCCTTCTTACTTCGAGAATTTCTATTGCAGTTTGATTAGGATCATCAATATGATGATAATAATTAATTCAAAGGCAAGTCTGGAAATACAAAATAAAATTGTTTCTATGAAACTGTCTTCATGGCAATCAGCCCCTGACACGGCGGTGGGAAAAGTGAACCTGAACTCTATCTTCCATCACCTGTGTGGTGTGCATCTTCCTGAAGGTGAATTAGCTTCACACAGCAGGTAGGCATGCCACAAAACATCCTCATAAACCTCCTAGAAATAGGCAAGAAAGTTCAATTCAAATGACACCATCTGTGGAGAGAGGATGTTATTTACAGGCCAATTCCATGAGGTCTACCGGTTGCATAATTAGGACAATAGCTACTCTGGCCTCTTGCCCCCTCTGACTCAGTTCACAGACTTTATCCACTCAGTCAAACATACTAGTTCTCTGATGAAACACAACACTGTCTATTCTAAGGAATAACTTTATTGACAAATTATCATCTACTTAGATCCAGTACCTTATTTCTTCTTAGTCCATTTCATTTTAAAACTATCAGAAAATAACTTTTGTAACTCAGCTGAATCAGACACTAAGTCTGATTTCATTAGTTTATTCACCTATTCATTTAACAAATATGTTCCAAGGATTTTCTTAGGCTAGACCTTGTTTCAAGTACTTGAGATACAACAATAGACAAGATGAGAAAAATCCTACCCTAATAAAGCTTACCTTCTATAAAGACAACAAAATTAAAATGATAAGTAAAATATATGGTAAGATGGAGAGTGATAACAACTGGATTTTTTTTAAAAAAGAGCAGAGAAGAAGGAGATTTCTTTGTTACTTTTAAGTAGGGGGTTAGATATAACATTAGTAAGACTGGAAAACATTTCATGGATGTTTCACTTTTATTTTCTCAAGTCCTAATAGGAAGTTGAAAAAATCTATCACATGGACAAACCGATCTGCAGGTAACAACTCTCCATTGGTACCTAGCCTCAGGTAGAGCACAAGTCAGGGGCCTTAAACCACCCAAATCCATCAGAGAGGGAGTGAGTAATACTAAAGATTGGAGGAAGTAGTGAGTAAGACCATAGAGCCAATGAAAGCAAGGAATAGATCTAGAAACCTAGCAATCAGAAGAGGAGGAAATGTCAGGCTTATATAGAAGATAAGGCCAGAACTAATAGCAGGCAAAGTTGAAGGCAGTCACCTATTAGAAACTCAAGAGATATACTTGTATAGAGGCAGTCAGGAAACAGGTCCCCAGACAGGGCCACAGTAATAGGGGACAGAACCCAGGCAAAAAGTTTGAGAAGCAGATTCTGAACAACTCAGCCAAATTAACCTCAACTCTAAATCAACATTCATCCTCAACCAGGGGCTTTGGAAAACACGTTTTTAGGGCAGAAGTCAACTCATCCTGTCTGGCCCTGTAGGTAAAGGGAAGAAAGGGTGGCTATGATAGTTATTTCAAGAGTACTATTTAAAGTACATCACAACTAGTATTACAGTGTAAAATGGAGACAGGTCCAAGCAGGATGCAGACAGGCCCGAATGCTGAAGAGGGTCTTGGAAGTCAATTCTACGCATGCCCTGTTAGTTGCTGAATGGATTATATGGCAGTGAAGGAGGGATGTCTAAAGCAAGAACAAGGAGAAGGTCTGGGAAGTGGCCAATAATCAGCTGGTACTCAAACATTTCAACGTATTGACATAAGATCTATTACCATCTCTCAGGTACCAGATCTTAAATCCAAAGTCCTAAAATGACAGCTTTGATGACAAAAGCTTTGCCCATTAATAACATGTTGGTTCAGGTGAGCAGTGCAGAATAGTCATTATAAAACAGAATACCAGCCAAGCCACTTACAAACTGTATCTATAGCATCTATCGCACATTCCTTTTTCTCTCCAAGCCATGGCTCTCCATCAGTGAAATGGCCGTGATGACACCTACATCACAAGGGTGTTGTAAAGAGAAAAATGAAAAGAGAAAAGGCTCAGCAGAGTGACTAGCACATAGAAATTGCCCAGTAATCACTGAAATATAATGTTACACTGGAAGAGCCCTTGACAAGATCTTGGACAATTCCTGATTGTATATATGAACAACTTTAGGTCCAGGGATATTGTCATTTCCTCATCCAATACTTTAATCACAAAATCTCAAGAGGAACTCAGGTTTCCTGTAACCCAGGTGAACGTTCTTTCTTCTACATCACATGATCATTTTACAAATAATTTCTGCAACTTTGCCCCTGTGGTACATTAATAAGATATGTGTTCATGATAGGAACCTTTTGCTGTGGAAACATAGTGGGGAAGGGGGAAGAGTAAACATAAAATTAGGTTTTGTGCATAAAGGATAAAATCCATAGATATTTACTTAATGAAGGGACTTGAGGTGTGGGTGGGGGATTCCAATGAAAATAGCATATAAGCTATGAACTTATTCTTTCAAGAATGATCAGACAGTATGATGCTGTTTTATATTTATTATCTTCACAAATATTTCCCAGTTATCCTCTAACTGGACTCTCCAGGAGCTCAGGTAGGTGAATATGTTCTGACAGCGCACAGACAATCTTGCCTTGAGAATTGTTGCCACTACATCGTCTGTGAATCTGCGTTTCTCTAACTAGCAGCTTCAAGATGATGTTTCTAAGCAGCAATGAGTAGTAAAAGCCACAGCATGAAAAGTACATACACCAGATAAGCACTAGCCCTGACTGCTGGGGATAGCACATTCACAGATAAATGGTAATGGGAAAAAGTACAATAAAAATAAATTTAAAAAATTAAAAATAAAGAAAATTCCCAAATATGTCTCCCTATTCCTCATTTGTCACTTATTTATTCTTAATCAATAAATGAGTTTGTGTGTGGATAAAGCAATGGAAACAAGCATCAGGCCTCTATCTTAGCTACCTTCTCCTTTCCCATCTCCTCCCCAATCCATGGATCTATAAATGAGCAGCACCATTGATGGAAGTTGAGAATGTGGTTCTATGGCACATTGATAGCTGAATGTGAATGTGATGTTGCCATATACACAAACTTTTAATAGTTACTAAGGCGGAAGAACATGTTCTACCTTCTAAGAAGCAGAAGAATCAGTCACAATCTGTCAAAAAACAACTGTTTGCCAAGGAACTCTTCCAGGAGCTTAACCTTTGTTTAATACATTATTGATTTTCTAAACTGTTAAGTATGGTTTATAATGGCAATAACCTACACGACACCACTCATTACATCAGTTAATACCTAGTTTATTAGAACATTAACTTTTGCTACAGGCAATTAACTGACAAACTGATTGCATGGGGGCAGGGGCAGAGGGAGAGAGATTTCCAAGACAACATTAGTTACCTACTTTTAAATGGCTTGTGGGAGCTCAGCAGTGAATCCCCAACCCTTTTTAAAAAAATATTTTATTTATTTTTAGAGAGAGGGAAAGGGAGGGAGAAAGAAAGGGAGGAAAACATCGATGTGTGAGACAGACATTGATTGGTTGCCTTTTGCATGCCCCCAAACAGGAACCTGGTCCACAACCTAGGCATGTGCCCAGACTGAGAATCAAACCCTGGACCTTTTGGTTTGTGGAATGAAGCCCAACTCACAGAGCCACCCCAATCAGGGCCTAAACTCTTCTTGTTCTTACCTTTTCTTCCTAGAAGAAATAGCCCAGTATCATGCAAATATGAAGCCCTACTGACATTGATCAGCTAACCCACAATTAGCCATTGAAAATGATGTGCATGGTCAATTAAATGTCACTATTAATGGAAAGATGTGTGTGTGTATGTGTGCAGGTGGAGAACTTGGGAATATGATAAAGAAGAATTCTAAACTAATGTAAGAACATTAAGTTTTGCTTCATCATTGGTGTCAAGTAAGATTCATGTTTATTCCTTTACACAGAGGTAGAATAATATGTGGAAAGTCCTTTATATTTTATTGTATTCTCAACTTAGTATCATTTTTATTAAATAATATTGTCTAGCCTATCTATACTCATATAACAATTTTTTCCTAAGTCTCTCTATGAAAGATGTTTAAGATCCTCAATAAACATACAGGTGTGTGTGTGTGTGTGTGTGTGTGTATTTTTATTTATATATGTATATATATGAAAAAGATGCCTTGATATCTTTGTATTTTTAAATTTTTATTTATTGATTTTTGTAGAGAGGAGAAGGGAGTAACTGAGAGACACACATTGATTTGTTGTTCCATTTATGTATGCATTCATTGCTTGATTCTTTTTTAAAAATTTTATTTATTTTTAGAGAGGGGAAGGGAAAGACAAAGAGAGGGAGAGAAACATCAATGTGTGGTTGCCTCTTGTGCACTCCCTACTGGGGACCTGGCCCACAACCCAGGCATATGCCCTGATGGGGAATTGAACCACGACCCTTTGGTTCACAGTCCAGTGCTCAATACACTGAGCCACACCAGCCAGGGATCATTGCTTGATTCTTGTATGTGCCCTGACCAGGCATCAAACCTGCAACCTTAGTGTATCCAGACAATGCTCTAACCAACTGAGCTACCCAAGGCAGATATCTTTGTGTTTTGTTTTGTTTTGTTTTGTTTTGTTTAAACAAACAAGTTTTAAAAACCTGGCATTTGGAAGAGACAAGACTTCTAGAACGGTGGAATGAAGAGATTTGCAAGTCCTGCACCTAACACACAATGATACAACTGGAAGCAATTGTCAAAAAACAGTCATTTCAATATTGTTTGGCAATCAACCAATGGCATACAACTATCTGAGAATCATTTGTTCATGCTCAAAAAAACTGCAGAAATTTGTGCTTTAGGAACAAACAGCATTTTCACCCGTACCTGCTCCCTTTCTTCCTCTACCCCCTGCTGAGCTCATTGTGGATAGTAGCTCTAAACTGGGCAAGCCATTGTCATCGGGAGCTTCACCACCAGTGCAGGCTGACCTGATCCGGTAACCCACATGCAGGGAATTTGTCTGAAACAATAGCTACTTAGTAGCAAACAATCAGCAAAGGCCAACATCACAGCTATCTGAGCTGTGATACTAGATGTAGCAATTTACCATACAACCCAGCAATTTCACTCCTAAGTATCTAGCCAAAAGAGATGAACAACGCAGATTTGTACACAAATGATCATAGCAGCATTATATGCAATAGTCAAAAAACTAAAAATAACCCAAATGTCCATCAATTCATGAATAGATATACAAAATGTAGACTATATATATAATACCCCACATCACATTTTGGTTATATGTATATATACATATATACATATATATATATATATATATAATATTTCATTATATACATAATCAAATATTATTCAGCAGTAAAAGAAGAATGAGCTATTGCTACATGCTACAACATAAATGAATCTTTAAAAAATAGCTTAAGTGAAAGATAACCAACACCAAGTGAAAGATCACATATTGTATGATTTCAATTACATGGAAAGTCCAGAAAAGGGCAGTCTATAGAGACAGAAAACAGATTAGTAATTGTCAAGGACTGAGGGTGAGACTATGGAGTGAATTTAATGGCCAAATGGATCATTTTAGATTGTGGTTATGATTGCACAACTGTATAATTTACTAAAAGATCTTTAATTGTACACTTATATTGAATGAACTGTATGGTATATAAAATTCCCAGAATAAAGCTGTTAAAAATTGGTAAATGATAAGAGTATGAAGATATGAGTAGGGATACTAACACTAATACAGAATGAGCATTTGCTCTATTATAATAATCTAACTTCTCTTAAAGTATGAAGCATCTTGAAAGACCATTGTACGATTCTAAGTAATTTCTCTAAAGCACATCTCTTATTGCTTCATAATGTACTAACATAGAAAATTCTAAGAGCCCCATTATTTTCCTTGGTATACCTTAAGAAATTTTTCCATTTGGAAATGGTTTCATAAATGATGATAATAATTTCAGATAGTTATAGGAGAATTTGTTCTGAAATTACATGTGTTCTAATAAACTACATATAAGAAAAACAAAGGAATTACTCTGTGTTCCAGCTATTGAGAGAAAAATAATTGTTAATAATTTACTCTGGTATTAGCTTGGCATCAGATAATGCAATTCACTGAACAAAAGAGTGAATATCATTGCAAATAGTATCTACCAAGGTCTTCTGAAACTGATGTAATTGTCAATTTTTAAACTAATTGAAAAACCTAAGACCATTGACCTTTTGTTCCCATCAGAGTTTCTTTGCTACAGATTGATCAGAAGCTCCATTTTATATTTTCTCAGAACAAATGCAACTCAATAAAACAGTCATTTTGTGCTGTAAAGGTTTTTCCTTAAAAAGTAAAATATAAAATGATGGACATTATGCTTTCTCTTTAAATTTAAAATGTTGAAAAGGCTGTTTCCATCTGTGAAATTTATCTAATACATATGTACATACACATATTTGCATGTAGATACATATATAACATGGATGCATACATTTAAATAAATTCTATTAGCTAATGTTGGTGGGGATGTGGGAAACTTGATAATACCATTTGTTGCTGGTCACATTGCTAAATGGAAATCAATTTGTCTGTGTTTATCTTGAAACATGAAAATCTTCATGCTTGTGACTAGTAATTATCTTTTAGAGAGTCTGTCCAAATATTTTGCTACTTGTTGTATAGTAATA
Organism: Phyllostomus hastatus; assembly: GCF_019186645.2. Lineage (NCBI taxonomy): Eukaryota > Metazoa > Chordata > Mammalia > Chiroptera > Phyllostomidae > Phyllostomus > Phyllostomus hastatus. The sequence continues at coordinate 264,004 of NW_025334016.1, read as the reverse complement.
CACAATAGGTGCAGCCTCTTTGGGGTCCAGGGTATGTGTAGATTTGAGAAGGAACAATATGATTCAAAAATATTAAATATTTTCAGAGAGCCTGCCTGCATTATGATAAAAATAACAAAACGAATGCAGATTAAATCACTTTTCTCCTCTGACATTTTCTAAAACCCCTCCCAATTCAGCTTTATTGCCACACCAATCCACATCCCATGTGAATTAATGGAGATATTACCCAAAGGATCTTAACATATGAATCTGGAATTGTGACCTTTGAGGTTAACGTAGAAACAGTAGTCACTTCAGGTCCCATTTGGTAAGATTCTACTGTTTTTAAGGCTTTTGGTACCTTGTAACCTACACTGTCTGCCAATGAGCATATATGGAGTCCTTGTTGAAGTCCCCAGATTCTTTACCAAGGGTATCATTTATGTAACTGGATGAAGAATGCAATTCTTTCTGTAGGATCAGAACAAGGGCACAAAAGTTGAAAAGAGAACAGTAGTTGCCTGGTGAACACACTAAACCAAAGGGTTGGCTCATCTATGGAAGATTTGCAAAGGGTGTGGCCCAAAGCTGGGTCCTCAAGCATTAACAGATCACTGGTCTCAGCTCAGAAAAGAGGGTGAGATTAAAAAGACAAGATAGTTCATCTCATTATTGTTGGGTTGTTTTTGTTTTCTTTTGTTTTGTTTTATAATTTCTACTGAAGTGTAATATCCAAAAGAGAAGGGTATGTATTAATAAGTGTGTAGCTCAATAAAAGTTTATGAACTGAATTTACCCATAACACTAGCACCAGATCAGGAAACGTAACATTACCAACAACACAGATTCTTCCTTCCAGCTTCTTCCAGCCAATCTCCCCACTATTTCTGACCTCCAATATAACAGAGTAACTTGGCTTAGGTTAAAGGTTTTGTATAAATGGTGTCATACAGTATGTACTCTTGTGCTTGGCTTTGTCTACTCAATATTGTGTTTTTGATAGTTTAGCATGTGCAATTGTTGAATGATCATCCTCAACACTGTATAGCACTTCATTGTGTGAACATTCCACCATTTACCTTTATATTCTATTATTAATAAGCAATTGGACAATTTTCATTTGGGGGCTATCACAAATGAGGCTTCTGCAAACATACTTTTGTTGAATATATGTATGCATGTCTGTTAGATATACTCCTAAAGAATAGAGTTGCTAGGTCATAGAGAATAGGTATATTCAGCTGTAGTATATAATGTCAAGGCATTTTCCAGTAACTATAGCATTTATACTCCCACCAGTAGTATGTGAGTTTCAGTTGTTCCACATCCTCACTAACACTTAATATTTTCATTTTCATTTTGGCCACTCTGGTGGGTATTTGGGGTATGCAGTAGTGAGAGGACTTATTTCGAGAAAGATTTCATTGTGCTCTGCTTCACTTCCCCTCAACTCAAGTGGAAGGAGCTTTGGGATCTACAAGTCAGCCTGGAAATGTGTTTCTGAGGGTTTGAGGAACAAGACGACAAGCATCTGACCTCTTCCTATCAATTCTTTTTCAAAGAAAGATTTTATTTATTTATTTTTAGAGAGGAGAAGGGAGAGAGAAAGAGAGGGAGAGAAACATCCATGTGCCAGTTGGTTGCCTCTCACACTGTCCCGCAACCCAGCGGAACTGGTGACCTTTCGGTTCACAGGCGAGTGCTCAGTCCACTAAGCCACAACAGCCAGGGCCTTCCTATGAATTATAAAGGCAAAATCTATGGCTGTGTCTATGCGGGGAGAATTCCCCCCACCTACCCGTCTTTAGTTCTTATAGCTAGACCAATACTTCATGCAATTAAAACGGGACTACAGCAACAGGAGAAAAAAAGACAATTTAATACTTGCTCATGAGAGAACCACAGTGTGATGTTCAGATCATATAATGAGGCTCAAGGAAATGATGGAACCAGAAGCCTTTTTACACTTTTGAAACAAAGAAACAACAAATTTGTGAGCAATTGACAGGACAAAAAAAGTCAGTGCTCATTAGAAAGGAATCTAAGCAAGGTTTGGACTTAGGAAATAAATTAGTAAAGACATAACAAGGTTTGTTTATACAGGCTTTTTCGACTCTAGATTTAATAACTCTTGTGATAAGGTTGTGTCTCAGCCCTTGAGGAGTAGGGAGTGCACTTCTCATGGAGATTTATCTCCTGTGGAGATAAAAGCGGGGGAGATTTACCCCCTTTTTGGGTGACAAAGGAGAGCCAGAGAGCTCTTCCTGCTCAAGCTGCTTCTCAAGTGACTTTAGTTCAAAATAATCACAAGCCATTGTGGCCGCCGGCCCTGACAGCCGGTGCTGCCCCTTGCAACTGATGGAGTGGAGACCGCTGACCTTCGAGCTAGCTCCTCTTCCAACAAATGTGGGGCAGAGCTGCAGGTTTCCTGAGGACTGCAGCTGACTTTGTAAAAAAAGAAAACAATCTGGGTTTTCTCCAAATTTACATAGGAACCTCAATTGTAAACCGCTAAAAGCCCACAGGCCAAGGCTGAAGTCAAGTACAGCCTGCCCAAGAAAAAGGCATTCACCTCATTGAGGGTCGAAGTGGGAGATCTCTGATAGGGAAATTGCTAAGGACCCCATAAATATGCCCCATGGGAAGGAAAGAGTCATCATTGGAACACTATTATTGCCAGAGTACTCCAACGCCAGGAGTCCAACTGACCCAGCCACTTCAGGGCAACTAAACTCTTGCTCTTTTCACCGTTGCCCTAGGGCCAGCCATGCACTAATTAGTACATGGTTAAGAGAAGAAGCTAGTTCCCGACCTTCTCCTGTAAGAAAGGCTATGCTTAGGGAAGAGAAAAGTTTAATTCTGAACAAGTTTGGCAGTTGAAATAACACTAGATTAGACTGGAGCGAAGTCATTATGAGATGAGATTGAATTTACCAATGCTTTAAAGAGATTTAAATGTTTTTTATTGTTTAAGAGGGACTGGAAAAACTGGAGGGCAATGTCAAGGATTTCATCCAGGGGCAGGGAGAGAACTGATCCTCAGTAATCATTAAAAGGAGGACAATGAGAATGAATAAGGAAGAATTGCATACAATACAGGTGATTGACTTAGTGTTTAAAAAAATAAAAAGAAACCCTCTGATAACTCCAATGTTGATTTCCCCTATGATAATCAGTCACTCGTGGATATAGTTTATAGGCAAGCAGTAAGCAGGAAGATGTGTGAAGGGAAAATGGCTGCAGTGTATGTAAAAACAAATCAGCTTCAGCTACTACCTAACCATGTGATTCAGAAAACGCAAAGTGATTCAACAGGTGTCAGATTGACATCTCTGAGTGTCCGTAGCCTCTACTTACCAGTGGGCAGTGATAACTGAATACCTGTGCCTTAACCTACTACTGCTCTGAAGATGTTCCATCAAACTGTTCTAACAGCCCCTGGGGACTGAAACAGTCTTGCTCCAGTTGTAACAGGAGCATGTGTGGCCAACATACAGACTACTGAACTTTCCGTGCCACAAGTAAATTCCAATGAAAGAAACTTCAGGGTGTACACCAAGTACAAAGCATTCCTCAGCCTGCCGCACAACCATTTCTCCACCACCAAAACCAATGGTCCATTCTTCAACATGTCTGATAAACCAACCTCATAGACCTTCAGGGACTGTAGCGACAACATTTCCTAATCCTCTAGAAGGAGTCAAGAGAACATCGTCACCTCATAAAGAAGAGCGCTCCAAGAAAACCAAAGCAGAAGAGAATAAAACAAGTGAAGATGCTAATGGTCTTGTTCTGAGTGGGCATGAGAAAGCAAAAAACAGAGGAACAACTTTATGTACAGAAAAATACGACTCACCTAAAAACTAAAGGGCTTCACTGTTGGCCTCTCAGAAAGCATCTCGTACAGACCTTTCCAATATCCCTGGTCTCCCTGAAAATCCTCTTAAAACTGAGATTTAGCCCTGGCTGGTGTAGCTCAGTGGATTTAGTGTTGGCCTGCAAACCAAAGAGCAGCTGGTTCGATTGGTTTGATTCCCAGTCAGGGCACTTACCTAGGTTGTGGGCCAGGTCCCAAGCAAGGGGCATGCAAGAGGCAACCACACATTGATGTTTCTCTCCCACTCTTTCTCCTTCCCTTCCCGTCCCTCTAAAAATAAATATATAAAATCTTTTTTAAAAAAACTAAGACTTAACTGGTCAGAACAACTTCAGGGGACATCAACAATATCTGGCAACTCAACCTGTTGTCTTCGAATGCTAACAAAAGAGACTAGAGACTGCAAGTTTAGTCCTGACTAAAAACCGATTGTTTATTTGGTGACTTCCCTAACTGGTGAAGGAGAGCAGACTTTTTCACCCCAAAACATGCCTCTTTGAGACATAGATTATTTTGAGATAAAGAAAGACTCAGGAAACACCTCCCACCTTCCTCCTACCTGCCTAAAAGAATTTAGGTAAAGAGCCTCCTCCAGGTAGGGAGTTGTCATCACGTAGTTTAACACGAACCAGTTGTGACAGGCAGAGAGGAACCTAGCAAGGCCTATGTGATCCGAGTCCTCTCTGGGTCCCATTGTCAAAGTTGGCCCAGCAAGCACTTGCTTCCCGAACATTTGCTTTCCATCTGCTAGTGAATTGCCTTCTACACTTTGATGTCCCACCACTAATCTCCTTTCCCCTTAGGTCCAGAATGGCATATAAGCTTCAACGGCCCTGTTTGTCCTTGGGCTCCATGTTTTCATGGAACCCCAGTAGTATTGAATACATGAGTAATTAAATTTGATTGTTTTTCTTCTGTCAATCTGTCTTATGTCATTTGAATTATTCAACCAGGCAGAAGAACTAAGAAGGGAAAGGGGAAATTTCCCCCTCTCCAACACTGGGCTCAGCAGCATTTGTTACAAAATCCTAATTAGTAGATGCAGAACCACTAGTCTATTATTAATTTGTTAACAATAGTATGAAGTATGTCAGATATTGATAAACTTAGTTACTTTTTCTTAATCTGGACAAAGAAAAAGAACCAAGTTTTTCAAATAACATGTTCCATAAATTCCCCATTCTATCATATGTGGATTTTCATGTTAAATTGAAATTATTCAAACTCTCTATCTTTTTAAATTCATTTCCCAGAGTTGGAGTATAGTTTTTATACACTTAGGAGATGCATTAATTGAGATTGTCGTTTTGCTTGCTTTACGCTGTCTAGTACACATTATTTCTTCTTCTCACATTTTTGTTCTCTGTAATCACTTTGCCTCCCCCTCCCCACTGCCTAAAAAATATGGTTATACTCCTAGGTGAAGTGCACAGTGAGTGGTATTTCATGTAGCTGTGGATTTAGATTGAAATTGTCAGGCACAGATTCGGTCTTGTCATTTTGTTTACACCATGAAGAAAAATACAGCCTATTAAACATTTCATAAAATGGCACCAAAGCTTTGCCAAGCAGGAAAGTTGGACCTTTTCTGTGTAGAGTTTTTAATTCTAGTTTTCATAACCTAGAGATCAGGCTGTTGCTTTTATACGATGATATATTTCCTCCTTGAAACACATTTTTTAAAGAAAGTAAGAAAGAAAGAAGAAAGAAAGAAAGCAAGAGAGAAAGAAAGAAAGAAAGAAGCAGCAACAACCAACACCAAGCTTAAAGGAAAAAAATCAATAATGAAATAAGCTAAATGTTTAGTATTAAAGAATTGAGATTGTAACCCTGGCTGGCGTAGCTCAGTGGATTGAGCGCGGGCTGCAAACCAAAGTGCCGCAGGTTCGATTCCCAATCAGGGTACATGCCTGGGTTGCAGGCCATGACCCCCAGCAACCACACATTGATGTTTCTCTCTCTCTCTCTCTCTGTCTCCCTCCCTTCCCTCTCTAAAAATAAATAAATAAAATCTTAATTTTCTAAAAAAAAAGAATTGAGATTGTAAATGTATTTAATTTTACTTAATATTTCTAATTTCCTGTGATATGAGTATATAACATTGTTAAGAATGTAATATTATTATAATAGCTTGGAGCCCTTAATTAAAAAATTAGAGAGCAAAGATTCATATTTTACTTTAAATGGTCACATAAATTTAATGATAGCTTTCACTGTCTATACATTTAGAAGTTATTTTGGGAAGTAATTTATAATATTTCCACTAGATATATTTTGATTTATATAACACATATGCATGGATTTATAGATGTGTGTGTGTCTATATACATAGTGTGTATATGTGTCTGTGTATAGTTCAAAAGCATTTACTGTCTATTTCATTGTATAGAGTACTTTTAAATGTATAGTTACAAAGTGTAATAATAGATATAGAATCCTGCTTTCCTGGAGGCTGGAAAACTGTAAAGCAGTAAAGAGCTAAGAGAAATTTTCATACATGTTTTCATGTGTTTTTTTAATTAAAATATTTTACTTATTTATTTTTAGACAGGGGGAAAGGAGAAACATAGAGAGGGAGAAACACACTGAGCTGCGACAGAAACATTGGTCGGTTGCCTCTTGTGTGCCACCAACCGGGGACCTGGCCTCCAACCCAGGCATGTGCCCTAACTGGGAATCTAACCCACGACTTTTCAGTGGCAGGCCAGTTCTCAATCCACTGACTCACACTAGTCAGGGCACATGGTTTAATAGGATTACAGGATATTTTGTGGCAGAGATGCCACCGTGTTAGCTAAATCATCAAATAATGTTTAGACAATATTACTAACATCAATGTCTGGAGCTTATGTCTAAGAAGTTATACTTGTTATGCAGGATTCTGGGTCAACTCTGTGATTCCCTTAATCTTAACCACCCTAAACTCTTTGTTAGGTACAAGGTCTAGGGCCTTTACAAAATCTAGATAATATTGGTCTCAATCCCTTGTAGATAGTCCAGTTGAGGCAGGATGGTAAAAAGCTAGGAAGTTCCTGGGCAAGTGCGCCAGGGAAACTGAGACAAGAAAATCAAACAAGGCCAAACAGTTTGATAAGTGTACAGCCAGCTGTTGAATCACAAGAACTTATCTCCCCTAACCAAGGACACTCGAGAGCAAATGGTTTATACCTCTCCTCCCTAACCAGAGAATGCTTAGCTTAAATCTCCCTGGTCTGGGAGATGGAGAACAGAGACCCAATTAATGTCATTTGTGCCAGACAAACCAAGGACAGATGAAGTCAGGAACAAATAACACAACCCCATTAAAAGCCAGACAGACTCAAGATAAAAGCAAAACAACGTAGCAGACCAAAGAATATTCCAAAACCCCTCTTATGTGCTCATTTTGACACATCAGCATATTAAAACTGCACCTGGAAAGTTGATGAATATTCTGCTAACACCCCCCCCCCTGCCAAGGTTCTCGCCCACAGAAGAAAGGCAAACAGCGCTCAGGACAAAGACTCACTGTGGGCTCATTCTAGAACTCACCCATGCCGCTTCCCTGGCGTGAACCTTTTATTTCCTCCTAAACTCTAAAGGTCCCCGAGGGGGTTGGGGCCAGGGGAGCAGTAGGCAGCGGCAGCACTACCCAGGCTAACCCCTGGTCCTGTCTCCAGGGCCCCCTTTTTCTCTGACTTCCCAGTGAGCTGACAGTAGACCTTCCTCCGCTCACTCCTTTCTTATAACTGCTCTAGGGAGCCAAAGCAAAGCACTGCCTAGGCTCTCCTGTTACTTCTTCTACCCTAAGTCCTCCCTTTGTTTCACTGCCCCTCGCCTTAATAAACATACTGTCAAAAGCACCTGGACTCGTGTTGTGCAATCTTTCCTACATGAAGTCAAGAATGCACACTCACAGGCATGCCTGAGGCAGACCCGCTCTGGGACCATGCCTGTCCAGTAACACAATGGCCCATCAATGATTATTGCAAATTCCTGGGAGAGGTGTCAAAGTAAAGAGGAATGCTGGGTCGGATTGCATGCCTTCAATTAGTGCTTACTCTCTACTCTGTGTCTCAGTGTTGTTCCCTCCCCTCCACCCTAAGGGAAAACCTAATATGAGATTCAGACCTCACTTCTTGAGGCCTCAAACCAGAAGTGAACAGGATATTATTTTAAGAATTATGTTGAGCCCTGGCTGGTGTGGCTCAGTGGTTTGGGTGTCATTCCGCAAAGCGAAGGGTCACCGGTTGACTCCTGGCCAGAGCACATGCACGGGTTGTGGATTCAGTTTTTGGTCCGGGTGGGTGCGAAAGGCAACCAATTGATGTTTCTCTCTTGCATCGCTGTTTCTCTCCCTCTCTTCCTCCCTTCTCCTCTCTCTAAAAATAAGTAAATAAAATTTAAAAAAAGAAATTTATCCCATAATATATGAGCATGATCTATCAAAGCAAATTGAAATTGCATAATCGATACACTTATCCTTCAAATCCATTGGTCATCTAGTTACAAGAGATTTCTTCTCAATTCCACTGCCCCAAATAGCACTCTTGCCTGTTGACATTTCCTGAATCCCTCTACTCATCAATTGAAACATATTCTCCCAATGATACTACAGTAATTCCCCCTTTTCTCCATGGGGGATATATTTCAAGACCCTTCAGTGGATGCCTGAAACCACAGATAGGACCAAATTCTATATGTATAATGTTTTTTTCTATACATACAAGGAGTCTGTCCAGAAAAAAATCCAGCTATTGTTAATATAACAAGAATAGTTTGCACGACATCAATGAACCTGACAACCAAGGAGAATGGACTGGAATGGTCATGTGTGAACAATGATGACTTCACTGTACTAGTCAGTGGGGGCAGTAGACACCATTGAGTGAGCATGTGTACTGTGTGGCCATCACATTCAAAATGACTGAGTGAGTAGAGCAACAAATCTGCATCAAATTTTGCATGAAGCTTGAACATTCCTCCAGGGGAACTATTCAGATGATTCAAAAGGCCATAGCCTTGGGCAATCAATGGTTGGCAGCTTCATAGCAACAATGCACCTACTTATGCATCACATCGCATGCAGTTTTTTGGCAAAACACCAAATCACCCAGTGATTCAGCCCCTCTGCAGCGAAGATTTGGTGCCCTGCAAGTTCTGCCTTTCCTGAAACTCAAATTGCTTTTGAGAGGGAAGACATTTCAGATCATCAGTAAGATTCAGGAAAACACATCAGGGAAGCTGATAAAGATTGGGAGAACTGTGTAAGGTCCCAAGGTGACTACTTTGAAGGAGACTGAGGCATCATTGTCCTATGTACAATATATCTTGTATCTTCCTCAATAAATATCTCTATTTTTCATATTGCATGACTGGATACCTTCTGGAGAGACCTCGTACATACCTATGATAAAGTTTAATTTATAATTTAAGCACAGTAGGAGATTAACAAGAATAATAAAACTGAACAGCTATAACAATAAAAGTTATAATAAATTAATAAATAAATAATGAAACTAAATAAAAGCTTGTCATAAAAATTATGTGCATGGCTTTGAGCCATTACTAAATAAAATAAAGGTGACTTGAACACAGGCACTGCAATCCTGTGACAGGTGATCTGACAACCAAGATAACCACTAACTGACTAATAGGCAGGCAGCATGTACAGCACAGCTGTGTTGGACAAAGGGGTGGTCCATGAGATTCCATCAGACTACTCAGAATTGTGTATACTTTAAAAGTTCTGATTTGTTTATTTCTAAAGTATTCCATTTAATATTTTTAGACCATGGAACTGTAGGTAACTGCAACTGTGAAAAGCAAAACTGGATAGTGGGAGACTACTGTATTTTCTTACTCCATTTTTGAAAAACAATTAAGAGCTTATTAGTATCTATTTCTATAACCACCACTTATAACCACCTAAATAAAAAATATCACAACAAAAGCCATATGAACAGGGGATCCTAGGAGGGGGACACATTTATACTGATGTTTTATAGATCCATTGACTGCATTTGTCCAGTCCATTTCAGGAGAGTTGAGGCAGCACTAATTCATGCGTTTTGAGAAATATCGGCAGTGTGCGACCCTCCAAAGATACTATGTTGAATAAAACAGGCAAAGCCTCTGCGCTTCCATAGCTTACTGTCTAGGGGAGACAGACAGACAAATTATCACACAACTAAGGCACAGTTCAGAACCATGATGAGTGCTGCATAAAGTGTAGGTTTGTTTTTGTCAAAGTGTGCAGGGAACCCGATTTCCACTGAAAACTCCAGGAAGGCCTCTCAGAGGTCGTCATGCACAGCATGCCCTCGGGGATGAGAACCAGGCATGGAAACCGCAAGGAGGAAGATGGACAAAAGCCCTGTGGTAAGAACTTGGGTGTTTGAGGAAATGGCAGGAGTGAGTAGCATAGGGAGGGCATCAGCAGAGCTGTGGAGTGCAAAGAGTTTGCAGAGAAAGGCAGAGGTCAGCTCCAAAGGATTCCAGATATCATCTTAGGTATAATGGGAAATCCTTGAAAAGGTTTTGGAAGAAAATGGCACAATCCAGTGGACATTTTAAGGTGATTACTCCGTAGTTTTGGAAGATTAGATCCAAGGACAATAATGGATGGCAATTATGTTTATAAATCTAGAAGAGGTTATAAAATTGAGGAGATATTAAACAAATTATATATAAGACAACACACTTTGTTTTTGGAAAGAGTTAGGTGTCAGGAAATACATCCAATTTGTCTAATGAGAGGAGAGTCTATTAGGAGTGTTAGAATTCTAGAACAAAATTCCTGGTAGACGCTACTTACAAAAACTTCCTCAGGTAGGTAAAAGTCTAAATTACTTGAAATGCGTTTTCCCATTTGATCATCAAATGGGACATCTGACTGTAATATTCCCCTGTATCAAAGCCATGTCAGATCATTCAGATACAGTTTCACGGGACAAAGCCAAAAATTGCAGGTCTAATTTCTATTGCCGTTGTACTCACACGTCTCCATACAGCTGACTATGTGACTGCTGGTACAGTGCAGAATGGGCCTCACTAAATATAAAACTATATCACCCAGAAGACTTGTTATTAATGTGTGTCCTAGTCACTCTAGTAATTATATAAATTGATCGCACAAGGGTTGTTGTGATGGCTGAGAGACAATATACACAGCACTATCATCATGCAGTATAGGGTTAGTGCCAACCACTTGGTGAATATAAGTAACAATATCATGGACTAAGTAGGTGATTTTTTTAATTAAATGTATGCATTTTAAGAAATTGGTTGCACACATATTATAATAAAGAGGCAATGATGGAGGCCACTATTTGTTAAAAATGAGTTCACACATTAAAGCAAAAATACGTCATATTAACCTCATGCTAATGTTCAGAAAATTCTCTACAGTCCCTGCTTCCCTTTGTCTACAGTTTTGCATTTTCCTACCAGTTTTGGAATGTATAAATTTTAAATTTAGTGTAGGTTGGTCTATTCCCCCATATACTTCCTTCTTGCAAAACTGTTGGGGAACATTTTACATTTGAATTATCACAGTAATTCAGATGAAGTTTTGCTGCAACCAATCTCAGCTCTTAATAGCTTATTCACATGTGAAGATACATGAAGTAGGCTTTGTTTTGTATTTTAGGAAATTTAGCAGCACATTGTGTCCTTCTTTTCTGGAAGTGGAACGTGTTAGCTAGAAATAGCCCAAAGCATAAAAGGGACGAATGCAAAACACAATTGGCCAGACCCCCTAGAGTTTTTCATAACATCCATTTCTAATCTTCCTGGAAAAAAAAACTTCAACTTTGTTTTCTATGAAATAAATTCTGGCCTTGATTATTAACCATTTTCAACCATATTCTTAGTCCATTTAGACATACATTTAGTGAAACTTTCCCTGTAAATCAATAAAAGGTCTCAATCTCAAAAGTGCTTCATGCTATTTGCAGAATTTCTTTTCAGAGGGTGCTGCCAAGGGATTCCTATAATCCTAAACTGGTTCTTAGTTTTCTGTAATATATACAATTTGGGTTTTGCTTTCTACTGTCACATTGATGGAAATCTTAAATAAAAGGACTTAAAAGAGCCCAAGAAATCTTCTCTAATATCCAAAATAACAGAAAAAAAAAAGGAATTGTACCCTCTAAATTTGATTCACACTGAACATGTAGCTGAAGGGAAGAGAAATGGCCTGGGTTAGAGGGTGTAGTTAACTAGAAAGTATCACAATCTGCTCCCCTGTTCAACTCTGTCTGCAGTTCTGGGGCCTTTGCTTGGGAAGAACTGGAGAAATCGTGACAATAAAGGGTGAAATAAGATGGACACAGTTTAATTACACTGCAACCAGCAGAGAGTAAGTGGTGACAACAGAATGGATTTGACTATATGTGGGTTCAGAGTTTGAGGAGTTTGGGAACATTTCAATAGAGAGAGGGAAAAGACTGTTTCTGCAGTCATGCATGCGATACTGTGACAGAGAGTAAAGAAGAAAGAGGATTTTAAGTTTTGTTGATTGTCAAAAAATATAAACATCCATAGCCATTTCTTTAGATGCTAAGATTTAAAAAATGAAATGGCTTTCCAGTTGGGTTGATCATTGTTTTTTTTTTCCTTTCTTTTCTTTTTTTTTTTGTATCTAACGCAGGAATGTATACATTTTGTATACAATCTCTCTAATCCTGACAAAGTCATTACTATTGTGCTCATTTTCCAGAAGATAGAACTGAGATTCAGAAATGTTAATTGGCTTGCTCAAAGACACACAGTTAATAAGTAGGCCTGCTGGAGATTTGAATCTGATATGTATGAATCCAAAATCTATTTTCCATTCTATCATGCTGCTTCCCTATGCATTAGTTCTTCTGAGCAGAGAAAATAAACCAAGCATTAGGAAGAAATAATTATTGAACTTTCCTTTTTATCATTCTGCTGTCAACATAAATATTCCCTCCATAAGCCTACTTTGTTTTTAAATATATTCTATTGTTTATGCTATTACAGTTTTCCCAATATTTCCCCCTTTGCCCCTTTCCACCTGATACCCTCCTTCCCTCCAGCAATCCCTCCTCTTAGTTCATGTCCATGGGTCATGCATATAAGTTCTTTGGCTTCTCCATTTTCTATAGTATTCTTAACCTTCCCCGTCTATTTTATACCTACCAATTATGCTTCTTAATCCCTGTACCTTTTCGCCCACTCTCCCCCTTCCTCCTCCCAGCTGATAACCCTCTGAATGATCTCTATATCTATGGTTCTGTTCCTGTTCTAGCTGTTTTCTTAGTTTGTTTTAGGTTTTGTTTTTTAAATTCATTTGTTGATAATTGTGAGTTTGTTGTCATTTTATGTTCATAGTTTTGGTCTTCTTTTTCTTAAATAAGTCCCTTTAACATTTCATGTAATAATGGTTTGGTGGTTATGAATTCCTGTGGCTTTACCTTGTCTGGGAAGAACTTTATATGTCCTTCCATTCTAAATGAAAGCTTTGCTGTATAGAGTAATCTTGATTGTAAATCCTTCCTTTTCATAACTTTGAATACTACTTGCCAGTCCCTTCTTGCCTTGAAAGTTCCTTTTGAGAAATCAACTGGTAGTGTTATGGGAACTCTTTCATAGATTACTCTCTGCTTTTCTCTGGCTGTTTTTAAGATTCTCTCTTTATCTTTAACCTTTGGCATTTTGATTATGATGTGTCTTAGCGTGGTCCTCTTTGGGCCCATCTTGTTTGGGACTCTCTGTGCCTCCCAGGCTTGTATTTCTATTCCCTTTGCCAAATTAAGGAAGTTTTCTTCCATTTATTTTTCAAATAAGTTTTCAATTTCTTGCTCTTCCTCTTCTCCTTCTGACATCCCTATGATTCAGATGTTAGAATGTTTAAAGTTGTTCCGGAGGTTCCTAAGACTCTCCTAATTTTTTTTTTGAATTCTTGTCTCTTCATTCTGTTCTGGTTGAATGTTTATGCCTCCCTTATGTTCCACATTGTGAAACCTGGCTCCCTTCCCTTTATAGTTGGTTCCCTGTGGATTTTTCTTTATTTCACTTAGTATAGCCTTCATTTCTTCCCTTGTTTTTGCCATACTCAATGAGTTCCTTGAGCATCCTGATAACCAGTGTTTTGAACTCTGCATCTGATAGGTTGGCTATCTCTGATTTGTTTAGTTCTTTTTCTGGAGTTTTGATCCGTTCTTTCATTTGTGCCATATGTCTTTGTCTCCTCAATTTGGCAGCCTCCCTGTGTTTGTTTCTGTGTATTAGGTAGAACTGTTTTGATTCCTTATCTTAGCAAACATCTTAAGTTGTATGGGGTGGAGACTTAGGTACTCACCAGGGCAGGCAACCTGCTTTACCTGCTTTGTGGTACTGCCAAGGGCTGAGGGTTGGAGAAGGGACAATGCTGCTTCCTGACTTCTGGAGGCTTGCCTGGCATTTGCCCCATGTCTAGTCACTTCACCCACTTCCCGCATGCAACTGGCGCCCTGCTAGCTGTTGCCCTGGTGTTGATTTCCAGATTGGTTGGGTTTGCATATGTTCTAGGTCTATGCAGGCCTTTTAAACAGTCACTCCTGAGTAACTGGAAGTTTCTTCCATGACCCTAACCCCCACTGATATTTATAGCCAGAAGTTAAGAGGCTTTATCTTCCTGGCACTGGAAGCCTGGGTTGTGTTGGGAACTGCCCTGACTGGTATCAGAAGCTGAAACCCCCGCCTAGCTAAGGCTAAGGGAACGCCCTTGGAACCGTGAGCCGGCAAGGAGACAAAAGCTTATCTCCCTGGCAGGAATGCTGCTTCTGCTGCTTTATTCATAACTGAACCCCCAAAAAGCTTGGTCGGTTAGCCAAAGACGGGTAAGATTCCCCACGGGGGAACAACCCAAGCCAGGCACGATCACTTTGGGAGGCCCCCCCCAAAAGAAGGACTTGGGGGGCTGCAGCAAAAGGGGGGTGATGGACCCTCACTCCTCGGCTTTGACAAAGTCTGAGTTCTCAGCGTCTGGAAGAAAATCTCCTTATCTCTCGGTGGCCTTAGTTCCCGCGCTCCACCTAAGCCTAAAACAATGACAGGGTGGTACAGCTCGGTACTGGGAAGTGCGGATTTCCCGGGGTGATCAGGCCTAAGAAAGAACATGTAAATTACTGTGAAACCTTCTTTGTTTAAGAACGCTCTCAGTTGAATGAGAAGGGTCTTAGGAGGAAGTTATTTTGTTCCTCAGCCTTACAGCTCTTTGACCCCCAACTCAATAGACGGGCAGAGTTCTTTGTTTTCTATAGTTCCTTACTTCCCCTGGTGAGTGCTGTACTTTACCTGAATTATTATGCAGGATGAGCCTAATAAAAGCAGGTATGGACGGTAAATCAGCGCACTCCCCACTAGGGGGGGTGGCCATTCTGTCCCTACTTCCCCACAGAAACTAGTCTGTCTCTGTGCATGTGTTGTTATTTCTCGCGTGTTTATTGTCGAGCCATCCACAGCGTTCCGTGGTCACTGCTAGCCGGTGACCCACGCGCAACAGGGTTGGGCAGTCTGGGCTGGGGGTAGGATCACTTACTCCTTGTTCTCTCTACCCTGGCCCTCCAGCTCCAGCCCTTCTACCCATTGGAATGAATATAGCTTCTTTAAATCCTTGATTGTCAGACTTCCATACAGTTTAATTTTCTGACAGTTCTGGGTATATTTTGTTTTGAGGTTAGTTGTGATTCTTGTTGTGGTTGTGTGAGGAGGTGAAGCATGTCTATCCATGCCTCCATCTTGACCAGAAGTCTAAACTTATTTAAAATCGAAACATGAGTACTCTTAAATAATAGTAGATAATTTCAAGAAAAACACACAATTATCTGGTTCAATTGGATTTTGTTTGACTTATTTCTTCAGACAGACACTGTTTTTAGTGTGGGTGGCAGAACATACATTAGAAATAATGAATCAGTGGCTTGTAATAATGATACATAATAGGCATTCTCATTCTTTTCACACAAATCACAGACAAATGTGCTCCCAAAGACTCAAAGATTCATACAGAAATGAGAAACAAAAATCAGTACTGAAGTCCCAGTTCTCTAAGTAAAAGAGGAATATCACAGAAACACAAGGTAACAAGGTTTCATTGATCATTTGTCTACCTGGGATCCTGTCAGCAGCATTCAGTTTCAATCTTCTTTCTTATCAGAATGTTTGTCTGGCTGTGTCTTTATGGATTATCTATTTCTGCTGAATAACTTGCAGCAGTGCTGCTAATCAAGAGAGAAAAGAAGCTGCCGTTGGTGATGAAAATTGTTTTCCAGTGGCTGATTGTGCTAATCAATCTTCTACAAAGGAAATCAGGAGTAAAAGATGGCCAATAATTGCAAAACACTGCTGTACACATGAAGAAAAACAACTGATGCACAAAGCACAGAAAAGCAACTCTTGAAAAAATGTTGCAGAGTTGGCTATTTTAAAAGTATATATATAATGTTGGAAAGCAATTTTTCACAATTTAACACCTAAGCCTTATTTTTAATATGTGGGTAAGGACTATGCCTACTTTATTCTAGTATTAATAGTATCTGACAATGCTTTATAATTTGAGAGTAACCTGACATTTCTTGTTAGGAATCTGAAAACTCATTGAAAGTTATAAAAAGTATCAAAATTGCTGGTGCAGGGATTGCATTTAGCCTCTGATTATAATTTTGTGTATATGATAATCATGACTGAGTTCATGGCAGAAAATCTTTATATCTAATGATTCCCAACTGTCAGTGCAGCTCAAGAAATAATCCCTAGTGTTTCAGCCTTCATTTACAGTGTGCTTGCAAGTTCATTGTGCTATTGCAAGTATGAAATCCAATGTAATGTTGATTCTACAGGTACTTCTATGCAGATATTGCCAAGTACAATCTAAAACTTACACTCTTTATAAAAAATTATGAATTGTTTTTTCCAATCTATTGTGAACTAAACACAAAATTTTTAGGATTTTATAACTTGAGTCGACTACATAAGAGATCTAGAATCATATACGTGAGTAAAATATGTCAGATAATGCCTGAAATTTTAGAAATCAATTTTGGCTGCTTAGAAGTGAACACCACATTTATTCAAATCTAGGAGAGCATCAGTTTTAAGTCTCACTAAGAAAAGTTAAGGAAGAAATATATCACAAATTAAATTATTATATATTGCTTTAATGAAAGTCCTGCATGACGCATGATCTGGTCACACCAGCCTCTTTTTGCTTTGAACTTTGCTGTTCCGAGTGATTTGGAACTTTCTCCTGCCCAGAGAGACATTGCTCAGGGTATTTTAGACAATTTCAAGAAAAAAGGTAGCCAAAACCTAAGACAGCAGCATCTATGTATGATGAGAATCTTCCTAAGGTCTCATGAAGCCTTTTTGTATTTCTTTGTATAAAATCATGAAAGCATGTCCATGCCCCCAATGATAAGTATTTACTTTAATAGCATTAATTTTATACCCTACTGCTGTATATACATGCCCAAGTAATTCCATATTTCAAACCGAATGATATTGTAATCACTGATAAGTTGTAAAGCAATGAAACTCAACATGTTAATTAACATAAGTTAATGGGAATGATATTAAAAGCTATTACCAAGAACATATACGGGCAGGCACTGACAAGTACTACATAACTGCTAGCTAGACAATTGCAGTTGTAAGATACAAATACATCCTGACTTCAGAAAAGTTAAAATGTGAAAAGTGTGCACCTTAGGATTTATGAAATATATTGCACGGTAAAACTTTAGAGATAAAGATGCTCAATTTCTTCATTTTTCACAGTAGCTCCATGAAGACTAATGAATTAAAATCTGTTTCAGATGGTAATGGAAACTAGATAAGAATGTTAGTTTTTTAAAATATTTTATTAATTTATTTTTAGAGAAAGAGGACGGGAAGGAGAAAAGGAAAGAAACATCGACCAGTTGACTTTTGTATGAGCACCCACTTGGTACTGAACCCATAATGTGCCCTAACTGGGAATCGAACTAACAGCTTTTAGCTTTGCTAATGATACCCACCCAATGGAACCACACTAGCCAGGGCGAGAATGTAGATTTTTAAGAGGATTTATACTTCATTAATTCCTATTTTGTTGATCTGCCCCTTTTGAATGATTCATTACTTTATGATTTTCTTATTTTCTTGTGCTCAGGCTGTTATTTGATTGAAGAATGATTTATCTCATCATTCTATCAACCACTAATCATTGAAAATGCTACATAAGTTGTTTTTATTCTTTATAAATTAAATGTACTTGGCAATATAAGATATTCTTAATCCATTATGTAATTTCAATACATTATTTACTTTGTGGCAACTAAAGGCTAAAAATATTATTCTTGATTAATCTTCATAAAATAACACTTTCTTTCTGCCAAATTAAAGGTCTTCCTTTTGTTTTCTGCATCACTTCTAAATTTCTCTACCTAGTTTTAAAGGCTTTTTATAATTTAGCCACATCTAAATTACTCAATTTTATTTTCCTCTGCCAGAAACCACATTATCCTGATTTTTATTTTTATTTTTTAAAGATTTTATTTATTTTTAGAGAGAGAGGAAGGGAGGGACATAGGGAGATAAACATCAATGTGTGGTTGCCTCTCACACATCCCCTGCTGGGGACCTGGCCCACAACCCAAGCATGTGCCCTAGACTGGGAATTGAACCGGCGACCCTTTGATTCTCAGACCAGCACTCAATCTACTGAGCCACACCAGCCAGGGCTTATCCTGACTTTTAATTTGGTCATTATAATGACTACTCATACAAGGGCTGTAAAACTATTCTCAAAATTTTAACTTCTGTCCAAAGAATCTTCTGAAAGTCAAATAATTTATTGTATTATTTGGCTTTGGTTAATAGCATACAATGTGTACCACATCTGGACTTTGAGTGTTACTAACTCTTCAATGCATTTGACAGAACCAGAAGAGGAGGATCTGGAGTATTATTTCTGACTTCTTCACCTGGCTTTAGTGGTCCTTTCTAATGTTGGTTTTAGGGGTGCTTTGTATGGGGTAACATTGTCACATATTAAGTGTATGTGAAAGCCTTCTCAAGCAATGTATCTCCTTTTTTGTTCTTTTATCATAACAGTATATCTCTGTCAGTAATGCAGCTTCTTCCTAAAACAAAAAAAAAAAAACAAATTTAAAAACCATTAAACCAACTATCACTGAATACATTAAAATTACCACTATATAACAGATGGCTGATATTGACTTTTGGTAATTATGTCCCTTACACATCTACTCTGCCAAAAAAAAAAAAACCAGAGCTCAAAAATATTGAAGGACAAACACAATACAAAAATAAGATACTTCAGAGTAAAAATAGACTAACCAGTACCTGAATGTGTTTGTCTTCATTGAGAAAGTATTCTGGATTAGTAGAAGTAGTGTATTTTCCCATGTTTAATGCACAATTTTTGCCCAAAATTTTTAGGAGAAAAATAAGGATGTGCATTATACATGGGTATAATGATTATATGCCATAGGTACAATAATCCCATGTACAGTACACATAAAATGTGGGTGTGCATTATACATGGGGCACATTATGCATGGCAAAAAAAAGTTTGTTTAGCTATAGGTCAAAGGCCTGAGGAGAAATTATATGTTGTTTGAGTTGGTGTGTGATGGGCAGCAATTTCCTTTCACCTTCTCTCTCCTGTAATTTAATAGACTATAGTCCTAAGTACAATCTTTAACCCAAAAGCCATGGTCACTTTGTCATAAAGATTAGTCAACCATATATATGATATAAGCTGTCCTTTTCAAATAAAATTATACCATCTACATAATTACAGATATTATGATTCAATCACCACCTTTTATATAGTGAATCATATACATGTATAGCATTATACATATATAAACCATATAGATATGAGTTTTAGATTTATTATGAGCACAGACTTTACAAATTAAGGTTTTATAAATCAATATATATGAAAATAAATTTAATATTCAAAAACCAATAATTTAATTAACATGATGGAGTACAAACAACCATTGGAAATTATGGCCTCACCCTGACCAGTGTGGGTCAGTTGGTTGGGTGTCCTGCAAGGCAAAGTGTTGTTAGTTCGATTCCCAGTTAGGGCACAAGCCTTGGTTGCAGGTTCAGTCGCTGGTTGAGGTGTATACAGGAGGCAACCAATGGATGTTTCTCTCTCTCTCCCTTTCTCCCTCCTTTCTCTTTTCTCTAAAACTAAATAAGTAAAATCTTTAAAATAAAGAAATTGTGGCCTCAAGCAATTTATTCATATATATGTAAAACATTAATCTTTTTTACCCTGATTTTGATGTCTTTTTAATTTTTTTTAACTTTTAAATCATTTTTACTATTATTCTACTACAGTTGTACCAATTTCCGCCCCCTTTCCCCTCCTCCACCATCCCATCTCCCTCACTGCCACAGTCAATTCCCAAACTCTTGTCCATGTGTGGTTATCCACCAACCTTACATTAAGTTTTTAAAAGAATACCATGTCAGTGCTCATTTTGGCAGCACATATACTAGAATGGGAACAATACAGAGAAGGTTGCATGGCCTGTGGACAATGATGACATGCAAATTTGTGAAGCTTTCCATATTTTTCCCAGTCAGGGCACATACCTAAGTTTCAGGTTTGATCCCTGGTCCAAGTGTGTATGATTCCCAGTCCCAGCACATATCACATCACTGTTTCTCTCTCTCCCTTCTTCTCTCTCTAAAAGTAATGAAAAAATGTCCTTGGGTGAGGATGAAAAAAAAATAAATAAAAACATACCATGTGATCTAACTAATATGGTCCTAGCTAAAATCTATACATATTATATGCAGCTAACAATATATCTTTATATATATATTAATATTTAGAAGGGTATACAACCAAATGTAAAATGACAACAGAGATTAGTATGAACCATGGCATTATGAAATACTATTCTGGTATTCTGGCAAAATGAAATTACTTTGGTGTTACAGTATGTTCATTTTATGTTATCGTTCTTTTTTTCAAATACAGAGCACTCACATTTTATTTATTCATAACATAATATGAAAATATTCTATTATGCCTATTAAGGAAAAAACCACCTGCTACTAGATATTTGCAAATTGCATGACTGTGGTCAAATATGTGTTGTTAGATTATTTTGGTTGCCTTCAGAAATCAATGGTAATATCTATAGAACTGATAGATCCTCAATCTGATAAATCAATGTAACCCATGGCTGCATTGGGTATAATAATAGGCAACAGGATTGCTTTAAGAAAGAAATGCAGTGATGTATGTACCTAGTATGCAGCCTAGAAATTAGTAAGCACTCATTAATGGCTAATTTTCATAAGAAAACTATGTTATTTTAGTTTTTCTACTTAAAATCATATCAGCAAATATACACATCTTGAAACAATTATGACAAAATTAGTTACATAATATTAAACCAAGTGTTGAGGAATCCATTACACCATATAGTAAACATGTAGACCTTGTGCTGATAGGAACTTTGAAATCCCATGTATATTTCACCAATGAATACCATGTGAAGGTATTTCAAGTGACAGCTTTTCCAATTCATAGATTTCTACTTTAAGGGACTATATTTACAGTTATATTAATTTAGAATTAATGTATTACAAACCTCACTTCACCTTTCCATACTTCTAACATAATTTGCCAGCCATGTCTGCAAATCTTAGAAAAAAAAATTGTGTTAAGAAAGGAAACCATGACATTCTTACTGAAATGAAACATTCAGTAATAGATTGAGAAATTCACAGGAGGCAATCACCATTGTAAATCAAAGCTCCAAAATATTTTCTGAAATTTATTTTCTCTTTGTTGCTAGTTACTATACAAACCATCATACTAGCCAGGGATGGAAATGAAGGTTTGAAGGGACACGAGTAGGGAAACAACCACAAATAGCCACAAAAATCAATTCTGAATATTTCACAGCACTGTTAACTTTAATGAAGGTTAAGGTAGTGGCTTCAATTTGTCACTTTAGAAAAATTTTCAGCCCTGGCTGGGTAGCTCAGTTGGTCTGAGACTTGTTCTCATAGGCCAAGTTTGTGGGTTTGATTCCGGGTCAAGGCACATACCAGAATAAACCAATGAATGCATAAAAAGAAGGAACAACAAGTTAATGTTTCTCTCTCTCTCTCTCTCCCCCCAAATCAATAAATTAAAAAAATTTTTCTTCAATCAACATGGAGCTGCTCCAGGTGAAGCAGAATCAAGAATCCTAGCGTCTGTCTTCTCAAGGAGGGTTCTTGGAATCCCTAGATCTTTCCACTGAACAGAGCTTTGAAAAGACCTGAGTTAGAGAATAACCAAAAGGAAAGAAACACAGGGGAAAACACAAACCTAGATAATATGATGTATAAGGTGCAGTTTGCTTGTTTTCAATTTGAGGACTTCCAGAGAGAAGCTTCTCACCAGGAAGCAAAAACTGCAATATCTATCATGAATAAGAGTGCATACATATTTTTAGATTCCTAAAGGTCTCAGTTCAACAACGCTAAGTCCAAAATGAGGTTCTTTTGCTCATGCTGGCCCTAATTTG
The DNA here is from genome assembly GCF_019186645.2 of Phyllostomus hastatus. Lineage (NCBI taxonomy): Eukaryota > Metazoa > Chordata > Mammalia > Chiroptera > Phyllostomidae > Phyllostomus > Phyllostomus hastatus. The sequence goes on along the minus strand of NW_025334016.1, from coordinate 241,600 downwards.
ACTTTCCTTATACGTTCTACTTCTTAGTCTAGCACCTAAACTCTTCCAAAGCATTGACACAGTCAGGCCCATTCTCTCAAGGAAGACTGCCACAAAACCTTATCTGAATACATTGTCATACTCAAACACAGAGTACAATGGATCCACACCTACCATATCAGCTGTGGTTTCATAACACTATATTCCCCAACCTCCTCAAAAGTCTAAGTCCTAATTTTATTTACCACCCATTGTCGTATACTGGGACTCCATTTCCTAAGGAGAGCCACCACTGCAGCTCCACTTCAGTTTTGTAGCACCCCATACACCTAAAGAGTGTCACTAGTGATTCTGTGGGGAAATACTAAATTAATTTGATGCAATAGTGATCTATTAATTTAAATATTCCCAACTTAAGTGATCATCACCAGAAGATGGCATAAATATTCTAAATAAGAAAGTGAATGGATATTTAGAGACAGTTTCCTGTTAAGAAATACAAAGAATGTTTTAAAATTATCGTGCACAATCCAATACAAATTGTTTTACTTAACACAGAGCTCTTCTTTACTGTAGAGACTGGGTGTCTTATAAAAATGTAAACATGCTCTCTTCATCTACATTAATGTCAATAACTAGAATTTTTCAAAAGTAAAAATCTGTGTAAGTCTAGAGTCAAATCTAGAAAAAAAATGAAATCCTTATTTCATTTTATATTTTCAATATGAAATACCTATTGTTCTTGCCACTTTAAGGAAATAAACATTGATAAATGTTATTAACATTTAATGAATGATTAATAGCACTGTCTTTTCCATAATAATTTATTATAAGAAGTGTTTTATCATGTTCAAGAGACATGTAAATAATTCTATGCAATGCCATTTATAAATGCTTTATAATAGGGTGATAGAACATTATTTAGAACCTGTTTCAAACTTGAAAAAGGTAAAAACAAGCCTAATGACTGAATCTTAAAAGTCTGTGTTCTCATCAACCAAGATTCTTAAATCATTTCTAAATGTTACCTTGATTTAAAAGGCAACCACCATTTCTTATTCAGTTTTGCCACCAAGTAGAAATAGAAAAATCTACAGCACTGAACCTGGAGTGAGCACCATGGCATAGAAGTGTTAGGTGCAGTGGTAACAAAAGCTCCAGATCATTACCTGTCATCAAAGCCTAGAATATTCTGTTATGACTTTTACATAGATTCTAAGTAAGGGATATATTAGAAGGAAGGAGTTTATTACAGTTTTTAGATAAACTTTTCAAACTAATTTACTGATATTAAACCTAACTTAGAAACGAATGACACCTATTACTGGAAAATGGGAAATTTCCAACCTTATGTGGCATTTTTCTCCTTCCTAGCCTCTTGATGGAAATTTTATCTTAATTCTGCCATTGCAGATTTTTGAAATGTAATAACCACTTTCAGAAACTGTGGTGATGAGAAAAATTCACACTGGCCTCTGATGGAGGTAAGGCATCAAGCAGTCCCAGTTGGCTTTGGGTGGGTGGGGTGGAATGGAATATCGAGATGAGGTAGGGAGTTCCATAGAGGTTGATACCTCCTTAGCCACTGGTCCTTACATTTGAGGATTTTAAGATCACATTTTCATTGCAGAGCCCATTCTCCTTCATGCCTTGCATCTGCTCTTTGTAGGACCCAAAACATTGGCTAAGTCCTTGAGCATGTGCAATCAAAAATAGCATATTGAGGTAAAATAGAAAAATAAATTTTATATAAATCTGGGTAAAAGAAACAAACTGAAGAAAATAAATAACAAACTCCTACACTGCTACAATAAGCATGACTCCAAATTTTAACAAAAGCAATTTCACACTTTAAAAAGATCTATCTAATACTGTAGTTATTGTTTTGTAAATAGGAGACAGTTGTCCAAACCAGGACTGTGAGTTCCCAATGGGTTATCTCTACCTTTAATCTTTTTCTTGTCACAACCACCCTCCCTGCTCAGATATGCCTCCTCTCCCTGCCTGAAGCTCCTCTCCTCTATACTTTCCTTATGCACTTCTGCAGGATTTCTTTTCCTAAACATAACACTGGTCATACTGTTACCCAGCAGCAAGTGGGGTCCCACTGCCTGCCACCACCCTTTGGGCAAAATTCCAGAGGCAAAGTTTGGTAATAAAGGAAAGGAGTCTTTAGTCAAAAGCTACACAATTTTGGAATAACACCTTTCCATATGAATTAGTCACTTAAGCCTATCAATAAAGGCTTTAACTGCTGAGTTACCCGATCATTCCCCCTGTTAGTTTTATAATTATCTTATTTGTATTGGATTAGTTTACAAACTAAAACAACAAAAGATACAAAAGCTACACGATTTTTGGAAGAATGACAGTCTTCTGCCTCAGAGCCTGTCCTCTCTAGAACAGTGGTCCCCAACTATTTTGGCACCAGGGACTGGTTTCATGGAAAACAATCTTGACACAACAGGGGGTTGCGGGGAGAGACAGGAGGCAGAGCTCAGGAGCTGCTTGGCCACCACACTTTGTGCCGTGTTGCCTGGTTTCTAACAGGCCATGGCCAGGGGGTTTCTCTAGACATCCAACGAAGAATAACCCTGCCACCCTCTGCCAAGTCAGCCTGACCCTAGGCTGGGACTGGGGTTTCCTCTCCCATACAAAATCCATCCAAATTACTGTCCTTTGGGAAACCACACAGCTGCAGCAGGATCACCCTGGCATTCTTGTGGAAGAGAGCCAGAGAGCCAGTGTCTGCCCTCCTTTTATTTTAAATTGTCTGGCCCATAATTCTTCCCTCTCCGGAGGTATTCAGCTTCTCAGCCAATCCTGTTCTAAACTGTTTAACATTGCCTTGGGCTACCTCCTGCTTTGGCCCCATCCTACTCCTCCCCAGTGATCAGATCAGATCTCTCTGTATCGATACCACTCCTTTGGGGACCTGTCATTCCTTACATTAGCATTTCTAACCCAAGATCCTCAGAACACATGTGTTTCTGGATAGGCTGCATGGTGTTTGGTTGAAAAAAAAAAAGAATTTGTGATTAAATATACTTGGAAAACACAGGGTAAACAGAGTTTCTCTACTCATAACCTTTGGTAGCCCAAAAACTCAATGTGAATTTCCAAGTTAGAGTTAAAATATGAAGTGCTTTCCAAACTTATTGGTTCATCAAAATTGTTTTTTAGCAGAACATCTTCTAATATTTTGAAGGACACTTTTGAGATAGTAGTCGACAGTATAATGACTGAATTCTAAATCTGGTTAGTCCATGAACTTCACAGTAGGACCCTGTATCAGTTTCCTTGGGCTGCAATAAAAAAGTACCATAAACTGACTGGCTTAAAAAAGCATAAATATCAGTTCCAGCCATGAACTATGTAAAAGAGACATTTATTGAAGAAGATATAAGATACAACAAACATTGTGCATAGGACAATGATGCCTCAGTCCCCTTCAAAGTAGGCATCTTGGTTTTCATTTTTATGGTCACAAGGTGGCTGCTGCACTTCCAGCCATCATGTCTCCCAATTTTCACACAGTTCTCCCAGCATCTCTTCCACTGTTCAAACCACCCTGCAAAATCTTTTGTTGGAATCAGCTGCCCCATCATATGTTCCTTCTGCTTTGGTAGCAGAAGCTGCAGAATGAATTTTGCCATGACACTTTCAAGCCAAGATCCTGTGTCAAAATTTTGGACACAGTAGTTTTTGGACTCACCAGATCAGGTTTTAGTTCTCACACTGCTAGTTGCTGGTCTTTGTTGATTGCAGCCCATACACATTCAACATTCTCAGGTATTCTGCTTGTTACAGGTCTTCCAGAATGTGGATCACTTTCAACAGATTCTTGACCATCTTTGAAACATTTATGCCACATGTTTATTTGCACTGCATTCATTGCATTGTGACTGAAAGCCTTCAGAATCATCCAAATAGTTTCCATGGAGGAATGTTCAAGCTTCATGCAAAATTTGATGCAGATTTGTTGCTCCACTCACTCAGTCATTTTGAATGCAACGGCCACACAGTACACGTGCTCACCCAATAGCACCTACTGCCCCCATTGACTAATACAGTGAATTCATCATTGTTCACCTATGCACATTCCAGTCCACTCACCTTGGCTGCCAGGCTACATTGATGCCATGCAAACAATTATCATTATATTAACAATGGCTGGACTTTTTCCAAACACATCTCATATTCTCTCCCAGCTTTGAACATTTGAAGTTGAAGATCAAGGTGTCAGCAGGTCCATGCTCTTTCTAAAGTGTCTAGGAGAGGATTCCTTCCATAGCTGTGTCTGTTTTTTAGTAGTTGCCAGCAATCCTTGGCATTCTTTGCCTTGCAGCCGCATAATTCCAATTATTGCTTCAATCATCACATGGCCATCTCCCTATGTGTCTGTCTTCACATCAACTTCTCTCTATGTGTGCCTTTGGGTCCAAATTTTCCTCTTCTTATAAGGGCACCAATCATTGGATTAGCTTCCACTCTAATCTAGTTTGACCCCATCTTGACTTGATTACATCTAAAACAGCCTATTTCCAAATAAGTTCATATTCTGAGGTTCTAGGTAGCTATGAATTTTGGAGAGACACTATGCAACCTAGCACAGGCCCCAACCATCTTTGCAGTATTTCCCATCACTATTCTTTTACGGTTTCCTGTATTTCAACCAATAAGGTTCAGCTACCATACTTTCCTTCCTCTTTAGTTCAGACTTACAGATTATGTCCTGAAATGAGTTATCCTTGAGACAGATCCTATGTGTAGGCTCACTGAACAACTATACGATAATAAAAAATTTACTCTCCCTCACTTTTTCCTACTATTGAAGGTAGAAAGGGACATACTTGAGATCCCAGCCACCTTTGCAGCTATGGGTAGCCATGTGAAAATTTCCACACAAAAGTCCTTAGGGAAGGTTGTCATCAAAAAATGAAAATGTAAATCATTATAAGGAGAGAAACTATTCCTTTTTATTTTACCCTTTTGTTGTCTTCCTACCTAGAAAATTGGGAGGCATGATGGCTGGAAGTGCAGCAGCCACCTTGTGACCATAAAGATGAAAACCATACATACCACATGGGGTAAAACAGGAAGATCAAAGCAGCTTGGGTGCTTGCTAACACCATAGATTGCCTGTTCCTTGCACATTTTTGTGTGCAAGAGCCACTGTTTGCAGAGTTTTCCTCAGCTAGCAGCCAAGTTTAATCCTGACTAGTAAACCTCTTCTATTTGTTAAAGTCAAGTTCTGTCAGTTCTCAATAATCAGACACTGCTTTCTATAGCTGAAAAAGGGCTTTCTTCTCTGAGTTGACATAATGACTGATTGCAGGGATTCATTTATCAATTAATCCTGCCCTGCCAAGCAGCATTTCTTCTATCCTGCTCTTGAACTGTTATTTCAACATTTTGTGTACCTGAACTCTTCTCAAATTTACCTATATAACTAAATGTAACATAGTTGTATTATATGACTCACAAATATATTATAACATACTTAAGAGAAAGTATGGCTTCTTACACTTCCTTCTACTTCACAGCATATAATAGCTAAAGTATTTTATCAGAACATGTCCACTATGTTATTAAATTTGGGGGGTTGTAACTGTCTGTAAAGGTGTTATCTAATACTGTCTTCTCAAATAGTTCTTTTTGCTGAATCTTCTGCTACATTCATCAGATTGTCTTGTTGACATCCTGCACAATAAACCTGGAAGCAAACATTGCAGAAATTTTCTTTAAGAAATACTTAGTCTACAAATTGATTTCTTTGAGACAAGAAATTAAGCGTCCGCTCCTCAGAGTCAGTTCAGAGTTTGTTTTTTGTTCAGACCATGACTTCTCTCTACTCTTGGAACTTGACTCTTGGCAGAAAGATAGACAGGCCTAAAATGCTCTTCTGGGAGTCCAGAGAGAAGGAGCCAGAAAGGACTGATGCTGACGTTTGCAGTAAACTTTAAATAATTTGGTAAATGTTCCATTTATCCTAAGATAACCTTTTGACAAGTAGAGGAAAATCCCTTTATAATAATGGTTTCTGAAGGTGACTATATACATTTGCTTAGGCCTTGCCTCATAGCATGGACAGAGCTGAGCCTTTACGTAGTGCCTTTGCTATACATGCACATTCATAAATGTGTACATATAACCAACACACATGCATTCATAAATATGTGCACATAGCACATAGAATCCTGAACTAATCTTTATGTACCTTAAATATGGCAGATCTTCCAGGTGAAATGAAGAAAGAAATGTCTACAGTATTTTCACCATAAAATTTATAACAAGAAGTTTCTGCTGTCTCACCATGCAGATAAGACATTCATGAACTAATGGAAATTATTTTGTTTTTAACTAGGGCTGGAGAAATCCCAGAGCTCAGATTCTTTTACAGGTGTTGTTTGAAAACAGAGTGCCATACCACACCTTTCCTACATAATCTATGTGAGCCACCCACCCCAGCATTCATTTAGCTCCTTAAATGCTGCACCATCTTTCCTGATTCAGACATTGTCCATATTGTTCTTTTCTGTTTTCTGGTTAACTGGTACTTTTCTTCCAAATCCCTGGGTAAATTTCCCCTCCTTAGGGAAAACTTAATTGGAATAAGCGCTAAGTGAGCTCCTCCTTTTATAGTCTTTTATAACCTTGAGTATATTACTTTTATTGTTCTCACTTAAGGCTGAGATTTTACATTTATTTGTGTGATTATTTCATGAAAAGTTTTCTCCTGCACTAGACTATAAGTGAAGAAGGCAAGAGTTATCTAGTTTGTATAATATTACCTTCTCTGAACCTATTAGAGTGACTGTTACATACATAGTAGATAAACAATAAACATTTGTTGATTTGATAGGAGATTATCTCTGAAAGATCAGAAAGCACAAAGCATTACTGCCTTGTATCAGAATATATTCAGCTGCAAAAAGACCAGCTGACTATGTCTCAAACAATACAGGAAATTTATTGATTTACAAAGCTACATAGTCCAGATATGGGATGGATATCAAGGATGGTTTGATTCAATGGATCAGTGGGGCCTATAAGAACCCTGATCTTTTTCACTTCTCTCCTTCTCTTTGACTTGGCTCCCCTCCACCATCACAAGATGAATGACTGCCAAAAACTCCAAACGTTACATGCTTTCTTGTCTATATACCAGGGGGAAAATATTCACCACAGTAAAAGAAAGAAATGTACAGCTTTTGAATTGCATTCCCACAAAGTTCATATGTTGAAGCTCGAACCTGCAGTAACTTAGAATGTGACTGTATTTAGAAATAGTCTTTAAAAGGTTAAAGTGGGATCCTGAGGGTGGGCTCTAATCCAATACGACTGGTGTCCTTATAAGGAGAGGAGATTAGCACACAAACAACTCTGAGGGAGGAATGTTTATGTGAGTTCACAGCAAGAAGACAGTTATTTACAAGCCAAAGAGAGAGGCTCAGTAGAAACCAAACCTGCCTATACGTTGAACAATTCTATCCTCCAGAACTGTGAGAAAACACATTTGTCATTTCAGCCACCCAGTCTGGACTTTTGTTATAGCAGCCCTAAAATACCAATACATGGAGATAATGTCATTTCCCAATTAATTAGGCAGCTGTATAGAACTTAGTGGAAGTACAGTGAGAACACAGAGTTCACACAGGGGTCTGATACATTTACATGGCTTTTCACTGGACCATGGATTCCCTCATCATACATGGTTTCCTATGATACTCTCATGCAAAAAAATTCCTGTCAGGGTAGAAAAATATTCAAATTCCTGCTCTTTTATACTCAGGCTTCTGTATTACTGTGCTTTCATATCGGGCTTACATCATCCTCTTAGAAGACTTACCATAAGAAGCTATATATTTCTATGTGAAAGATGTTTATAAATACTGAGTATCTTTGTCTCTTCATCAAAACTGAACAAAAACCTGCACATTACTTATTCAGCAAGAGAAAATAAGGTCTTCCCAAATCAGCTTCCCTAAAAAGCAACCATGCCTCTCAACATTCTATGGTTCTAGAAAGCCAATAGCCCTACAGTCCAGCTACAAGGACTGTTACCATGAAGCCATCTCTTCAGCAGATGTTCCCACTTCGCTAATGTGAGTGTTAGTAGAAGTGAGGTTAGAGTCAACATTTTCCAACAGCTGGCAAATGAACGATAAGTTCAGGGCCCTGCATCTACATAGACCACAGAAGGCTTATTACAGAAACCTCTAGTTCAGAAGGGAAAACAACTACAGCATAAACCTACTAGCCCATGAAAGAGCTGAAACCCAAATCCTCTGCTTTCTTTCTCTTACTTTGCAGTTCTTATATCAGACATGAACATAGGGCCACACACTCAGCTGTGCCAGAATTGCAGATTTGTTTATGGCTTTAAAACTCCTCATTTGAATTTCTGTCATGACCTATTCCACTGCCATGCTGATTACATTCCATGTGCCCTGTGTGGTTTTGTGCCTCAGGAGGCTGACCTCTACAGACTTCATATGCTACACTCCCTTCTTGTTCTTTGGTTTGGCCAGTGGGCTGAGAAAACAGGAGGTAGTCAGTTTCCCACCCCACATTTCTCTGCTGCTGGGCAAAGCCCTGATCAGAGTATAGTCACCTTCTGCTATTCCAGTTATGCTTTCTGCCCTGCTGGATTGTGGCAAAAATCTAGAAATTTCCAGGTAAGATTGTATCAGGCAGGCTGGTGCAAGGCATACAGGAGATCCACATGGAAGTTCATGGTGGCAGCAAATTATCAAGCAGTACGGTAGGATTTCTAAATGTTAATAATCATTTTTGCTGCATAGGTTCTTGCTGGCTGAATATCAGCCCTAGTTCTGCTCTAAGCCATGGCCTGCCTGTGGGAGTGAGTGGGAGTGAAGCTTCTGCTAAACTATCCCATGGCCTAAATGAGGCACAATGGTCTCACCAAATTATAACCCAGTATTTTTTTAAAAGAAAATGAGAATAAAACTTTCTTTCTGTGATTTCAATGAACAACTTAACTAGTTTGAACCTAAATTTCTTCAACCAAAAAGTGGAGATGGTACATACCTCATAGGATAACTCTAGAGGTAATTGAACTCAGCATGTGTAATATGTTCAGTATTGTGAATGACACCCAGTTTAAGGATGGTACTGGAGCAACTAATCCATATTTTGAATTTGTAATGAACATAAGTACTACACATACTTACTATAGCAATGCAGAAGTCAATTACCTTTCAAAATAACTTGGAATATCTTTCTCTTATTTAATTGTTTGTATTTACTTTCTCCATAGAAAGCTCCATCCCCTCTTTATTATAAGATAAAATTTTGTGAGGTTGTAATTTTAACCGTATCCCAACCCAACCCAACCCTTCCCACTCTCAACAGTTGCACTTTTGCTATGTTGGTGATTCTCCTCCTAAATCAGAGAAGAAAATGCTTTCTTTTAGATTTTTAAAAGTCCTGAAATAGGCAAGAAAAATATTTTTACATTGAAATGAACCATCTGGCCACTTTATCCTGTTCTACATCTAACATCCATAGTTATTATAATATTTATTTATTAGATTCTTTATTCATGAAACTGATATTGCAACTATAAATTGCCATGAATAGTCAGCAACTGCTTTTAACTATTTCTATTCCTTTTTTTCAACTAAGAAAAATTCTCTTTATGAGATAGAATTAGGGAATGTTCATGAAAATTAGAACGCTGATTGAGAAATATGGATCCAGCCCTGACCTGTGTGTCTCAGTGGGTTGGGTGTTGTCCGACAAAACAGAGGGTTGTCGGTTCGATCCCCACGCAACGCACTGAGTTGTCAGTTTGGTTCCCTGTCGGGGCATGTGCAAAAGGCAACAGATCTATGTTTTCCTCTCACACCAATGCTTCACTCTCTCTCTCCCCGCCTTCCCCTCTAAAACTAAATTTGAAAAAAAAATTTTTTTAAAAATCTAGATCCAAACCTTAATTCTGCCACTAATTTTGTAATCATCAACAATTCATTTTATTTCCTCACCAGTTAAATGTAGGATTGGGATAAATGATCCTCAAGGAACCCTTCAGATTCAGTTATTATCTCTTGCTATTTCTAAGGCATTTTAAGATAAAATAGCACCTAATATATTGTCAGCAATTATATCATGGGCATGTGCATTTAATAATCATAGCAACCCTACTTTGCAGATAAGAAATAAAACTGCGAGGCTACATTTCTAACTCAAGATCTTACCAGCAGTTAGTGTGCCATAGCTTGAAAAGGTCATTTTGAATTCAAATCCTATAACTCACTGATTATTACCTTATTTGATGATGATTTTCAAAATAAACTAGAAGCTTAAATGACTGGAAAAAATAAAGTTTCACAAGCAATCAGTCAGCCAGTAAATAAGTAAGTGACAATTTTAGCAAATTTGAAAGACTGCTAGGCATTCAAAGTGTGCCAGTTAATAAATGTGGAGATATTTTTAATCCACTTATTTAAAAAAAAACTATAAATGTAACTACATTTCTAGGGAACAAAGCAATAGCAGCTACAAGAAAGAACACATCTTTCTGCCTCAGTGGAACCAGGGATTGTTTTACTCCAAGCAACTCCCAAGAGCATAGCACCAGCTGCTTATTTGCCTGCTGTGCTTCTCAGGCAGGTGTTTCTTTGTTGCGTGATTGTGGAATTCAATGGACGGTTGGCTCATGATCTGCAAATTTTTACTTACATATTTAATTTTATAGTCAGCAGTTTGTTTTCTGGGTAGATTATATCAGTTTCCTAAGATTTACATGAAACCAGTGACTCTGAAATTCCTACTGGTGGAAGTTACAAAAAGATTCACAAGCTAGGGGTTATCTTGATTGTTTTATAAATAGAAAAGACTAACAAATATAATCTTAAAAGAAAACTTAAGCCCTGGCTGGTATGGCTCAGTGGATTGAGTGTCAGCCTGTGAACCAGGTCACTGGTTCGATTCCCAGTAGGGCATATGCCTGGATTGCAGGCCAGGTCCCCAGTAGGGGGCATGCAAGGGGCAACCACCCATTGATGTGTCTTTCCCTCTCTTTCTCCCTCCCTTCCCCTCTCTAAAAAATAAATAAATAAAATATTTTAAAAAGGAAAACTTAAAATGTAATATATATTTTAAGTTATCTTAGTAAAAGGAAATGACAATAGCCATCTCTGTGGCAGTATTGTGAGGATGAAGGGGATGATATTGACACAACTTTTTTAAAATGTGAGATGATATTGCTCTTGCTTAACTATTAATTTCATTTATAAAGTCTTTAAAAGAAATACTTTCCTAAGGCCGCAATGACATTTCCCTTCATACTACACAATGCTTGTCTGTGTAGAGTGCTGTAAAAAATCTTTTGGGGATTTGGAACTTGAACTTTACTTCTATTTATTGGTGCAAAAACATCCATAAATAGAAATCACAGTAATTAGAATCAATAAATAGAAATGACACTTCATCGTTTCTATTTAAATACAATCTGATGTCAGTTCTTCTGACTCATTGAAATTAAAGTTCAATGTACTTCTTTCCCTGGATAAAGCAATAGAAAAAAATTCATTATACATTGATTGAGATAAACTTTTACAACTAATGCTGTGGTGTCAGGTCCCCTGAAAACTCGGCATTTCAAAACCATTATATTTACTTGTGTTGCAGCTGATCAAGGCTGGGCAGATCCACTCTTGCTCCCGGGACACGGAAGAAAATTCGTGGAGCCATGGGGATGCTTGACATACCTTTATTCACGGGTAGACAGGCCACACATGCTGCAAGCTGCATGTCTCTAACTAATGAGAAGCCCCTACTTGTTTAAGTACTAGAGGGGAACAAAGCTGGAAAAATGCCAGAACATAACAAAACATAACAGAACATAACAGAACAGAACACAACACAATTCTATGTATGCAAACCCACTTCATGTTATGGAAACAGTTTAACAGACCCAGTCTCAAGGCTAAGAGAACACAACTTATCAGGCCTCTCTAAGGCTATGGAAATATGGCTTCCCTTAGTTACCCAGACACCTGGGTGAGGAAGCCAGACTGCCTCCATTACCCTACACTACTGTTCTCAGGTGACACAATCTTATATGTAGGAAACCCTAAAGATTATACACACATACACAGTTAAAACTAATAAATGAATTCAACAAAGCTACAGGACACAAAATCAACATATACAAATGAGTTACATTTGTGTACATTAACAAAAAGTTCCTTAAATGTAGAAGTAACATGTTGCTATTTCTCTCCACCTAAATCCTTAATAGAAAATAAACGTCTCTTGTCAATGAGTTTATATTTTCAGTATTTTATAAAAGATTCTGATTTTTGATGATCAAATTCCCCAAGCTCTTAATTATATATTCCATGATTGTCAGAATGGAAATCAGTGACTGGAGAGAAATTAGAAAGTAGTTCAGGGATTGTGTTTTATCCATCTCCCTGTCATACCACCTGTCAAATTTCCTAGTACTGCATTATTGAGGATAAAGAGAGCTCTACATAATGATCAAATGTTTCAATTTGCCAGAAGATAATAATGATTCTTAACTCATATGGGCTTCATAATATAATCTCAAGTTGTATAAAGCACAAAATGAAAGACTTAATGGGAAATTACAAAATCTCTATCATATTGGGTGATTTTAACACATCTATAGTGACTCATGGACCAAACAGATAAAAACTTAGCAAGAATATAGAAGATTTGAATGCCACAATGAATCAGCTTGGTCTAATGAATGTATATGTAACATTGCATATAATGACTAGAGAATTTTTTTTCTGCAAGATCTTGAGGAACATTATGAAAACTGATTACAACCTAATCTACAAAGTAAATGGCAATACATATCTTTCTCTCCTTGTTTCCCCTTGGTCCCTACTCAGTCTACTCTCAAGTTCACAACCAGAGTGATCCTGGGAAAACCTAACCTGGGTAAGTCATACCTCTCTTCAGATTTCTCCAATGGCTTCACATCATACTACAAATGAAAGTTAAAGCCATATCATTACAGTAGCCCACAAAGCCCACCCACCGAGCCCTCCAGCCAACTTTGTCTCTCTAATCCCATCTCTTCTCCACTCTCTCACTTAGTGTGTGCCAAGTACATTTGTCTCTGCTGTCCCATTAACAGATTAAGAGTGATTCAGCCTCTGAACTACTCAATTTACTATTTCTTCTGCCACAATCTTTCATGCAGATAATCAAACATTCAGTGACTCCTTCATCTCCTGTAGGTTGTTTTACTAAAATCTTCAACACCCTATCCACAACTTATTCTCTATCACTTGTTCTGACTTCATTTTTCTCTAAATCATTCCACACTGTCTAAAATGCTACTGACTTTATCATCTGTTTCCCTTCACTAGAATGTAAACTCCTAGAGCCTATGGTTTTTATTCTCCTTTATTTATTGTTATATTTCTAGTAACTAGAGCAGTTCCTGATATATTGCCTGTATGTAATAAGAATGAATGAATTTGGAAATTTAAAAGCACTTTTTATATAACCCTTGAGTTAGAGAAATAATAATAAAATTATAAAATATTTCAAACTAAATGACCAAATTCATACATATCAAAACTGTAGAATATAATTCAAATAGTACTTGTAGGGACTTTTATAACCTTCAGCATGCTTATTAGAAAAGAATCATTTAAAAATAATTAACCAGGCATCCAACCTACAAATTCAAAAAGCACAGGATAATACACATCCTCAAAACATTAGGGAGTAAACAATAAGATAATAAATAGAAGCAAAAGGTGAGGCCAACAAAGCCCCCACAAAACAATTATTTGTAAAGACTAATAATTTGGACAAATTTCTGGTCACAAATAGAGAAGGCAAAGTAGACACTATTAGGAGTGATATTAATGTTGTAACTACAAACAGTACAGTAATTAAAAAGATAAAATGATGTTATGAATAATCTTGTTAATAAATTAAAAATATTAGATGAAATGGAAAAAATTCTAGAAGAATTCAACCTGTATAAACTGGTTCTATTAGAAAGAAGAGAAAGCCATTAAAATTCAGAATGAGTAGATGAGTAGTTTAAATTAACCTACCAAACACACACACACACACACACGCATATTAATATCAGATGGCTTTGCAGGAAAGTTCCAGGAAACATGAAATAACAAAGAATTCCAATAATAAACCAATTTTTCCGGTAGCTAAAAAGAAGGGATACTTCCTCCAACTTATTTGATGATGACAATAACCTTAATAGCAAAAGTTTCTAAAATAGTGTATGAAAAGTTATAGGACTGGACTCCTTGGAGAAATGGCTGATTCTAGGACTGGCACTGAAAATGTACACAGTGAGCCTGGGGCATTTCGTAGTGCCAGAAAGGAAGGAAGTGTTTGGAAAAAACAAAACAAAATAGCACAAAGATTTGGGTACGTCAAAGGAACACAGAAGACAACACTTGAGTAACAAAAGAAATAACAATATTGAATTGTAACCCGGGGTAGGGAGTAAATATCCATGAGTTCACAGTGATGTAAATAAGTGATTAAATAAACAAATAATTAAGGGAGAAAAAAACAAGTCTCCTGTGCAGAAGAATTCCAAATAATGTATGTAAATTTCCCTCCCTTAAGGAGGGGCAGCATAAATCTCCAGTCCTTAATTGTGGACTGTGTATAGTGACCTCATTCCAAAGAGTATAGGATGTCAAGTTCTAGGCACATTTCATGAATACAGATGCGCTACTCACAAAACAAACTAGCAACAACCTGAGTTTAGTCTTGTTGAAAAAAATCATCATTACCAAATTGGTATCAACCCAGAAAATATTTCAACATCAACACAAATTTTAATAAAATTCACTAGATTAAGAGACTATAAAAGGGAAAAATATAAACAGATCAATGTTTTTATTAAACATTCGGTACAGAGGCTCTGAGGTACTAATATCCTATTCTGAATTTGGTGTTGGGTACATGATTGCTCATTTCATTGTTATTGGTTAACTTGATATACCTCCCTTTTGTAAATATGCCATATTTCATAGTAAAAATGTGACTGTGAAGAAAAATGGTTTTGGGGTTGGCAGGTGGTTTGCTTGGAGATGTACTTGCTTCTCTGCAGTGGAGGAACTTATTTGTAGTATTTATTATGCATTTGGACATAATGCCCTCTCAGGACCCACCTACCCATGCTTCAATACCCATTTCCACCTCACCCATGCCCAGCGGTGTTTCCACAAGGTTTGAATCAGGTACACAAACCCACTGGAAACTGAAAAGTATGTTTTTAGCTGGGAAATGACCCACGGCCTTTCAGGCCAATGGGGAGCGTGTGGAAGCACCTCCTAAAGAGTGTGATACCTTGGATGCCTTAGAGAGATCTATGGCATCCACCACTTCTTCTCAGAGAATTTTTCTCCATTTCACCTCTCCCGGCTCCATTGTGAACTTCTCAGCTATCATCTCATTCCCGCAGCCATATACCTGGATTTTACTTCTTGGTCTGGTACCTTTGGCTTGAAAATCAGTTTACATGGTTCACCTGGCTGCTCCCCAGGGTGTAGCTTTTATATTCTTCCCTTATCTGCATTCAGTGCACTGCCCATGGACAAATAATGCCCTGGCCTGAGTTCACTGTCTTGAGGGAGAAAGAGGCATATGCAACTGCTGAGCTTAGCTCTTTTAACTGCATATTGACATGATTTTTGTGATGTAAAATAACTAACCTGCGTGGAGCAAATATCTGTCCAATTGTGATATCAAAATGATAAATTTAATATTAAAACTACAAATAATTTTTCTAGGATAGTTACATAAGTGAAATTACTTGATGAATGATGAGCAAGAAAATCACCTTAAATGAATTGCAGATATTATAATGACTTTTTATACAAATCATAGTTTCTCTAAAGCCATAGCTTTTTTTTGTATTTGCATAAATAGATATTAAATAACTATTTCTGCTCTTGGAAAGATAACTAGATCATTTTATATTCAATCTAACAATATTTTCTAAAATGGGGTTTAATGTTTATAACTTTTTTCAAAAGGTTGGGGTGTAAACAAAGTTATATCTCTTATTTTTAAAACTGATTGCTTAAAACCTCACATCCTCATTAGCAGTATTCCAACCTCTCCTTTTTGAGGGCTTTAGCTTGTATTTATCAAGAAAAGGAGAGCTTACCTGGTGTAAAAAAATCAATTCTTTCAAATCTATCTACACAGAAAGTTAGAATGTAGTTCTAACACCACTGTGTTGTTGCCATATGGAGTCACAGCTGGACTCTGATTCTTCGAGGTGTGATGGTTGCCTGTCAAGTGCTCAGGTGAAGCTCTTCGGTGGTTTGGATTTTTTATGGGACACGAGGGTACCCTGGTCCAGGGTTCCAACATTACAACTGTGTGTGTCTTTTTGACATCACACTCACATTCTCAGCTCTTGTTCTTCAAAGTAGAATGGGACCTCCTCAGAGACTGACCTATTTACCAATCTTGAGATACAGGCCCACGACAATTCCTTTAATAAGAGCTCACTGATAAAATGCCCTAAAAACTATCATGAGTAAGTAATTATCCAGTTGGTGGGGGTGTTTCATTTTTTTAATTTAAAGCATTTTACTTTACAATTAGATTTTTTATTTTTTAAAAGATTTTGTTTATTTATTTTTAGAGAGGGAAGGGAGGGAGAAAGAGAGAGAGAGAGAAACATCAACGTGCGGTTGCTGGGGGCCATGGCCTCCAACCCAGGCATGTGCCCTGACTGGGAATCGAACCTGTGATGCTTTGGTTTGCAGCCCATGCTCAATCCACTGAGCTATGCCAGCCAGGGCTGGGGTGTTTGATTTTAAGTACAAAGAGAACTTGCATACTTCCGAGTCATTCTGGGTTTGGACTGCATCCAGATTTTTGTGTGATTATTTCCCATTTTTTTACCATTGCTTTTCCTACATTTATTTGACAATTATCAGAATATGTTCAAGCACTTTAAACAGGTACCACAACAAACACAAATAGTTCTTGGTGGGACACGGAAGTAGGCCTATAGTTGAATAGCCTACTGGCCCTGAGTTGGCCTGCTTTATACACACAGTACAAAGTGTTAGTTAAATTGGTTAGTTGATTGAATTAACATAGGTTTCTTACATGAGATGATGATATGTTAAAATGACATATAAAATATGATGGTACAGCCCTGGCTGGTGTGGCTCAGTGGATTGAGCACCGGCCAGTGAACCAAAGGGTTGCCAGTTCAATTCCCAGTCAGGGGACATGTCTGGGTTGCGGGCCAGGTCCCCAGTGAGGGGTGAATGAGAGGCAACCACACATTGATGATTGTCTCCCTCTCTTGCTCCCTCCCTTCCCCTCTCTAAAAATAAATAAATAAAATATTTTAAAAATATGAGGGTACAAAGAAATCTGAACTAGGAGACAGAGGTGTCCGTATGTTTACTATCTTTCAGTTAAGATGCCTTCACTCATCCCTGGTTAATACAGTAGCCTTACAAATTTTTGGTTTGTATTACTATGTAGATTGTGCTCTACACAAAGTAAGCTTGGTGTTGGGGGGGGGGTTATAAATAATGCTTAGTCTGAAACACTAAGTCTCCAGGTGGAGAGAAAGGCAATTAGCAATGCAGGGGTGGTGTGAGGAATGGTGAATGGGGGATCAGTCCTGGGTTGAAGTCTACTAGGAGGAATAAAACAAAAGGCACTTAGCTGTGCTTGTCATCTGAGTATAACACAGCTTTAGACCCTCTTGTGAAAAACACATTAGTTGGCAACAATAAAATGATCTTGATGCTGTATCAGTTTCAGGTGGCATAAGACAGAAATCTCAGCCCTTTTACTTAATTGTGTGGCCTTAGGTAAGTGACTCAAACTTCACACAACTCAGTTACCTCACCTGGAAAGCAGTGCTGGCACCTACCTCTTTTGTGTGGTTGTATTCATTTAATAAATTTTAAAAGCATGTGTTAAACACTTAGGAACAGCTAGCAGTTGGTAGGCACTCAATAAATTATAACTAATAAAAACATGAAGAAAATTATGTGCAATAAAATTTGATTTAGAGCTACTTACATCTCCCTCACACTCGGTCATTAATACACGTGTTTCACAACAGTTAAGTCTCAGACAGGCCTTGACCAGTCATCTGAGTGATGGCCACAGGATTCTCTCTTTCCCAACCTTCTGGCCATACTTGATGGCACATTGTAACATGGTCTTATAACAAGAGTCCTTGTCTCAAATTTAAATAAAGTACCAAATTAGGACAGATATGGGGATGCTAGAGTGAGGGTGACAGAGTCTCCCTCTTCCAATTACTACATTTTTAAAGAATACAAAGTAGGACCAGTTCAGTATCTCTTGACCCCTCTGCCTGATCAACAACAGAAATAGAGACCTGCAATGGAAGCACTACCTTTAAAAAAAGAGCGATTTTATATGTCCAACCTGAATCAAGCCTGAGCTACAAAGAGGTTTTAATGCTAAGTGAAATTTGGAGATTTAATATATTGCATCCAGGCATTCTAATCGCTGAATTGAGCTTGTATTTGCCACCTAAAGTGACCATGGGAATGCCTATTACCTGAAAGTGAATGAACAGATACCCATGACCTCTGTAAGAGATTTCAGTGAAGAGTGGAGGAAGTTTACCCCCATACTAAAAATGATTAAAGGGACCCTGGGGGAAAGACAAAATATTAAGTGGTCTTTTCTTTCTTCCATTTTTATTGTGGTAAAATGCACATGAAATTTATCATTTTAACCATTTCTAAGTGAACGTTTCAGAGGAATTAAATGCCTTCGTAATACTGGCTACCATCACCCACTATCAATTACCAGAACTCTCTCATCTTGTAAAACTGAAACTCTAAACCTGTTAAACAGCAATTCTCCATTCCCCTCTTCCTCCAAGCTCCTGAAAATCACCATTCTACTTTCCATAAGTTGCCTTTTGAATACGTTATTTTTTTCAAATAGATAGATTACCCATAAATGGTGGCATCATTTCCAACTCTTCACTCT
Organism: Phyllostomus hastatus; assembly: GCF_019186645.2. NCBI lineage: Eukaryota > Metazoa > Chordata > Mammalia > Chiroptera > Phyllostomidae > Phyllostomus > Phyllostomus hastatus. Next base: position 222,604 of record NW_025334016.1, on the reverse strand, counting down.
TTAGTATCCACACATCTTGGTTGTTTCCAAACAGGTTTTGCATTTTTTTCTATATAATGCTTTTTCCAAACTTTTTTCTTCTTACAAAGTCACTGTCAAATAAATTATTCAGAATGTAATCAACTCTAACTTAATCTAGACCAATTTCTCTACTTCTGATCTCTTTCAAGATCAAGCAAAAAAGGTGAAAAAATGAAGAGAAGGAACTGAGGGACGTGGACAGCAGCGTAGTAATTAAGAAGGGAGCAGGGAGTGGGTGGAGGTGGAAGAGGGTATGGGGAGATAAATGGTGATGGGAAAAATGAAATAAAATAACAAATAAACTACTATTAATGATTACCACCAAAGTATCCTCACTTATGTACATAATCTACTGTTTCTACATTTGTTCTGACACTTTGGAGAAGGGATGATCACAAGGCAAGAAACACCATACAAAATAAATATTGCAGCATTAGCAGATATACTGAGAAACTCAGACATGGTTGGAAAAGCCTTTTGGAAGAGTGAAAGAACAAAGCCACTTAAACACTTAGCTTCAATAGTAAAGAAGCCTGGCTGAGAACAGAGATCAAAGACAGAGGGAAAGGTTTTCACTACAGATTCAGGAATGTCATGTCTGAATTTTGCAGGACACTCCAGAGTTTTAATAATTGATCTAGTTGTTCCCTTAGTACACTAGGTTGGTCAGAAGTTGTGTCCTAAATTTGGGGTTGATGACATGCTGGTTGGCATGGACCTGGCTTGGTAATGGCAAAACCAACCTCACATTCAGTAAAATGACAGTGGGGACATTGTCTCAAAATATACAGAGACTTTTCGGTCTGGTGAAATTGCTCACATCCAGGGAAAAATATTTCCACATATTTCTTAAGGAGAGACCAGGATATTCATGAAGACTGTATGCTACACAAAAAATACAGTATGAGCTCCGCGTGTGTCTGTGTGTGTTTTCAGACAATTTGATCCACTGCTCGCTTATTCAAAAAAATAAAAAGTCAGAATGTGGATCATGTGAGAGAATGAATATGACAACAGCATAAAAGGAACAAAAATAGGATTTCTTTTAAAAATGGGCAAATGTATATACATACTTTAGAAATGCCTTTTAATTGTTTTTATCTCTGTCTGTCTCTGTTTCTCTCCCTGGAACTAGGGAACAGGAGTAAACATTGAAAATCATCAGGAATAGACCAAGACTTTAAAAGAATTTGATAAATGACAGTTGAGTTAAGAAGCATGGAATAACTGAAAGTATTTTGCAGCAGGTCTATCAATAATTAAAACCAAACCCTTTAAGATAATTTCTATTTTAATTTTGCTGATTGCAAAGCACAAATTTAATGTGTGTATTTTTCTTAATTATTTCATCCTGCACTCAGAAACTTGAGCAAAGAATGAAAACCATATTTAGTTTTTGTCCCGAAAAGGAAGCTTGTCTTTAAGAGAGAAACGTACTACAGGAAAAGGCATGAGCAACAGCAGTGCACATCCACTCAGGCAATGAAAAGTATATTAAGACCACAGAAAGACCCAAAGCACACAACATACACACAAAATATGTGCTCTCCACCATGGGTACACACAGAGTATTAAGATGCATGACCAAAGAAGTGTCCAGAGATCACAATGAAAGTGATAGTGAATGGTAATATGATTTGAAACATTTTGAGAAAATTGCAATATTAAATATAAGGCTCTGTTGGAAAAAAAGGTACTTCTCTGAATGTGTTTGGGAATCTGCTTTATCTGTCTTCCTTTATCAAAACTGGTGATTTCTTGTTAAGAAATAATAAAGAGTTTTCAGAAAACACAGCTTCACTCGGTGCACTGTAGGGCTATGGTGTCAAAACACAGAATGGTGGTGTCAGTCACCCTGATTCTATGCCAGCTATGAAAAATTGGGCACTGCAAGGGTGACAAGCATGTTCTTGGGTCTTAATTGTCAACTGTAGTAATCAATAACTTTTATTTATCTGTCATTTTTGTCCTGACCTGCCAAGTATTCATATATAATTGAGCTTTCATAATTTTAATTAAATATTTTATTCTATTACAGCTGTCCCAATTTTTCCCCTTTGTCCTCCTCTGCCCAGCCCCACCCCACTCCCACAGCCAATCCCCACACCATTGTCCATGTCTATGGGTCATTCATACATTTCCTTCTCATAATTTTAAAGTAAATTTTAGTTGTCTTCCTCTTTAGTTTTTTTCTTCATCATATGGAAGATTCTGCCTATACTTTGTCTATACATCATGTCCCTTGGATCAACTTTCTCAAATGCCATATTTAGCTGTCTTTTTGCTTCCACAGGCAGTTTCTGTTCTCAGCACTGTTCACTGGCACACCACTTGTTGGCTCAAGATAAGGAATTTGTAAAGAGTCCATAGAGTAAATGTCAAAGTGGCCAGAGTTTGAAACCACAATAATGCAGCTTCATCATCTTACTTTATCTAGAGATATCATTTCCAGGCGTGTGACTCTTGGTATTTAATGCTCTGTATCAGTGGGGATTCGCTGCCCTTTTGTGCTTTGCTCCATGGTGCTCTTTCAGATGGCTTGGATAATTAAACTTCTTTCTGCCTTTTACTTCTAGATCCCTAGTAGTTTATTTATGTATTCTGAAGCTGAATAAAATGTCTCAGAGTTAATTTTCGAGAAGCCAGGGGTCACTCTTAGTGTTCCTCAGTCTTAAAGGTTGGTTTATAAGGTGCACTTGGAGAGGCATCATCATTTACCTTCATCAGTCAATTAACACATTGTCAGAATCTTCATACTGCACTGAGATTCATAGCCCTCGTAGTGGAAGCCAAACAAAACAAGGTGATTTAGAACTATTGTGTCAAGAATATACCGATGCTGGTGAGGCCAGGCAGAGTGGAGCCAAGAGGTCCGGAGCAGTGTAAAGGTCATTGGAGTCACTTGCCCATATGCAGCTCCTTCTTTGTTAGAGCCGGCCCCACCCACCCCAGCATGCTCTTGCCCTCACCAGGTTGGCTCCCCTGTGCTCAGCTTCAGCACCTTGGCCCAGAACAATGCTAAAAGTAACTGGGCCCTGGGCTTCTGGAGTGATTGGGCAGCCCCTTTCACGTCTCCTGAAGAACAGCTCTATGGTGAGCCACCTGATCCTCTACGATATTGCTCATATACCCTGAGTGGCTACAGATCTGAGCCACGTTCAGACCAGAGTGACTGTGAAAGGCTATCCGAGACATGAGCAGCCACCAGACTTCCTGAAAGGTTGTGATTTGGTGGGTATCCCGACAAAACCAGGCAGGACACAGGATGACCTGCTCAACAGCAATGCCACAGTCGTGGCCACCCTGACTGCTGCTGAGTGCAGCATTGCTCTGAGACCATGATCTGCATCATTTCAAATCCTGTTAACTCCACCATCCTGATCACAGCTGAAGTTTTCAAGAAACATGACATCTACGACCCCAATAAGATCTCTGGGGTGACAACCCTGGACGTTGTCAGCATCAACACCATTGTCGCAGAACTGAAGGGTTTGGATGCAGCTGGAGTCAATGTTTCTGTCACTGGCAGCTGTGCTGGGAAGACCATCATTCCCCTGATTTCTCAGTGCACTCCCAACGTGGACTTTCCCCAGGATCCGATGGCAACCCTCCCTGGGGAAAACCAGGAGGCCAGCACAGAGGTGGTCAAGGCTAAAGCTGGAGAAGGCTCTGCCACCCTGTCCATGGCATATGCTAGGGCCCAGTTTGTCTTTTCCCTTGTGCAAGCAATCGACAGAAAGGAAGGAGTTGTTGAGTACTCCTTTAAGTCCCAAGAAATGGACTGTCCCTACTTCTCCACACCATTGCTGATGGAGGAAAGGGGCATCAAGAAGAATGTAGGCATTGGCAAATTGCCCCTTTCAGGCAAGATGATCGCTGAGGCCATTTAAGAGCTGAAAGCCTCAATCAAGAAAGAAGACTGTAAAAAGAACATGAAATGAGAAAGCAGTTACTGAGCAATCCTTTTCCTTAACTTACGAACACATCATGTCACTATCAAGTCATTTCAGATATGTTTGTATTTCAGTTTGCTTTGATGATGAGTGTTGTATTCACATTACCATCCCTTCCAAATCGTAGGTCAGTCTACCGGTGCCTCAATAAGAAACAGGCTTTGATATTCTTTAAAAAAAAAAAAGAATACGCTGATACCAGTTAAGGTAGACAATGCTGACTAATCATTGCTAATGGGACCAAAACTAGTGACAACTCGAGCCTGATGTGACAACTTGAGTGGACATGAAAGAAACACCATTTTCTTGGACACCATGTAATGTGCTTAAGGATAAGGAAGAAACTTGGGATTTTCAAAAATCTCTCAGCAGCTGCTTTGATACAGCTACTTGCAGTAGGGGTGAGTCCTGAGAGGCCTGAGAAGATGCAGATGCAATGCTTCCTCAACTTTAACTTATACATGAATCACTATGGGTCCATTAAATGAAGATTCTGATTCAATAGGTCTGGATGAGAGAGGCCAGTGGTCTGCACTTCTAGAGAACCCTCAGGTAAATCCAGTGCTGCTGGCATCCTTGGACCACACTTCGTGTAACAAGAATTGAGAGCACTAGGGGTGGAATCTACTGAATGGGCAGGTGGGGAGAGGAGGGAGGGATGGGGCTGGCAGAGAATAGGGGGTAAATATGGTTCTGATGAGGCAAGCAAGATCTGGAAGGCTTTACTCTTCATCGTGCTGCACCCCTTCCTCATGACTTCTCAAGTACTTAGAAAGTTTAGTAATCCAAACTATATAGTGCTATTTGATGTTTTTTTTTCCTGAAAATTGGTGAAGGGGCTGACATTTGTACCTAGGGTGTTTAAGGGTAGAATTGAGCATTTGACTTGTTGTGGAACCACTTAAAGAGAAGAACAGAAGAAGCAAGGGTTTGGGAAAGGAATTTAGACTCCGAAGAATCATGAAATTAGATTCAAATGAAGTTTACCTTAAACTCCCAGGGACGAGAAGGCCCTAGATGACATCTGCATTATAATGATATAATAATTATAATGAGTGCTTACCACATGCCAGACATTACACATTATATAAATTACCTCATTAATGCTCACAACTCGAAGATGTAGGTATCACCCCATTTTATAAAGAAAGGAATGGAGGCTAATGGCATGCCCAAATCCATACAGTCAGTAGGTTCCAGAGTGAGTATCTTAACCTTGGTCTGGCTGAACCGAAACCAATTCCTAACTTTGTTCACCAAAGAGTGCTTAACAACAAAACTTTCTCAAGTAATAAACCAGGCAAAACCAAGTATAACTTCTTTTAAGATCTTCATGATGATTTTCTTTCAATGTCCCCTAAGATTTTCAAGTTCTCTAGATTGATTTTTACAAAGGACATTTTAACTTGTGAGCAGATATAGTTTCTATTTTGTCCACATTTATAGAATTATTGTAATCTCCATGGGAGGGGCAGGGGATGTGAAACAGTAGGTTATGGAAAAGTTGAAAAAAAGATTCAGGGAATGACAAAAAGCACTGGTCTTCATATCATCCTGATAGTTCTACCTATATTTGTTTGGATCTGAATTAGCTGACATTTGAATTGTGACAGACTGCTGACAAATCATGCTGCACTACTAACTCACTTTACAGACACATTTTAGAGGTGAAATATAGAGGTGAGAGCTACACTGAAATACAATTCCTAAGAGGAACATTTCTCCACTAGCCCCAGTTCCCTAGCATTGCTGACATTTAAGACCTCCTTTTGGAAATTCCAGAGAGAAATCGCTTAACTGCACTCTTGTACTTGGAAGTGCAAGTATAAATTGCTCCACAGACCCTTTCTACTTAATCCTTTTTTAATTTCAGCCTTTCCTTCAATTAACTTTGAGCCACCACTATACTTGAGATGTATACATTTGGGGTTCACTCCTTTTCCCATTAATAATGTGAATCCTTCAGACCACAAAGGAGAGGAGGGACCCACACTTTCTAACGAAAACTGCCTTATACCACAGATATAGTCCCTATGAGGAGAGCACTTGAGAAGGGCTTCCAGCCACAACTCTGAGACTGTGAATACTACAAAACATGAACCCATGGGAGAGAATACAACAGTGCCAATCATCATGGATGAAACTGGTTTTCAGAAGAGAAACTGACCCTGTTGCTGTCTAATTTGGGAAGAGGGCGTGTTCTAGGCAGGCATTTCTTTGAATTTTTCTACCTAGTCACAAGTGTTTTCATTCAAATATCCAAGGATTAAAGATCTCATTGAAAACTCACCAAGGAGTGAGCACAGATGGCTATAGGGTAAAATCTAAAGTCACATAGGAGGCTTAGCTAATGAACTCCAAAGAGCAATGGAAAGGGTGAACGATTGCCCACTGTAATTCCTGATAATGATGATTTCATCTCTGCTCTAACTTCCCTTGGCTTGTGTTGAAGTCAAGGGCTAAGTGATGGTTCAACACTAATCCCCTACACGCTCCATCAAGCATAAGCTAAACCTGTTCATCCCACCAAAGTACTCAGCTATTTGGGGTAGCCATTTCTCAGGCTTCCAGCGGTCTATTTCAGTTCAGTCCTCAACCATGGTGCACACCAGGAGAGGTGGAGAAGTGATGTGTCAGGCTGATGGTGGCCAAGCATTATCGAAATGCTACCAGGATGATAATATGTTGGTAGGTGAGCACCTGCTTCAGAGTAACCAAAAACTTCAATTTATTGTTGTAGCAACAAGAAGACAAAAAAGTTTTAAAACGCAGTCGTGAGGTGCTTAAAGTGCTTATACCTGGTCATTTCTCCACAAAGCTGTGACTACAACAAATAAAATATAGATATGAAGGAAGATCTGTGCCGATAAGTGCTTGTTATTAAGGAAAGAGAGGCTTGAAAACATGGAGAAAACATTTAGATTTAGTCCCACTAGAAATGTTAGAATTTTCCCTGTATTCCTACCTCCTGGGCATCCAATTCACACTTCTTTCATTACAATAAACATATTTATTTAAAACTAATCACCCTTCAACTCCAGTGGCCTCCTGTGTTTCTGCTTTCAGGATTTATTTCCTTTCTTTGTGGGTGAGTAAATTATTATGGCCATAGTTACTACTGCAAAACAATTAACTTGAAATCAAAACATCAACGCATAGTGTGAGTGTGCTGTTACTGACTTAAATTAAACTGATTTAACAATATACATTTTCAATTGGAAAAGACATTAGAAAATGATGGAATTGCATTTTCTGAAGGTGGAATTTATGTTCTTATTTTTTTTAAAAAAGAATAGCAATTATTACTCACAATATTTGTGATAACTATAAGCCAAGAACAATGCAACAAGCAATCTCATAATGCAATACAGAACATACTATGACCTGGAATTCTCTTGGACATAATTAATTATCACAAATAACATGCAAGTCTCAGGATATAATGGTTTTATTCCCATCAGAATCCTAGCAAGGACCTCAAGGACAAAATATAGTATAGAGAGTAAACGACTGAAGTATTCTTTGTTTCTAATTTCTAATGTATTTTGCCAACATTATCTGTTATACTGAAAAAAAAAGTTGGTGGATATTTCTAATCTTTTTAATGATTGGTTCATTGTTTCCCCCTTCATTCTATTTCTTCCTTTCTGAGAGCAAACAGGTCTAACCAGTGCATGCCTGGATGTGATCCCAGTGCTGAAAGTCCACGGTGTAGTAAGACCTTTCTAGGATCTGGGAAGAAGAACACGACTCAAAGAGCTGAGCAAAACAGCTTGTTCCTGATGGGTGGAGCCTACTCCATTCGGATGGTGATCTGGATTCAGAATAACTGGAGGACACCTGTCCACTGCCTGCCTAAAGAAGGAGTAGAAGAGGCTGCTGTGACAATGACAAGACTGGTTGGTGACTTGAACCATGTATGACATTCTTGGGCTCATTTCTGAAAACAGTCAATTATTTCTGCTTAGTCCCTAATGGATTAAGTCCCCTCTGGTTTATCCCAAACCACGAACTTTAGTAGGTGGACATTTCAACTGCTAAGCAAATGTAGAGAGGGTGCCCTTGCTGACAGACTACGAACAGACAACATGACATTTACTCCTCTTTATTTTCTTAGGATACGTTCAAAGTCTGGAAAATGCTCCCCCTCCCCATCTCCTCCACACCCTCTACCTCCGGCCAGGATACATTTCTACTTTTCTGATGAATTTCCCAATCTATGCATCCAACCTCACCCCTCACACTGTTGCCCCATTTTTCTGGCCTGACTGATTCGAGCATGGGGCTGATCTCTTCCTTTACTTCAGGGTCTACAGAATGACTCCTTTCTGCCTTCCCCTGGCTGCACAGCTCAGACAGAGTCATGCATCAGAGTTCTGTGACTCCAATTTTCAACAAGCTCCTTTAAAAAAATGTCATCTCTTTATTTTTAGAGAGGGTAAGGGAGAGAGATAGAGAGGGAAAGAAACATCAGTGTGTGGTTGCCCCTTGAGCGCCCCCTACTGGGGACCTGGCCCACAGCCCAGGCATGTGCCCTGACTGGGAATTGAATCAGTGACCCTCTGGTTCTCAGGCTGGCACTCAATCCACTGAGTCACACCAGCCAGGGCAATTTTGATGGACCTCTTACACTGCAAGAGAGAGCTAAGGCCCTTAGACTTTGGCCCATTGAGGTCCAGGGATAAGGGTGACTATTGTGACATGGTGTCCTAGGTTAAGCTCACATGAAAGAGGGGGCATCTGGCCTTCGTGTGACACTATAGTGCAGGGTCAACAAAGTCAGTGCTTCTAAGAGGTCTCCAGCAAATTCTCTTGAGCTAAAGACTTTTTTTCATATACTTCTCAGATTCCACTTATTTATTATTTTACTCATACTTCACTTATTTCTCAGATAAGGTTCTATTTCAGTCCTTGTTTCTACCTTTCTCTCTCTCTCACACACACAGACACACACACACCCCTTAGTATCACCTCTGATTCCACTTCTACCCAGGTAACTTTTTTTGTAGGTTTCATTCCATGTTTACTAATTGCTGAAATCCCCCACTCTACTTTTTCCATCTTTAGGGTAAATGCAGGTCCACCATCTCTCATTTGAAACCTTTGGGGCTAGTTGTATTAAGGAATTCAGACTTGTCCAGATTTTCGAAGGATACTATGGTGCACATTCTGTGAACTAGACAATACCCAACAGGGAATGTGGCTACCTATCTATTCACACTAAGTGGGACAAATAAAAAATAAATAGCCTCAGATCAATTGGAAACTATGTTTCCAAACAAATAATTTTCCAACAAACTTACAAAAAAATAAAACCCTTTGTCTTGAGAGCTTTTCATTTTTTTGAAAGTCGAGATTAAGGATGGTTGATCTGTATTATGTAGTACACATTCTACAAATGATTAACAGAAAAAATGGAGCATTTTAGGAGAATTGGCTTTTTGTTGTTAAAATGGCTTATTTTCCTAATTTTGGAGACAGTGCAGAGACAAGTTTGTAGGTAGTACAAAGAAGGATGGAGTCACTCCAGTAAGCAGTTGAGAACAAGCCAGAAAAATTAAGCAAAAGGAGGGTGGGGGTGGCAAGAGTCAGGGTGGAGGAGGAAGAAAGCCAAATTTAGAAGGAGTAAAGATGAAGAAAAAATATCAGCTGACTAGAAATGGAACTTATTAAAGGGCAGGTGATAGAACTTGAAGAAAAAACATTTCTTTATAACTTCAAGGGCATGGTCAAGAAATTTTCTTAAATATTATTTTTAAAAGTACATTACAAGCCCATGAACATAAAACCAGGTAATAGAAATCTATCACAAGCCTGGCCGTCCCTATTAATCATCCTGGTTTTTAACTTTTCAGTGTTCCATTAGGAACCATTTTCAAGGAGAAGCACTTAGGCTTCTTCCTCCTTGGGAGGTTGGGAGGCCAAGAAGCCTGTTAGAGGTTAGAGGTTAAGGAGCTCAGAGGGCTCGAGGTATTCTTTATTAATGGCAATAAATACTGTAATTGAGGGGAAAGTTACCAGTTCTCTAATTTCCAAATACAAGAAAACTATCGTTTTAATGTCACATTGGATTGGTTCTTCTTCTCAAGTCATTTGGCACTAACTGATTGTTTCTTACATTCAAAATGCTGCCTGGGGCCCTGGCCAGGTGCCTGGGTTGGTTGGAACATGATCCTATACACCAAAAGGTTGTGGGTTCGATTCCACATACATAGGTTGCCAATTTAATCCCTGGTTAGGGCAGTCCAGGAGGTCACAATCTGTTTCTTTCTCACATGGATGTCTCTCTCTCTGTCTCTGTCTTTCTCAACCCCTCTCCTTTCTTTTCTCTCTAAAATCAATAAGCATATCCTCTGGCGAGGATTAAAAAAAATGTTGCTTGGGTCAAAATGTCCTCAGCCCCAAGGAAAGATGTGGTTAGAAAGAAAGAAATGGTTATTAACAAATCTATGAAATCCTGAAGTGTCAAGGACCATGCTTTCATTAAAAGAGAGGAGGCATTTCTTCCATTCTTCTGATCTTAACCACTACTTTGAGTTTCTCATCAAATTTTTCAGATGATCCACCAATCACAAGCTGACCTAGTTAATCAAAAAACTGCAAATTCAATTTCAAGGGGTGTTTATTTCCCAGGTATAGATTTTAAAAAATAGAGCGTCTCCTTAAGAACAGGAGCAAGGTCATATTTGGTTGAATCTTTAGCCCCCAGCGTACTATAGGTTTTCAATGCACATGTGTAGATTGATTACTTAAAGATATGCCACTTTTCCTATGCCAGGCCCTGGGCTAGGTCTTGCGGAGCACAGGAAGAGGTTAATGCCCACGGAGGAATTCAGATCCAACTTGGCATAAGGCAAAGCAAAAGAATAACGGTTTTAGTCAACACCCAATCAAAGAAGAGAGCAGCGGGGAAGCAAGTAAGGGTTACCTCACGTTTTGCAGGAGCTTTCAATACCATTTTAGCGCCTGCATTCCCCCGAGTAATCGCCTTTCGCAGGGGGCGTGAAAGGAGGCAAATCCAGAGAATAGAAGCAGTTTCAGAGGGAAAGTTAGGAAATAGGGAAAACTGAGGGATTCTTGGGTCCGAGACTGGGTCCATCCTGGGTTTGAAAAGAGAGGACAAAATACCTATTGTCACGTTTCTTCTCCTTTCTCCAAATCCGCCAGCGTAAGAAACTAACGGGGCGGTAGTGCGGGGCGGATGGTGTTACATCACTTCTTACTCCAATGGCTACAGCCCTGGAAACCTAGGAATCCACAGCTGACGCCTTCTAGACAAGGACCCACTCTAGCTTGCTAAGAAAACGAAACCCACGTGATGGCTGGGCGTGGGGATGGAAAGCCAGAAGACCCCAAGTCCGCGCTGCCAGGGGCGGGGTCGGGGACCCGGCAGTTTCGAGGAATTGCCCCGTGCGGCCGGTCCTGGGCGCAGGGCTTGCACTGGGTTCCTCGCGCGCGCGCTGAGCAACGGGGAAGAGGACTCGCTCTGCGCGCGGCGCGCGAGGGGCACAGAGTGAGACCTAAGTGGCGCGCACCGGACAGGGGCGGGGCGGGGCGGGGCGGGGCGGGGCGAGGTGGGGCGGGGCGGGCGCGAGCTTGGAGCGCTGGGAGTCGTGAGCTGAAGTCTGACGCCGCTTGGGCGGGGACCGCCGCCCCGCCCCTTTCGGCACGGCCTCCCGCTGCCCCGGGAGGGGTCGGGGCGGAGCGAGCCGGGCTGCGCTGGGGCGGAGCGGGCGCCGGCGCGGGCTGATCGCGGCGCGGGATCAGTGGCGAAGGTCCGTGGTGGGATCGGCAGCGCTGCGGCTACCGACGACCTCGCCCCGGCCGGATACCTCCCTCGCCCCGGCCGGATACCTCTGCAGACCAATTTTACAGCGGCGGGAGGCGCGGAGCCCGGAGGGAGCGATCCCCGCGTGCGGCGCCGCGGCTGCTTCCCTTCGAGGGAGGTCGGGCTCCCAGCTCTCCGGATTCGTCTGGCGTCCTCGCCTCCCGCGGGCCGGCCGACTGCGGCGCCCCGGGCATGGCTTCGGCGGGCAGCGGCATGGAGGAGGTGCGCGTGTCGGTGCTGACCCCGCTGAAGCTGGTCGGGCTGGTGTGCATCTTCCTGGCGCTGTGTCTGGACCTGGGTGCCGTGCTGAGCCCGGCTTGGGTCACGGCCGACCACCAGTACTACCTGTCCCTGTGGGAGTCCTGCCGGAAACCCGCCAGCTGGGACATCTGGCACTGCGAGTCCACGCTCAGCAGCGGTGAGGGCCCGGCGCGCCGCGACCCCTGCCTCCCGCCCGGGACTGCCCCGCGCCCCACTGTCAGGACCACCACTACCTCTTCCCCGAACCTTCTGTGTCCCCTACCCTTGTCTGCCCCGCTCCGTCCTGGCCTTTCGGGGATCCTCGGGCTCCAGCCACCTCCCTGATGCCCACCTCTCCCCTCTCCCCGGTTCTAGTCCCCAACCAAACCCAATGCGACGTCCCGCACCCTCCCCCCCCTCCTCCCGTGGCCTTTCCTCGGGCTCAAGAGTAACACGAATGCTCTTTGGGGGTAATTGTTATCATTTAAGGTGAGAACCATGTGGCTGTGTTAAAAATGCAACGGCTTCCCCATCTCCTTTAAAGGAGAAAGCAAAAACGCCCCAACTCCACCAGGATGCCAGGGGCTCTCGGTCTTCCGCGCCTTCTTCTCCCTCATCTCTCCGCGGGAATCCGCCCGAGTTTACCTCTTAGTGCCCGCGTTCCTGCCTCTTCTGCTCCACTTTACCTGGCTTCCCCCGCAATGAGTTTAGGCTCGGACTTTATTTTCTAACATTTTTGAGAGATATGGAGAGTTGGGAGAGGGACAGGCTTAATTTCTTTCCCCCTTTTTTGGTGACACCATCGTTGCTTGTGAGTTGCCTTTCTCTCCCAGCACAAGTACCTTCTCTGTCCTTCAGACCTTTCTCTTCACGAACTAACAGAAGCCTGGAACCTCGTACCTTTTTCAGCCAGCACTGAAAGCTGCAAATGGGTAGGGTGGGGGTGGAGAAGAAGGTAGTCACTGAGGCCACCAGATTGCCTTACTCTCCTTGAACCCCATTTGCTTTCCCCTGCGCCCGAGTTATGCCCATAGCAGAAATGCCTACTTCCGATTTCCTGCTGCAAAGCCTTGCTAATATTGATTCTTTAGCTGCTGTCAGTACAGAGAAAGGGGAATAAAGGGAGAGGAGCTACCCGTGATTTTACACACTTACACACACCCCTGAGAAACTCATTAAATTCCTTCGTGCAGTTTCGTGGCCTTGGGACTATTTATAAAGCTTTACCAGAATGTTTCCAATTCCAGGAAAGTTGAAATAGCATAAAATTCACAAGAGTCTAATTGACTTTTGTCTTTGGTTTCTTGTATAAGAGAGATTAGTTCACTTGCTTAAGTTTCTTCCATAAATTTGATTTTTCTGTTTACAAAAGGCTTTTTCTTTGATATTTCCTCAAAATTCCCATTGAAGGGTTTCGGCTTTGTTGCTTAATTCACTGTGGAGGGTACTGGTTGGCAGCAGGAGGTCAACATTTAGGTCTTTTAATTCTTTAAGGGTTGCTTGTTTACAACTAAAGATGAAATAAATTCGGTAAAATGCCTTTCTTCAGTAACCAGGGAATCCAAATAAACTTTGGGGAAAATATCTTTTCTTTCCCCCGTCCAATAGAAATGGAAATTTATGTAGGAATGCCAGCTTCAGCATGTCTCCTTAGCAACGTGAGTCTTTTGCCCCTTTCCCACTGCCTCCTGAAATAATAGCCCCTGATTGCATAAAGACTTTCCAGCTAGGTTAGAGAAACCAGCTTCAACTCCCAGTTTCTTTTCAGGCCTGGATCCTGTTCTCTTGGCCAGGAATGTGGGGTATGGGGATAAGCCAGCTTGGGTTTGTTGAGCAGTATGCAGCGCTTGCTAATCTCTCCTTAATTGCCTCCATACCCAATTATCTCGGCTCCCCCCCCCCCCCCCATCTTCTCTAGGCCAGGAAGTAGGGAGACACCGAGCTTAATGCAAAAGTGTTGGTAATGGGACTGGGCAAGGTACAAATCTGAGGCAAGCACAGTTGCTGATGTTTCCCTCAACCTGTTATTCTGCCCTCTTGCTGAAACTCGTACCCCTGCATTGACTTCTATTTGGGTTCTTGAAAATCAGCTTTAGTTTCCTTTTGCTTCCAAAATAGTTTATATGCTAGAAAAAGTATACTTCATAAACACATGGGGGTGGGGTGGGGAGTAGACATGGTATTTTTTAGGGTATCTGGGACAAGTTGTTGGCTTTCTTAATGTAGCAGCAGTTCACTTTTGCCTCCCCAGGGTGGTATGTGGTGGGGTTGGGAGGGGAACGCTATGGGAAATTGCTAACGCTCCCCACTTTCAAAATCAGTTTTCTTCAAATGCTCTGTGGACTTGAGGCTTCTGGCCACCAGTGTTTTGAAACGAAAGGGTCAGCTTGAATTGAAAACAAGTGGTGCTTTTCTAGCCTGTTCCAAAGGGCCAGCAGCTTTTCTCAGTCTGTTTGCTGTGTGTAGTAGCAGAAAGCAGGGAAAGAAATGTATTCTTGCAGATTTTAAGAGACCCACTTCATTGTTTCTCAAAACAAATTATCTCTGGAGGAACCAGCAAGGACAGTTTTACAGAAGGCCATTCACCAGGATTTTCAGGGCTTAATTAAAAACCTTTGTCTTAATTAGAATTAAACTGCCCAGAAGCGGCCAGCTTGTATTTACAGAAAGGAAATTTCAGGAATGTTTCTACTGATGCGGACGACAGTCTGTCCTACTTAGGCCCAGTTCCTACAGAAACTTTCCCCATAGCCATTATTTTTAAAGCTGCATTTTAATGTTGGTAGCACACATGCATCGTGCGCTGCTTATAACCTGCTTTATGCTTCTAAACCAAAGCAGAACCATGGCTTTTGTGTCCTGGTGCACTGAAGGTTGCGTCAGCACTTCTAGTAGGAACCAGTAATCCGGGTGTCAGTCAGCCTTAATGCTTTCTCCCATGTCCCAATTCAGTATATGCAGGGGCGGGCAGTCCAGGCATTTATCTTAAAATTTTAGTTTTCCAAATGAGACAAATGAGAAAATGACTGACTGACTGCCATTTGCAGTGGAAACAAACAAACAAAAACTAAGAATATGCTTGTTAGGAAGTTTAGAAGCCATACTACTTGTATGGCTGCTGGCCATAGATTTTCTAAGGATAGTTTTCCCCACTACTGACTCTGGCTTTTAATAAATCCTTTTAATTCATGTTCAGTCTTATTTTTTAAATGATAGTAATGTTTTAGACTTCTGCTTAGTGACATTTAGTTGTGATAACTTTTTAAAAGAATATGTTTGTTAGGGTTTCACGGCCATAGCAATTACAGGAGAACCCTTTGTGCAAATAGGATTATTCAAGTGTATACAGTCTGCTGCCCTGAACTTGACATCAAATGTGCTGTATAACCTCTAGGGTGATTTTACATTTATTCTTTAAGATTTATAAATATGGAGCTATTTCATATAAAACAGATTGCTTTTTTAATGTTTGTGTGACTTATTGACTAAGCAGAAAGCAAGGGCATGCAGATGGCCAAATGAAACAAATTTTACTGAGTAATTTTGGGTTGGGATGTAACAAGTGTGTTTTATCCAGTTTTCCATCCACAAAATACTTGATCAAGTAGTTAGTGCCTTTTCAAGGAATATTGTTAACATCATCCCTGCACTGTCCTAAAAATAGCTGCATTTGTAACATGAGTCACTGGCAGTTTTGAAATGGCAGTGTGCCGTATGCTAATAACAGGTGAATATTATTATTTTCAGTTGACAAGAGATTATTTTAAGAGTGATTTATATGTAGCTCCTTTTTTAAGTGGTAGTATAAAAATCCACTTTAAGAGGCATTATAAGAAAACCTGTCTTGGGTGGTAGTTTAAAATAAACCTAACTGCCTAAACACCTGAAAATCTTAGGAAATCTGAGATACAGTACTTCTGAGTTCATCTGTGCATATTTTAAACCCATACCTTAATTGAGAAATGGCATTTAATTGGGAAAGCTCACAGCGCAATTTGCTCCAGGGACGGTTCAGCTTGTTGCTTAAAATGAGTTGATACTGATGCAAGTTTACAAATAGCTCAGCAAGCCTGGAAGTCACAACACTTATACCCTCTTCTGGCTTCCTGTGAAAGAACACAAGTAGAACAAATGCTGTATGTGTTTTTTTAACCTACACAGTTTAGATGGGTGGGAAAATTACACAAAGAGTAGCACTTAGCACCAAAACTTTCTCAAGTAATAAACCAGAGAAAACCAAGTATAACTTAGTTCAAGATCTTCATGATGATTTTCTTTTCACAGCTTCTTAGATTGTCAGGTTCCCTAAAATGACTTTTACAAAGGATATTTTAATTTGTGGGCAGATAGGATTCCTCTTTAGCTCCCATTTATAGAATGATTGTAATCTCCAGGGCGCCATTTAGATCAATCTTTGTCAGCTAAGGGATTTGAAGGGTGTGTGAGAAGCCGGGCCTTTCGTAAAACATTTCAAAACAAACAAAAACATGTCTTAAGCAACAGATTTTGCCTGCTGTCAGGAATACATTTTAGGAATTTCTTTCAAGTTTCTGTTTAACAGTAAGGCCACTTAGCAAGACCGTAGATACACATCTGGTGCTACTAGATATATAAGTGAAAAGGATTATCGTGCTTCAAAATAAATCCCTGGAGTACATTACCTAAACAGCGCAGTAAACTTCTTTGTGAACTATGCTAAATTATAACATATAGTCCTCTAGGAGGGTAGAGGAGTCTTGTAAATGCATCAGGCTTTGGATTCAAAATGCCCTGAAACTGGCCACTTATACCAATCATGTGAGCTCACACAACTTAACTCTTCAAATGGTTTCTTTTTTTTTTTTAGATTTTATTTATCTTTTAGAGAGGGAAGGGAGGGAGAAAGAGAAACATCAATTCCAAATGGTTTCTTATGAAGATTAAATATACAAAAGTACATGCTCATTAAGGTTGTATCTCTTCCTCATTATATATTCAGAAAACAAACCCAAAGTAATTTTTTTTTCAATAAATGAGGACTCTTTCCCCCTTAAATGGCACACTTTCTTTGCATTGTACACTGTTAGTTTCAAATTCAACTTTTGATATGCGTTACTTAGCATTTAACAGTGCTCTTGGCATTGACAGATCATGACCACAGATAAAAGCTACCTGTTATTCACTACTGTATGGGCCAGGCATGTCGAGTATTCCCAATGTCACAATAAAGTTGCGAAGTAGCAACTGTTATCCCTACATACTTTGGAAGAGACCAGGGGTTTTTATAAGTTTACTAAGATCTTGATCAGTGGTAAAGACAGGATTTATCCAACAGTTCCGGTTATTAATGCTGGGAAACAAACCACCGCAAAAGTTAGTAGCATAAAATAACCATTATTTCATTGTGCTCATGTCTTCTGTGGGTCAGGAATTCAGAGAGGGCATAAGGGCTTGTCTCTGCTCCAGGACTTGTGGGGCCATAGCCAAGGGTGACTTGAATGTCTAGCAACTGGAACATCTGGAAGTACAGGCTCCTCTTCCAAATGGTTTGACTGGGTTTGGCACCTTGGTAGGAATGGCTGGGAGACTGGATAAGCTGGGACTGGCCCTTCTAGCATGGTGGTCTCAGGGTAGTTGGATTTCTTACAGGATGAGTGGTTTTGTCCAGAGCCAGGGTCCTAAGAGAAACAGGCTGTGTCTGAACTAGCCTGGAAAATCACAGAGGAGCCGTATAGCCAACCCTGATTCCAGAGGACAGACAGTTGGACTCCACCTCTTGATGGATCAGTGACACTGCCACATTGTAGATGAGCATGCATGATAGGAGATGCTTTTGGGCCACGTTTACAGCATATATTTTGACACTGGAACCTCACTGCAAGTCTGCTTTCTTACCCTGTTGCCTCCAAAGAACAAAGACAACTAACTACATAGCTTCTTTCTTTAAGGGCTTTGAATAGATTATATAAATAATGTTTGGCTAGGGCAAAAACTACCCTCAGCCAACACATGGCTTTGATGATTGCTCACTTATAAGCAGTTACTTTGGATTTGGAATCAAATAAACTCAAAAATCTAACCTGTCCACAAATAACTTTCTTCTCATCCTTGACTGACAGACTCAAATGACCAAGGACCAAACTGATTAAGAATCTGGACTGTAATCTGCTGCTTCATATTGCCTGATAAAATTTTAGTATTTTTTTAAAGTTTTGTGAGCCTGGTGAGATGCTTTGTACACAAATACTGAAACATTAAAATTCTAGATAGGAGCCAAGTCTTGTAGCTCTAGAGAGAATTGGAGTTACAGAGTAGTTTTTTGTTCTCTTAAAAAAAAAAAACATAATTCTTCACCTGATAACTGCCCATATGCTGAATTGCAGACGCATAGCACATTTGGAATAGGAAAGATTTTAAAAATCAGCCTGCCCTATCTAATTTGTTGCATGGATTAAGAAAACTGAGGCAAGGCACAATGTTGGTAGATTGTATTTAGCCACAGTATTTTTGCAGGGCAGGTTTTCAAAAATTTCCTGTAATATTTCAGAAAATTATCTCTTAGTGTTTGAAGGATTGTTGAATACTGTCATATATGCAATTTTAGATAAAGAGGTTAAGGCCTACACATGAAATAGATGTCCACTTTTTATAACATTATCATCCAAAATTTGACTTCACATACAATTGTGAGTCTTCAAATAGACTCATATGTGGATAAGCTAGTTAAATTTTAGATGTTTATTATCATCAAATATACCTTGTTACCATCGCTGGTCCTTAAAAGTCAGCAAAGATTTTTTTTCTTTAGGTTTCTCCATGGTAGAGTATTCAAAGCAACTACTTAATTTTAAGTTGAAAAATAATCCCAAAAGTATGTGGGAGCCAGCCATGTAAGCTTCTCACATGGATTAAATGAATATAAGTTTCACTAGGTCAACTTATTACTGCATTTTGGTTTTATTTTTAAAAAGATATTTATCAAAAGAGACTGATTTTTCCCTAAGCAGAATTTCATCCTCACATGTCAAAACCACTGACATTTAAATCTTGACCAGTCTTGACAAAGTACTGGATCATCTCCCGTGAGTATTAGACAAGGACACTTTTTCTTACCTCTATTGTTCCTATATTTGTGTGGGATTTTGAAATACTTGTAGATGATCAAATTTTTCTTCTATTACAATCTTGCCTTTGGCACCAAAGACTCCCGTTAAGAAAACAAAACAAAACATCCTACAAAAATGTGGCATCATGGTTCCCACAGAACAAGGGAAATTACCCAGAAGACTATTTTTGTTTCTACCAGGTTATTAACTTATGAGGTTTAAAA
This sequence comes from Phyllostomus hastatus, assembly GCF_019186645.2. Classification (NCBI taxonomy): domain Eukaryota; kingdom Metazoa; phylum Chordata; class Mammalia; order Chiroptera; family Phyllostomidae; genus Phyllostomus; species Phyllostomus hastatus. Next base: position 203,253 of record NW_025334016.1, on the reverse strand, counting down.
TGATCGTTTAATGAGCCATGTTTCAAGATGATGTCACAAATACTGATTCTGTCTTTTCAAAATATATGTTTTTTAGGAAAAAAATGTTAAAAATGAAGTTGGGGCCTCTGGGTCCTATCTATGCACAGAAAGGAACACCCAGAAAAGAACTTAAATTTCCATCAAAGAAGATGTTATTGCTATCATGTTTTAAGGTCCCTAAACCAAATGTTCATCAAAATGCTGCCATGCTGCATTGTGAATGCAACCTGGAGTCTATTCCTAGCACCATTAGGTGACTTACAGAGAGGTAGAAATGACCTCTGTCCTCTTACCTGTCTTCTCACATGTACCCAAGGAGTTAACTTCACTGAAACATACTCATTGGTTTCCTAGTAGTGAGTAGGCATGAAACTGGTCCAAAATCGGACAGTCAGTCAGTATGCCAGGCACTGGGCTCCTAGATGGTGAGGGTAAAGTGATGAATGAAATAATTTCTTTGAAACAAATTGATGAAACAATCAAAATGTGCCAAGTTCTGTAAAGGAGGAAATGTAAGCTGGACTTCTGCGGGGGGATAGAAGAAGGGATCTCATTTAAAGAAGCTTGCTAACACAGAACTGGTGGGCGGGCACCAGATTGTCAGTTGTCTCTCTCCACATTTATTTACTAAGGGGATGTTTTAATACTGATCACGGGTGACTGCCTGGCTGATCTTCTCTTTGATTATTATTAGCTCCCATAAACCCATGAAAAACTTTTTAGTTGCTTAGAGAAAAGTCACCCCAGTTAGTCCTGGTGTGAGTTTTCTTCCTGCTTTTTCAAGTAGCCAAGTTTTTCAAATTGTAACATTCTCAGGTTTTACCCAAAGAATGGAGAAGGAACAATGTTCAGTGTAACAAACTCATCACAACTTTACAGAAGTCCTATAGTTAGAGATTACTATTGAGAAATACCTATGCGCATTAGATATATTGGTTATCATCAAATGCTAATGAAAGCTTTTTAAAACAGTACATGGTAAGAAACTGCAGTTAGTAGCAGTGATGTTGTCTTTCCATTTTTCTAAAAACTGAAACATGCTTTAGTAGCAATGCTGTTTGCTAAGCACTGTATACAATGGTTTTATTTTTGTTGAAAAGAAACACCATATTTTATAGTATTTAGATGATAAATTGCATTTCCACCAAATTTCTAAGATACAATTCAGTGAAGCAGCTAAAATGCCCTTTGATTTGTTAATGAAAAAAGGATGCATATTCTTCTAACATCAACACCAAGGAACTCAAAAGACTTGAATGAAACTGTCGTGGATTGAAAATTAGTAACCTGTCTGATACTTACAGGCAACCAGAATTTTCCAAAATTTTGGCCAAATTGATCTGCACTTTGGTCATTAGAGTTTGTTGCATCACTAATGTGGATGGTTACCTTGGGTCATTTATGTGCTTAAAATCAGGCTGGTACTGTACTTTTTTAATCCATAAATAGCCTAAAGAGTAGGGCTCTAAGTTGTACTGCTTCCAGCCCTGGCTGGTGTGGCTCAGTGGGCTGAGTGCTGGCCTGCGAACCGAAAGGTCACCAGTTCATTTCCCAGTCAGGGCACATGCCTGGGTTTCGGGCAGGTCCCCAGTTGGAGGTGTTGAGAGAGGCAATGATCATATTTCTCTCCCTCTCCTTTCCCCTCCCTTCCCCTCTCTCTAGAAACGAATAAGTAAAATCTGTAAAAATTTTTGTATTATTTCCAATTTGATTACGATGGGTATGTACAATAGGTGCTTCTCTCACACAGCACTTTGTGGTGCACAGTGCACAACTGTGTATACTGGTGTTTATCTTATAAAAGACAGTACTGCTTGCCTTAAATATTTGTTTGCCCATGAAGAATGTTAGTTTTGCTATTAGTTGTCTGAAAAAGAGGTAGTCATTTTTGTGATTGAAATTAGACTCTAAATATTTTCTTCTGCCTTTGTTTGTGTCTCCATCTCATGGAGTAGTGGAAAACTCATCCCACACTGACGGATTTAGGTCAAAATGCAACGGAGCCAAGAAAACACTTTCAACTCCCTCAATAATGGTTTCAGTGACCCAGTTCGTTTGCCACATGCAGACTAACTCTAAGAAGTTAAATATATCATTTGATACCTCCGGAAATGTTTTGGTGTTGATCCTGCACAAAATAACAGCACCATTTTGGGTCATTCTCCATATACAAGGACATGGCCTTACTCTCCAAACTCAGAAGTATGCAGTATTAACCTCAAAATAAATTCTTACATTACACTTGATGAAAGTAATTGAATGCCATAATTTCTGACAATAGAAGCTAGCTGGGAAAAAGACACAGTTTTTGGTGACGAGATGGATATCTTGGGGAATGTGGGTTTGAAGTACTATTCTGTAACTGAGCTTGTTTTCCTTAACCAAAGGTAAGCCTTCCCAGTACTTCCAATTTCTGACAACAAAATAGAATCAGCAATACGCTGAATTCGCTTTCTGAGTTCTCACCAATACAGCTAAAATAAATTCATATGTTTTGCTAAAATGGTCATCCCTATGAATACAGGTATTTAGAACTCAGTGCTTGCTGGGCAGTGAGTGAAGTGACCAGGCTCATGTGGGTGAATTAGGGAGAACCTGTGGGTGACCTGTGAGGTGGTGTCAGGAGGATGGGTAGCATAGTCAATGAGTTTGGTTTTGTTCTTTAAATAGGGATGGCAGAGCCTTTTAAATTTTTTTAAAATGTATTTTTAGAGAGAGGGGAAAGGATAGAGAAAGAAATACCCATCTGTGAGAGAGAAACATTGATTGGTTATCTCTCCCACACCCCTAACTGGGGACCTGGCTGCAACCCAGGCACAGGCACGTGCCCTGACTGAGAATCGAACTAGTAACCTTTCTGTTCGCAGGCCAGCGCTCAATCCACTGAGCCACACCAGCCAGAGCTAGCGAATGAGTTTGATTGATTGAAATCATGGATGTCATTTTGGTTCATGCAATTTTCTTTTGCAGAATTCAGAAGTGAAAATATAAGTGTCTGGCAAATTTGAATGTAATTACAAACATTTTTAAAAATCAGTATTTTAATTTGTGCTGAGAATTACAGTAAAGTGAGAATCATGCATTAAGACATTAGAGTACATTTAGGGAAATATTACCCCTCCTCAACTGGGAGTTGAATTTTAAGGTTAAAAATCTGTTTCTTTATTGCTTTTTAATTGTGCCTAATTTCCTAGAAGTAGGAGTTGTGTGATTAGGGATTTACATACAGTAGAACTAATCTCATCTTATAAACAATACCTACAGAGATAAATGTTAGCCAGCTTTTGACAAGTTAAAGGTTTTGAAATGAGGTGGATTGAGGAAAACCTGAGGTACTGGCGTGGTACATCGACCTTGGCTCAAAAGTGTGGAAAACGTATTATCATTAAGATTTTGCCTTTCCTGAAAGTCAGAAGTAAGTTTTCACCATGAATTCCCTAAGGGAATGGGAATTCTCTGATTCGGCAGTTACAGTGTGGCCCATGGAATTTTCATAACGCGGAGGCAATTTCAGAACTGTGTCGTGTCAGACTGTAAAATAAGTCAGCACAATTCTGCAGAATACTAAAGCACTTCGAGACATTGGAAGCTCTGGAGCCAGCTCATCAAAATACCTTCAAAGAGGACTTGAATTTAGTTCCTGTGTTGCATATTAATTTTGGACTTGATGTCACTGTGGCATGTGAGAGAGGCTGCAAATCGAAATTTCCCCCTTTTCCCTTCTTGATTCTTCAGGCTGGCATAAGAATTAAATAGCTATGAGACAGATTAACCGGAGAAAATAACCAAATTCATTACCTATGTACTATGGGGTTCCATAAGAATATGGGGCCCTGGGACAAACGGGGCAGGCGGTTGAGGTGCACATGCCATCCTGGAGGGAAGGAAAAAGGAGAGTAGTGGTGAGACATCAAAGTGTAGAAGGCAGTTCACAAGAAGATGGAAAGCAAATGCTTGGTAAACAAATGCTTGCCGGGCCAACTGTGACAATGGGACACAGAGAGGACTTTGATCAACAAAGGGCCTTGCTAGGTTCCTCCCTGTCTGTCACAACTGGTTTGTGTCAAACTATAGCTGTCTGTGATGATAGCTCACTTCCTGGGGCAGGGCCTCCCTCTAACTTCTTGTAGGCACTTAGGGGGAACATCAGCATGTCTTGCTCAGTCTTTTGTTTCTTAAAAATAACCAGCTTAAAATAATCACTATCCCCAAAAGTGTGCTTGTGTGGTGGCAGACTCTGCTCCCCCGCATTATGACACAAGGACTGCCCAGTTTTCTGTGACTGCAGGGCAAAGGATAACGTTATATATTTATGTTTATATACATTCAGAATAAAGTAAATACATATTCATTCCTGCTCTTTTTTCCCTTTTTTTCTGTTAGAGAAAGCACTAGTGGAGAAGTACACACTTAACTTGGGCGTTGGCTTCCGTAGGTACAGTTCTCATGGGCCTCCATGTGTCACTGGTTCATGTAGCTAAAATTCTGTGAAGTGGAGCCTGACATACATACACTATGACAGCCTCTTTTCCAGTTTGATTTCCAGATCCAAAGCATTCCTCCCAGCCCCCCTGAGCCCTCACAGGTTTATGGAACAAAGATGATATACATTACTTTCTCAAAACTAATTGCCACTTGTTTGCTCGGGTCTTAGAAACCAGACTCAGATTTCAGATCAGCTGGCCTGGCATTGAACAATGACCAGCTTTAATTGTGCAGAGCAATGCAATTTGTAAAACACCACCACGGCCATTGATGCTCTGCAGAGCTGCTTTCTGTTCACTGCTCCACTTCACCATCAGTATATCATTTATACAAAAGTGTAAAATTAATGCAGAGTAATAGATCTCTCTAAGGACTTTGAACACTTCATCTGACTAAATATGAGGGCTATAAAATTAGGGAACTAACATTGATATAGCAATTCACCAATTATGAAAACTTAAAATAGTCGATTTTTTGAAGAAATGGCTTTGAAAATTAAGAATTTTATGACACTTTAATTTGTTTTGCAAACACTGAATATGGGATAACAAGTATTTCTGGCATGCAGACCTTTTAATGGAAAACCTATTAGTGTAGAGACACGTTTTCTGGGTTTTATTACATTACTATAAATTGCCCATCCTATATTTTATATGTATACTTTCAAATCTGTATTTGCTAAATAAGTAAATATGTGCGTAAACATAAAGCCCAGCCTATTATTTTAATGGCCATTAGTAGGTATCTGTTAAAGTATTTTTCAGTTTTTTTAAATTTCCCATATTCTAATGTTCAGTAAGAAAGATGGAAATGTGTTGAAAGAAGAGGAGGGGACTAGACAAAGAACCTGTATGGATGACCCCCCCACGGACATGGACAAAAGTGTGGGGATGGACTCTGTGTGGGGGTGCGGGGGGGGGGATGAGCAGAGGAGAGCAAAGAGGGAAACCTTGGGACAGCTGTAATAGAATAACAAAAAATCTTTTAAAAAAAGGAAAAACTATAAAAACATGCAAAAATATGGATGACTCTCAAAACAATATGTTGGCTAATTATTGTATTTACAGGAGGTTGAATAGGCAACAAAATGTATATACAGCGGTTGTCTGGAAAAGGAGGATTTGATTCAAAGAGGGGCACGTAGAAATTTGCAAGAATGATCAAAATGTTTTGTATCTCAATTTGAACGATAATAACCCCAGTGTGTATATTTATCAGGAGTCGTTGAACTTAAGATCTATTTTACTGTATGTAAATTGTTCCTCAATAAAGAAGAAAAGTTTGAGTTAAAAAAAAGGAGGGAAATGTTATCAGGCCAATCTGCATAGTCCTGGACTTCATCTGACCTGCAAGGCAGGCCCTAGTACTTGGACAATGGATTCTAGCTGTTTACTGAAAGAGGCACAACATCATAAGCATGTTCTCAGCTCCAGAATGCATAGTGCTGAACGTTGAAAAGTGCCCCGGGCTTCTTTGACTGTGGTAGCCTTATTGAACCATTCTTTCAGCTTCCTGATTGATGCTCGACTGGTCAGCGAGTTACAGCTTTGGTTCTGGGCAGCCTGCCTGAGTGAATCATTGCAAGTGGATACCATGACAACAATCCCCAAACTTGGCACCATGCACCAGAGATAAAGGCTCAATACTTCAGTCTGAGCCCCAGCCTCTGGCCAGGACAGTAGCAGACATGGCCCAATTCTAGTCTCTTTTGGAAAACAAAATGGCTTTTCTGTTTGAGCAGGCATATCTGTGCTTGTGGACCAAAGGGAAGGGTAGCAATATCACAAGAATGGTGGTGCTGGTGATGGGCCTTTTTGGCTTAATGTCTAGAGTGACTTTCTCATTAGCCACAACCCTCGATACTAAAGATAAATAGAGGACATTTGGAAGAAAATCAGAACTGGTTGTATTCATTTACGTTTTAGAATGATTTCCTATGTTGTAAGAAGTTCCCTTCCTAATTAAGTTCTGGACCCTTTTAATAACTTAGTCTCCTGGTGGCTTCTATTACATTTCATATAGTGTTCCATATGGAATAAAGTATTGCTATTGTAAGGAATTTCAACATTATGTAAGATTAGGACTTTTTACAGTTTTCTATTGCTAAATTGGATGACCATCATTTTGTACTCCTGTATCACTTACTTATCAAATTGACTTCATTATGAATTTATCATTGTCTGAGAGGCCTTTACTTAGAAAAAAGTTCAACATTTAAAATGGTACATAAAGTCTACACCAGGGGTCAGCAATTGCATCCAGAGGGCCAAATCCAATCCACCACCTGTTTTTGTATATAAAGTTTTATTGGGACATTGCCATGCTCATTCATTTATGTATTGTCTATGGCTCTTTTCACACTATATAGCACAACTGAGCAGTTGCAACAGAAGTCATGACCCCCAGGAAGGGAAAGATATTTACTGTCTGGCCCTTTATAGAGAAAGTTTGCCAGTTTTTTTCTTAGTCTGTCTTTACAAAATACAAGCAAATATATGTATTTTAGCTATTCTTTGAGAAGATTTAAAGTAGAAGAAGTGATCAAAATTAATTCCTGGTTCATTTTGGGTTGAAAATGAAAATAGTCACATAGTATTTTATGCATATTGGACTATGTGATGAAAGGGCTTATCATAAAAAAGCATTGTATTATAATTTTAAGATTTTAAATGAGTAAATATTTAGTTGTATCTTGATTTAAATAAAATAGATACTTTAAAATCCTTGTTTATTGAAAATAATTTGTAGGAAGTTGTTGAAAGTAATAATCATTTGATAAAAGTAATAGTACAGCTAGAAAGTGTTCAGCATGGGCGCTCTTAAACAAAGTCTCCAGGAAACTGGATGGATGGATGAATGGATTTCATTATTTTCTTTGTACCCCACTTTGATATAATGAAAATTTGATTTATTATTCAGAAGTTTCAGCTTAAAAGTTTTTAGAAGTATTCCTGTTATGTTAAAGTGCAGTATAATTGTGCTATGTATAAACTTTTTCAAAGCCATTTAGAGACTTCCAAAAGTAAAGATTATTCTTTTGGTTTTTTTAATTCAAAGCTACATGCTGTTATGAAATAAAAAGCCATAGTATGGGTATCCTTTTAAACTCTGGTTGAAAGCCAGGTAACACTTTTGTTTGAAGTTATATGGCTTTGTTACAAATAGAAGGCAGGAAAAAAATGTTCTCCACTTTCTTGTAATTCACCTTTATATTTTAAGAACCATGGATTTCTTCAAATTTTCCCCTTGTTTGTTTGTTTCCTAAATGCAGTGTGAGTTCTAGTTCAGTGCCAGCTATATATTTAGAATTGATTAGGAGAGGGTACACAAGAGGACCAGTGAGGCAGGGATAAACAAATATAAATAAAAGAAAAAAAATACAGGGTATTGTATGTTCCCCCACTCATCTCTTATCCTCTTGCTGCAGAGAGTGCACTTTGGAAGGTTTCTAGAGAGATAATTTCAGTGTGCAGCACCCACATATCATGAGTTCTTGACTTTGGATAGACTACATTGCAGTTTAATCATGGATTAAGTCTGTTTTCATTTCCTGCACATACATTAAAGTGAGAGCCAGAAGAGGCATCCTGGGACTTCCAAGTAACCCACTGCTGAAGAATGTTCTCCCTAGTATCATTTTATGTGATGCTTTCTGAGAAGCTGGATAGTGCTTTCATATATTCACTTTGCTTGTTGTTGGAGAACATGTTGCTCTTCTTGTGGAATGGAAAATGGGCCAATTTTCTGTCATGCTATTTCTACATCTTTATTTTGAAAGGAATCACAAACGCATTTCAGTGAGGTTTATGTTTCACTCAGGGAGTGGGAGACTCTTAAAGTATCCGTGTACAGAGGCCTGCAGCTAGGAAGGGGTCAGTCTACGCTTACTGCCTTCATGCATAAATGAAGAAAGGCACTAATCAGCTAGAGTTTATTTGGGCTCCCTGTGCTGGTGAATGTAATAGTACGGTTAGAATGAAGTGAAAGGGGGGAGGAAAACGAAGGAACAACAAATACCCCCATGCTAATTTAGTAAAGGGGAGGAGGGGGAAAAGGCAAATAAGAACTTAGTGGGAGGTTTTTTGTTTTTGCTTTTGTTGTGTGTGTGTGTGTGTGTGTGTGCACACACATGTACTCACAGAAGGACCGCTTTCCAAGAAAGGATGGCAGTTAAAAAAAATACTGTTGCCACAAGCAACAACATGGATGAATATGAGAAACATAAAAGCCAGGCACAAAAGAGTTCAAAACATTTACATATAGTTTAAGAACAGGAGAAATGACTCCATGTGATAGATGCCCATCAGTAGCCTATGATGGAAATATTGTGTACCTTAATTTGGATGGTAGTTATTTAAGGCATATGCTATATATTAAAATTCCTCAAGTTCTCTACTTGCTAAACTTCACACACAGATCTGTACTTAAGATTTGTGAACTTTATATACTGTAGCTCAATTGCAAATTAAATAATAATAATAAAATAGGTCATGGAGGGGGGATCAAATTGAACGTGAATGCTTAAAAGAATGTCCTTGGAAGAAAAGCATAGCACGCTCCTGGTTTAAAAACTGCTGAGTTTAACATAGGAAATTTATGAATGAGGACATTGATAGTAATTTTTGTTGCAAAACATCTCAAGCCCCAAAGGATGCTTAGCATGCAGTAAATTCACATCCCATTTAGCAGCAGCAAGGTGAAGGCTGCTGATCATAGTTCTCTAGATTCCTTGAGGACTTACTGCTTAAAAGCAACATCTTTCTTTTTTCTTTCTAGATTGGCAGATTGCTACTCTGGCTTTACTCTTGGGCGGTGCTGCCATCATTCTCATTGCATTCCTGGTGGGTTTGATTTCAATCTGCGTGGGATCACGAAGGCGCTTTTACAGACCTGTTGCTGTCATGCTTTTTGCAGCAGGTAAATAGATTCATTACTTTCAAACTGGCATTAAAGTTGCATGAACTGTTCTATCCTCATGCAGAAGCAGTATGTAGTTGCTGCATTACATACAAATTGAGAGGCATTTATTGTATTTGAAAGTAAATTGGCTAAAGGTTTATGATAGTATCAGTTTTTAATGTGTTAAGCATTTTTCAGAGCACAGTGGTAATTTCTAACTTCTAAAAGGTGAATAAATAATAGTTCTTGACAGGGACGTTGCCTTGGGAATTACAGCAGATGTATTTACCAAGTCTTTTCTCACATCCAGTATCCCCTCACTCCTTTGAGTGACCCCTAGGTGATCTTAAGGTAACATTATTGTTTCTGACATGAAACTGAAAGAAAATTTCAGCATATGTACCCTTAAAGATATAAATCTATTTGGACATAAACATGGTTATACTGAAAAATCATAATGTATAACTTAATCCATCAGACAATTGAGTTGTATGAGGTCAGTGGCATACTCAGTAATTTAACAACCATCATCTTATGAAGCATTCTATGATTAAAATATCAACCAAGGTAAAAGGGACATTCAACTAAAAGTCAGGGAGCTATTTTTTAAAAGGGGCTAATAAGACTAAATGCCCAGTGCATTATTTTGTGTGTTTCAATTTCCATTTATAAGGATAACCTTGAATGTGTTTTCCTTTTTGACTCACACCAAAATATTCTTGAAGTGCCTTCAATGTACCCTGTCAGTCATATCTGATTTGAAGACTGCAAAATAAGCCCCTGTGACTGTCAATAATGAAGACACTGACAAAACCTTCTAGGCTATTAGGTGGATGTTTTAAAAGCTGTTTAAAGATGGGAGTAGATGAGATGTCTAAGGATTTGAAGGGTAGTTTAAGCTAAAAATATAAAGTCAGAAGTGTTCTGCTGCCCCCTGCTGTTTGTGTTTATTTTCTTATACCCATCCAGGCAGACTCATCAGAATGTGTCTAAAAATGAAGGTCCGTAGGGCTGAGGGAACGTGGAAGTAGGACTAATTCAAATCTCTTCAGTGATTTGCTCAAAATCACGTATTAGTTATACTGGTGGATCTAGTGGTTTATCACTGCTAACTCCCTCATTCTTTCAACTGTTGGGTGCCTATTCCGGACCCAGTAAAACACCATTACAAAAAAAAATATTTTAAAGGCTTAGGTGGTGACCATAGTATCAATATTTTGTTGATCTCCTATGTAGTAGAAGGTCTCTATTGTGAACCATATAGTACAACATGAAGATTCTTCTAAAGATTCCATCACTATTCTCTAGTTTAGTTCTTGCTTCATGGATTTACCATGGCTCTTTTTCTATTTTCTCAATTAAATAATTTATATATTTTAATTGCAGTATAAGTTTATCTTTGCAGCTAGGATCTATTAGCATAGTGATTAATCCATTGTAATAGAATTCCTTGATAAATTGTTCAGAAATGATATGCCGTTCTTTAAAACTGGAATTATGTTCCGAATAATTTTTAGAATACTCAGGTATTTCTGATTTTAGGACAACATAGAGATGTTAGAAGCATTCTCATATAAATATCTAATATTATTGTGCTACCAGTTAACTATTCCATTTAGCCTTTAATTTACCACATAATAGCATATGCAAACTCTATAAAAACAGTTATTGTTTATAGCATCTATTTCAAACATGCTTACAAAAGTAACTGGACATTTCCAATTTTGTGGTGTTGTTTTTCTCCCCCCAAAATTCTGTACACTTTCCTAAGTATAGCAAAGTTTATGAAAATGTAAAAATAACTACTGGTTGTGACAGAAAAAGTACTTTAAATGAAAATAAGTCAAAGGTATTGGATTTGTTCAAAACAAAGAGTTTGATTGAGCCCTATCTATCACAAATATTAGCAAATTATAAAATAATGAAAGGAATTCCTACAGCAATATCCATGTAGTGTTATTCTATCCATTGAGACCTAAAATGAGCACTGTACTGCCACATTTGAAAAATGTCAATGAAATATGTGGTAAGATTTACTTTGGCTTATTCTCTTTTGAAATTGTGTGTATTGAAGCTTTTTTTAAAAAAAAATAACCATTAGTTTAGTGTTCACTTTGTATATAAGCAAAGTAAAACTTGCTGGTTATTTGAAACATGTCATGAAAAGGTTTCTCTCTTCCATTTACAAAAGCCATTAAGAAGTTACCTGCAGCTGATTTCTGGAAAAGATATTCATTACACATAATAACCCATTATTGATTTGGGCCTAAGATTCACAAAGTTGGAAAATCTGCCTACTCAAAATAATGATAGCTTAACATCATGGCCATTTATGTTACTTGCTTCTTAGTAAACATACTTATTCTAGTGGTTGACTCATCTCACTTGTAATTCAGCTTAGTGATTCTTTGTAAATATGTATTTGGGGCCATTTCCCTTTTGTATTCATTGTAAACTGCTTTAAAGTGGTCTGCATTTCTCCTCTTTCCTCAAGATGTTTTCTTCTGCAAATAATACCAAGCCTTATCATGGTGCTAACACACATAGAGTGGTATCTTTCTCAGCAAAGAAATATTGTTTTTCTTCTGCTGAGACATGCAGCACATAAAATCAAAAGAGATGTAGCACTACCACTTGGAAAGATCTCTGCACAAGACTGCAATATTTACTTCATTAATTCAGTACCATGTGTTGTGCTCAGTATCTGAGTCACTCAAGAAATGGTTGAATGAATGATGGAAAGATGACTAAGTTACGTGGCTTGTAATCTGATAGGGTAAAAAAAGGCATGTAAATAGCTAGCTAACTGTAATTCTCTTTTTTTTAACCCATTTCTCTCTTTGCAATTTATGAAGCAGCAAGTTTCATGGGATCACAAAGCTAAGACCAACATAGCTCAAAAAATAATAGTTATAAAACTGATTTTTTTTCAGTTTTGCATGTTTTCATTCATTAACATATATATGTTGGGTACCTACAGTATGTAACTATACTTGGTGTTAGAAAACATACTGTAAGGGGTTTTTTTTTAAGATTTTATTTATTTATTTATTTTTAGAGAGGGAAGGGAGGGAGAAAGAGAGAGAGAAACATCAATGTGCAGTTGCTGGGGGTCATGGCCTGCAACCCAGGCATGTACCCTGACTGGGAATCGAACCTGCGACACTTTGGTTCGCAGCCCGTGCTCAATCCACTGAGCTACGCCAGCCAGGGCTCAGGGTTTTTATTAAAAGCTGATGATTAAGTATTATAAAGCCAGCCAAAGAGCTTTTAGGGTTTTTTTTTAAATCTTCTCTTTTTCTTTGAGGTCCTTAATTTAGGGTGGGCTTGTTAACCTGCTTAAATAGTTGCTGGGAGGGCTAAGAGTCCATCTAAAATATTGTCCCATGTTCCATATGTCTCTCAGTCAGTGATCCTAGAAGTCTAGACTTCAGAATGAGCTGTTATCCATAATGTTGATAATAGTTAACTCAGCACCTACCATAGGTCACACTGCTAATGCTTAGCATACCCAATCTCTGATAATAACAATCTTAAGATTAGGCGTTTCTTTCCCTCTATTTTCAGTGAAGAAATAGGTTCAGAAAGGTTGAGTACTTTCCCCAGGGTTATCCCACTGGTAAGAGATGCAGAGTCAGGGTTTCAATGCAGGGCACCTATCTTCCTTAACCCAAGTGAGGATTCACAAGTCATCTTTACTTGGGTACACATAACATTTAGAGAAAGGAGCAGAGCCAGTCTTGAGTTTTGAATTCAGCTGCCGGTTGTGTGCTGCAGTTGGAATCCATCCTGTAACTCCAATTACTCCATCTCTTGGGAGCAACACCTGAAGGAAGTTAGCAGCTTGAGACGTCATAAAGACCACAAACTGATCAATGCAGCATGATTGAACTGCAGCACATGGTAAAAGCTGTGCACATTTCCAGTAGAGTTGACCACACCATATTTCTTACGGTGTGACTGATGATAGATAATATATGATAAGATTCTGATAACTGGCATCTTGTTCTCACGTAAGACTCCGTGAAATTAGAGGGGTGTCTTTCTGAGTCTTTTATTGTCTGGCTTTGCAGATCTTTTTATGTCCTGCTGGGAGTTAGGATTATTTTTTTTCTTTTTTTCGTAAGGCCTTTAATACAAATGGCAGAAAATCTCCAGTCTTTCATAACTCAGATTTTAAATAACAGAATTCCTGCTGATTGTATCATTAATGATGTTTCTTTTCTTATAGCTGCAAATAGCCACCTGTGAATGACTTCATGTGAAATGACAATTTTTTTTTCAGCATCCTGCAACCCCTTTGTATCTGTCAGCTATCTCTGATTAGATGCTTGTGTTTTGCAGTCTCCTCACCATCCTGTAACAAAGTGAGATGGCTAGAGGTATTGTGAGTATAGATTTCGGCAGGAAAATTAGTGTCCAGCTTAAATTTCAAACTAAAGAGGTGTTCTTTCATTCACAGAACCTTATCAACTTCAAACTACCCTTTGGCAAGAACAATTGACAGTATCTCTGCCAAGAATTAATTTCACATGCGTGATGACTTTCAACAGTTACAGAATAAATTTTATAAAGAAAAAGAAGTTGATAACTTCATATTACCCTTCACGGGCACATGTTTTTATCCTCCAAATTATTATTTCCTTCATGTACACGGTGTATTTAGGGATCAGCTACTAAGTTCTATCAATTCTCTCTTTAAATTATCTTGTAAATCTGTGGCCTCTCATATACCACCATTACTGCCTTAATTGAGGACATAACTGTTCATGAAGTGGATAATCTCAGTCCTGAGATTTTCACTTCCCCTACTTTGTTTTCTTTGTCTGTGATAACATCTGACTTAAAATTCTATGTGACTCCTTTCTTTCCCTCTCCTAGAATCCAGTCATTTCTTTACATTCCTGGATCTTTCTTTCTCACTGACATCACCTTAGTCATCACTGCACATGGGTATCCATTCATTGCCTAACCTCCTAGGGGCCTGTCCTTCTCCAGTCCCGTCCGCGTATAGTCTAGTCTGTCTCACACACGAACCGGTGAAGGATAGTTCTAAAATACAAACCTGCTCTTGTCCCATGTCCCCTGGGTTTCCCAGAGAGGGAACCTGAGACAAGGAATCAAGTGCAAGTACTTTATCTGGAAGGTAAAAGAAGGGACATTGAAACTGAGAAAGGGAAGGGAAGGCAGCCAATAAAGAGTATATTATCAAGCCAGTTGTCGGTGTAAGCAGCTGGAGCTTAATCTTCCTGGAAAAAAAATCTGAAAACCACTGAACACACACTTCAGGGTTATCTCACTGGAAGGACTAGGGGAGTGGAAGGGCATTTGTAAACCAAGTTCTGAGAATCATTGGGAGGGGCTGTTGGTGATGAGCGGGAGATAGCAGTGTTAATTTCCCAGAATGCCAAGCCTGCCCAATGGTCAGGCAAAGAAGCACAGGCACTGACAAGTGCAAGTCAGGTTGACATATGCTGGAGTGACAATGATGAGACTATATGGACAGAGCACCAACAGCATCTGCAATTAAACTAACTTGTAAGATGCCTTCCTATAGAAACCAGTTTATTATTTTTATGACACATTAAGCCTTTTGTAGCTTGAGCCAAACATCTCCATACGAATGTACCCTTCATTCCACCGATGTGAATTTTCCATAGGCACACCTTCTTATACCTCTCAGCTGCATACAAACTACTTCTTCTTCTTAAAAGTCATCTCTATCTCATAGAGAGAGGGACTGTCTGTCCTTCAAGAACCAGTTGAACTGATGCTTCATCTGTAAAGCCTTCCCTCCTGTCCCCAGGCACAAGTGGTGCTTAGAATATTGTTAAAAGTCAGTAAACATGTGATGAGTGGCTTATAAGTGTGAACATACATGCAGCGAGAAATATCAAAGGACCAGCCCCATGGCCAATCTCACTTACTCCCTTCCCCTCAAACAGAGTGGGCATCCAATCAATGTTTGTTGAAACATTGAACTATCTCCTTTAATACTGAACATCCCCGTTCCAATATGGAATATTTGAGGTATTTCAGTATTGAAAACATTGAAGAACATCCCCATAAAGAAAACTAGCCATTGCAAAGGAATTAGTACCTGTAAGTTCTGCTCATGCTTCTATCAACACAATTTCATGGTTAGTAGTTTTGCTGCCTCTTTTTTAAAAAGTGAGGAGGGGGGATTAAAATGAACCTCAAATTCCCTTCACATTCTAAAATCCTATAAAACTTCACATTTGTGGTCTCTGAATTTACAGCGTAGAGATCACCACAGCCAGAGCCTATTGATTGGTGGTAAAGTAAAACAGGGTGGTAGTATGGTGGTATTTTATTGAGTTCTCAGCCTTTTAGGTGTGTTTCCTTTGCAGCATCTCCAAAAGACAGGGAGGCATTTTTGCTTGCATAGATGTATTTTATTAGATGGAGAAATTTATTTGCAAGTGCAGGATTATATATATTTGTTCTCAATTTTGCTATTGCATGCATTTCTCTCAGTGATTCCAAAGAGAGTAAAATAATTCACAGCCATAAAGCATTTTAGGATAATTTTCATCTGGCTACAACACAATAAAGTTTTATCTTTGAGAAAGCTGCTTGGGAGAGTATGCCCGTGGAGCCTAATGGAGTTATATTTCTACTTTTCCACTAGAGGAATATTAAGTTATTATATTATACCATGGAGGCCAAATAGTTGCTAAATAAAACACACTGAAATGAATATTAAAAGCAGTCTAGCTAAACATCTCACTCCAGGGACTGGTAGGTTCACCAAAGAAACCTTATAATCCTTTTAGAATATATCTCAGATCAGTTACTACTTCACTACTCAAACTCCTCTAGCAGCTGCCCATCACACTTAGGATAAAATCCAGACCCCTGACCATAATTCACAGGTCCATTCCAGGCTGTCTTTTCCATCATCTCATGCTGCTCACTCCCTTCCTTGCTCTCTGTACTGCAACCACAGCATCCTTACTGAGGTTTCACTTCATCCAGTGTGCTCCTGTGGCAGGAGCTTTGCACTGCCTCTGCCTTCCCCCCATTTTGCTCATTCCTCACTATTGACCTGCACCCCCTACTTCATTCAGGTCTGAGCTCTAATGTCTCCTCACCAGGGAGATCTTCAACTCTCTGTCTAAAAGAGTATAGCATCCTGTCTTGTTTACTTATTTTCTTGTACTTTTATGTCCCTGCACAATACCTGCCATATTCTATATTTAGTTACAACAGACTGCCTACCCATGAGGGTAGTACTTTTGTTACCAATGTCTGAAACTGTATCACTTTAGAAACATTCAAATATGTATTGAATGAACGAACTTATTGAATGAGTAGATGCATTGCTATTCTTAACTCACATTAATATTTCAGTCCTGTCCTGCTAGGATCAGTCACAATTTGACTACTGACCAGAGTACAGAAACCTTAAGGAGAAATATGTTTTTGTTTTTGTTTTGTTTTGTTTTTTCAAGTTTACTTAGTAACTTTGGAATTTTTTCTTCTATAGCTCACAGTTGATAGTAATTGACTTCTTGTGACTATTAAGACATTGAAAACGTGAAGACACCCTTTCACATAGGCACAGAGCCAGCTGAATTTTTTAAATTTATACACATTTAGCAGTTACTGGATGAAAATATTATGGATTATATAATATGCTATCAGTTGTCCTAACAATGACTTAACCCTTTTTTCTGAGATTTTTAAGCTACCAACAAGGTGTGATTTCTAGTTTAGATGCTGAGAGACTTTCCTTTTTTTTATGGACCTATTTACCCATTCACTTTGAATAGTAATGAGGAACTACTGACCTGCATGGCAAAAATGTCTAGATTTCTTATATCAGGTTCTAGAAAGGTCATCGATTCTTAGTTAGAGCTTCATAGAAAGTAATTATTTTGAGGAATCAGGCCCTCATCAATTTTCTGTACTTCATCAGTTTTATATCAGAGATAGATGACTGTTACACAGACTTTCTAGGAACATTAATCATATAGATAATACTGATCTTTTACAGGTAGTGAGAACAGATGAGAGTAAGTTTTAAAGCACAAAATTCCAGTTTAATTAAGCATACTATCCACCTTACTGCTCTTTTTAAAAATGCAATAAACTGTATCTTGTGTATTTTATCAAAGTTTTATTCTTCTACTTCTTAATTGTTTACATTTTCATTGTTGCACTTTTGGAATTTAACAGTACTTTTAGGGTGAGTTAAATAATAATCATTTGAGCCACAAATTTACTTTCTATATCAGGGGTTGGCAAACTTTTTAAAATTAAGGGCCAGATAGTAACTATTTCAGGCTTTGTGGGCCACATGGTTTCTACTGCAGTTCCTCGAGTACATGAATGAGTGTGCCTAGCTGTGTTTCAATAAAACTTTTTTCAAAACCAAACAGCAGACCCAATTTGGTAGTTTGCCAACTCCCATCACATAGCACTGTGTCTCAGATATTTCAGGGAGGAGATTGTCTGTTTCATATAGTAGAGAATGAGGCAGATGCATCCCCTAAATTCTGTTGCAGTTAGTAAATTAATTTATAAAATGGAAATGATATAATAGTTGACTCAAAAGGAAGTTATGATTTCAAATGGAAGACATCATCTCTTGTGTAATCAATCCCATGCCTCATATAAAAATATCCACAGAACAAATACCACTTTATTTAGATATTTTTAAATCCCTCCTTCCTGATTAATAGGCTCATTTTATTTTATTATCTATGACTCATCACATTTCCTCTTTAGCCCTGACTGAGAATGAACTAAGAATTGAGGGCTACATTTTGTGCTCTATAGTAGTAACCATTTTTAGCTTAAGTTTTCCAGTGCCATTATTTCCCCTGCCTTCATGACTTAATTCTTTTTTGAAAATGACTAAGGATTAAATATATAAATGCTATCTATTGTATGTAATAGAAAGGGTATAACTGATTGTGGCTTCTTGACAAAGATGACTCTTGGACCCCCTTTTAAAGATGAGGAACGTGGACTGCGTGAGAGGAAAAGAATGAAAATAGTTTCATCAAAATAGGACTCACTGCAATATCAGGCTGAGGTAGATGATATTGAGAAGTAACAATAACAAAAGCACATCTTGAATCACAAGTTGACCAGTTTCATAAGTACAAATGAATTCAAACTCCCCAGTTCCTCAAGCATAAATAAATAATAAGAGGTTTAGCCCATACTTAGGGTCACTATCCTAGGGGACCTATTTATAGGTTTTACGTAAGTGAACACTTAAACTTAACTAGCATCCCACTTGCTATAATGCTAATAATTATATATATTAGTGTACAAAAGTAGGTTTACAGTTGTGAGTACATGAATCACAAGTATTATTTTTATATTATTTATTATTATGTTATTTATTTGCACAACTGTAAACCTACGTTTGCCCACCCCTGTATGTGTTTGTGATGGGAGAATTACTACTTTGTGTGCCCATATAAATTACTATATTGCAGTAATTCTTTTGTCAAAAACTATTATGGTGATTTACTAATTATTAATAGAGTAATTCTTAGTATGGTGTGAAAATAGTGTTAAACAAAGAAAAATTGTTACTATTTTAAAGTATATGCCATCTAGAATAAACAATGCTTCAAATGTTTTGCCTTTTATGTTTATTTGGTTAAAAATAATTCTCATACCTATGTGTGGTTATATGTTATATTATTTCCTGTAAATGCATTTTTCTAATTCTGATTTGCTTTTCTTTCAGTTGTTTTACAGGTTTGCAGCCTGGTCCTTTACCCCATCAAGTTCATTGAAACTGTGAGCTTGAAAATTTACCATGAGTTCAATTGGGGTTACGGCCTGGCGTGGGGTGCAACTATATTCTCGTTTGGGGGTGCCATCCTTTATTGCCTGAACCCTAAGAACTACGAAGACTACTACTAGAACCAATAGTCTCAAAGTGGGGGAAAAACATCCAACAAGGATTACATCTGCATCTTTTCTAACTCACTATTTTCTAAAACACTTGTGGAGTGTGAAGCAGTTTGCTAAGTTGATTTTAATATCTTTTGCCTTTTGGCTGTCAACATCATAACCAGCTTTTACATCCATTTTAGGGACCTGCACAAATTAAGAGAGCTGATTATACATAGGCAAATGCTGCAAACTTCCAATATGTTCATGTCATTTTTCTTGACAAGCAAAGGGTATATATGGCAGCAACCATTGTGAGAAACTAGTTGGAAAGAGAAATGCCTGAATCTCCTATTGCCTGCAGGGGAGCAGCTGGCATAAGCAACATTTAGAAGCCCCTTTGCGCTGACAAGGATTCTACTGTAAGAGTCCTTATCATCTGCTTTTCCCACCCGGTGACTACATTGCCATTGGTTTTTTGCTTGAGTGAGCTCTTGAATAGTGAACTGCCCATCAGCATCTAATGGGAGTTCTGAATGTAAGTGGTTAACGGTACATATTCCATCTTTAAGAGTACTCATTTTAATGGGAGGTTATGCTTTGGCAATCAGCATTTCCCTGGGAAGGGAGTCAAGACTTGGAGACAATGTGCTTTTCATTATGTGGTTAGAAATTGTACCTCAGCCATATCTAGGATGAGGAAAATTGGGAGTCTCTGCTTTCCCTGGGGCAACTAGAAAGAAACATGCATGAGTTGCTTTTGTCCTAAGTACCCGTTAAATCACTCACCAAACATTACAGCAAATAATTGTGCATATGTAACAAGCTTAAATACTTTTATAGATGGGCCATAAATGGTAATAAGTTGTTCCCTAGTCCTACACTTGCATTTGCCTATCACACATAAGATTAATATTTGCTCTAGTGGCGTGATTTGAACACTAACCTTGTACACGTTGTTAAGAGGCTTAGATCGGTATGCACACTTATTTACCGTACAAAAGTACACATTAAAGCTTTTGCTCTATGTTCTCTACTGTTTCACTGGAAAGTTTCAATAGAATTGTATAAGAAGAAAAATTGAAATGGTGTTAATCTGAAAGTTAATGATTCTTCTGTAAGCACCGTAGTTCAAAAGAGAGTAGCAATTAGGATGATCACTTTGTTTAAAATAGAAGGCTGATTTTTTTCAAGTATTTTCAGTGTCTTTATTAAAAAGTACAGGAGTAGTGATAGATTATATAAATGTCTAAATGTCTCAGTAGAGGAGTGGAATTCATCTGGTTATCACCTGGTCCTCTGATGTTAAATAATGGGCTAACTGATTTGTGCACACAATTCTGATGGGTTTATGTTAAGAGAATCATTTGTTGACTGTTCAAATGGAAGGAAATACCAATAATAGGGGATAAGCGTGCAACTAATCTCACACTGCAAACTTGTCCATCCTGTTTAGTATACAAATTTGGATAGTTTAATTATAAACGTATTTTTATATCAAATATACAGTTCTAATATAAAAATTATAAATAATTATTTTTGTTAACAAAGACACTACAACAGTATGTCCTGGTTTTGGCCCTCTCGCAGAAAGAAGCATTGGAAAAGTCATTTAAAACATACCTATGTTCTCTTCTATTGCAAAATTTGTTAAGAGCAGTACCACATCAATAGTATTTAATAATTTACTTTACCTCCCAAGGCAGAGGTCCGTTTTCAGCTTGTCTTAAAAATTGTTGCCAAAACAACAGAAAAAAATGCCATATTTTATTATTCAAATGCTTAAAAAATCTCTTATCTTCTGACTTTTCTATAGAATCACAAAGTAAATATGAAGTACCAGGCTTATTCTTATTTTAGCATTGACAGGAAAAAATGATTAAATACATTCTAGAGAGAAACCTTTATAAAAATGTATGTTTCTATGTAGAATGCTAAGAAACTATGAGTGAAAATTTTCCAGAAAGATTTAGTATTACAGAACCTTTTAAAGCAATTTTCTTGAGAAATATACATAGTAAAATCTGGGCCAGACTGTCTCACAGTTAATTACATATTGTCAGAGCAGCATGAGAAATACGATATTCGTTGGAAAGGGATTTTGGCTACTAAGCCCTCTCTATTGTGAGAGAACCTCTTTATTCCTGAAGAATGAAAGAACAGTACTTTGGTGCTGACATCAATGAGGCACTTTTCTTAGTCCTAGTAGAGGATGCAGTGTGCTGTTGGAATATCACATCTCAAGTCTTCTTTCTCAAGTTTCCATTCTCTGTCAATATGGCAAGACTATGTTATTGGCTAAGGCACACATATTTGCAGTTTACTGAAAAGTTGATTTCTAATATAACTTTTCCCTTTTCCAGTGGAGAGCCCTATGCTATATTTCTAATTTCTACCATCACTAATGTTTGGAAGTGTTTCGTTACTAACAAGCTCAGTACAACATGAGTTGTCGTTGCTCATCTGAAATACTGTTTTGTCTTTCAGAGTAAACACAAGTGAATTTTCACCTGCATTAACACTGTCTTTGCAGCTTTAGGTTTGTTTGATGTTGTCTTACAAGCAAAACTGTTAACTATAAACCCATTGTTTATCTTAGAGAGATACACGTATAGCAAAAAGTACTCAGCAGGGCTAGTTATTTGGATTTCTTGCACAACTATTTAGCTTTTTGTAAGTTCAACATGTAAATTTTAAAAACAAATATAGAGAGACCTATGTGTTTGAAATATAAATGATATATATGGATTAGCATGTACCT
The DNA here is from genome assembly GCF_019186645.2 of Phyllostomus hastatus. Taxonomy (NCBI): domain Eukaryota; kingdom Metazoa; phylum Chordata; class Mammalia; order Chiroptera; family Phyllostomidae; genus Phyllostomus; species Phyllostomus hastatus. The sequence goes on along the minus strand of NW_025334016.1, from coordinate 181,205 downwards.
GTATATTAAACATGCAGATGAACTGACTGGTAAGTGACGTCTAATTGTATGGCTAGCAATGTAATTTATTCAGACTGTATTTTTGTACAGAGCAGCGCACACTAACCTATGCCTCTGTGTCCTCTTTAATGCCTAAAACTGTGCCTAGAAATTTCATCTGTCTTAAAAATAAAAAATACTTCATGCTGTTTATGCGATTAGTTTCTCTACTGCTGTTCTATATTTATTATTTTAAAGTATATGACATGTTTACGACTTAAATATGAATTCATGATATACCAGTTATTTTTTCTAACAGTCCTCTGGGGTACCCTGTTTATCACTCCAGTGGTTTTGAGTTTGCAGTTTCAGGATCAGTTCTTCATTTCATGATTTTTGTAGCTAACACAAAGTTATCTATGTGGAAAAAATAAAAATAAAAGTGGTTTCACTGAAGTGGTTTGATTCTGTGTCTTCTCTACTGTGTGGACCCTCTTAACAGTTTCCCACATTACATGTGTTCAGTTCATTTTGTCCTTTATGTATCATTTTGAAAACACAGCTTAATACAACATGCTCATTTTGTGTCTGACTCCTTTGAAACTACATTTCATTTCCAATTCTCAAGATTCTGTCCTCTGCACCTGAGTCACGTGAACAATAAAAAAGGAGATGCCTTTTTAAACTTTCCATTTTAAGAGGAAGGAGATAGCGTGCGCTATCATTTTTCCTACTCTCTCATCACACAATTAGAAACAACAGTAGTGAAAGAGTCTTTGTTTAGTTTACAGTGTTTGCAAGGTATGTTAAAGCAGGCTTTCCTACATCATGTCTATGTTTTAGAGAGGCACTCTAAATTTGCAGTACACACATGCATGTGTGTTCGTGTATACGTGAATAAATTCATAAATTTAAAGTAAAAATTTCCCACCACCCTTTCTGTATATAAAATGGTGAGCATACTTGGAAAGAAACTTAAGTTAGACAATGAAATTCACTTGTGTGATTGTCAGAAAATCTTCTTAAGGTTATATAATAAGACCACATATGATTGAGCTACTTTTCTGTCAGTAAATCAGTTTGAACATGAAATACATTTTTTGTCACAAAGGTATCTATCCATTTATGTCTCATAAACCCTCGAATTTTAAAAGGTTCACAGTATATTTTTCTGCTAAAAATTAGTGTAAATTATCTGCAAGTCTATAGTATATTTAATATCAAACTTTCAAAAGTATACTTAAAAGTTAAAAATTTGCAAATTTTTGCGAATTTTCTATCATTTTCATAATTTTCCATTTCAATGACCTTATTCTAATTTGGTGGAGTAGCATGTCATTCACTTGATGTATATTTCCAGCATAAAATACTTTCATTTTTATACAGAATTCTCATGAGTGAAACACCTTTACAAACATGTCCTGCCTGGTAATTATCCATGACCCAGTTTCCCCAAATTTGGAAGACATGGAGACATAACTTCACTAGGATTTGACAAAGGAAAATCCTTTGCCCTCAGAGATTTCATTGTGAACATGAAACAGGAAAGCATTTTCAATTTGCTTTGTCATAATGGCAATGTAGCCTGTTAGCAGTTTGTGTTATTAAGTTAGGCCCATATTATGTCAACGTAGTGTTCCATTGTGATGGTTTCTAAGTAACTTTGGTTAGAAAATAACTTGATAGTGAAATTATTTTGTATTCTGTAGCATGAGCCACTGAATACCTGTATTTATAATTTATCAAATTTTCATGTTATGACCTGTTAATAGCTTTTCAGAAGTGCAAACTGAAAAAGAACAAATAAAGATTAGAATTAAGTACTTAGTATTTTCACAGGAAGCACTGATTTATTTGAATAATTTAACTTCTATTCAAGTATTAGAACATGGTCTCGTAGCTACTAATGTCAGGGTTACAATGAGACTAACAAGACTCCATGTAATAAAATGCCAATGATTTTTTACTATATAAGACAGGTTTTCAGACTGGGAAGTCCTCACATTTATTTTTAACAACCACTGAATGTTGCCATGAGCAGAAGGTTCATGTATCTATACATGGACAATTTTCGAAGAGTCACCAGCTAGGTGACTCACATTTATATTCCAGTGGTAAGCCTAATGGTCCCAAAGTATAACTAAGAGAACAGGAGCCGAACTGTTCAAGTGGAAAGGATAATGTGTGGTGTTTCTAAGCCAAGATTAACAGCACACAAAGAATGGTGTTCTTTGTAAAACTAAAGCTGTGTTGAGTGGTTCACCAGAGAAACTCAGTTTTGGCAAGCAATTATTTCCAAGTTGAATGACTTCATACGAATAATGAGTATAAAAGAAGCTTGGAACAAGTACTGGAAAATCATGTCATCAAAGCAGCAAAAATCTCGAGTACTTCAATTCTGCATGTGACAAAGATTAATGAAAAAATACTATCTAACCAATTTATATTACACACTGATTTTGGCATGTGTGGGGATGTGTCTGGATGACCCAAAGGCATTTCTCATACTACAGAAGAGACAGGCATGGAGTTAAACTGAAAACATTACATGTATGTGATAATGGTTCTGAAGACTGCCCGTGGTTGCTTTGAATTTATCCTTACAAAGGTAAGATAAGAAATGAATGTCATACAGCCCATTTAAAAATTTTTCTGGCTCTAAAGACTGCCGTTTTTATTATATTTCACTGCTTCCATGTATACACTGCCCACTCCCCCAAGAAAATAACAAAGGAACTTAAATTTACAGATTCACAGTCACTGGGTAACAATTACTGATAGAAACCTTTTTACTTGGGAGGGGCCCTGTTGGAGAGAGAGAAGAGTTTTGATAGGTAAACAGAAGGAGCATATACAGCCTATTTAATTTTTTAATGAAAATAGTTCACAAGGAAGAGTTCAAAGAAATTGTTTTATACATGCACAGAAGACATTAAAAAATATGCATGAGACTGAAAGCTTAAATGGAGGAGAAACACTCCTTTGCTGTGCTTTAACTGAAAAGACAGATAGGCAACCTCTCCCAGGCAAACTTCTGTATCAAACTGGCTTTGGAGAGTAAGGCCTCCTTTGTGGCCATATCACTGCTCAGTAGCAATGTAACAACTAACATCAAGAACACATTTTAGAATTTTTAACTTTTAGGTGATTCTTCTAGCTATTATGGTTGTGTTAATTATTTGAATAGTGGTGAGTCTGAAACAATAAATTATAATAAAACATTTAATACTTATGATCATGAGAAGTATGTTTTCCATGCAACTCCAAGCAGTGAGTGCTGTTCACCGTTGGAGGAAGTTTGGCATAAATTGGACATACAAATCCTCATGGGGGCATAATATGTCATGTAAAATTCCCAGTTATATTTTTGATAACCTTGGTATTTCTAAGTGTTTCTTAATGAAGCAGAATTTTAGAAAAATCCATTTCCAGAATATGTCCTTGCAAACCTCAATATTTAGCACATTTCTTTCCAGCCAGCTTTCAGGACATGGAATTCTTTGACTTATTGTCCCTCATCTTTCCAATCATTGATAAAATTATTTTCCCCTAACTGTATCAGAAAGCTGATGAACAGTACATATTTAGCCAGACATTTGAGCTTTAGGAAGTTCAAGTATGATCCTAAACACATTTACCCCCTGCTGATGATTGCATATCTTTGAACCAGAAATGCTCTAAAAGTTGAGGCAACAATTAAGACTTATGTCCATTCAAATCAGAAGCACTGTTTGGCTTCAGTTAGGCTTATTTTAATATTATACTATTTCAATGGGTGGGGGGGACGCATGTAATATGCTGTTTTTCTAAAGTTAGGCTGGTTTTGATTTATTGGTATAAATATGCAAATTCCATGCATTTATATACTTTGAATGCTTTGCATATTTATCTACATTGCAACAGCCGAATTTTTAGAATTATTTACAATGTATGGAAATACAAAGTTAAACTCAGTAAGGACTGAGGGGAATACCTACAAGGAAAAGGAGATTAAACAGTTTGAATCTCTCAAGTTTTACCATTTAGTCATAACTGGTATAAAACTGCAGGTATGCGAGTAGAAACCTGACAGGTTGATGTGATTGATTAGCTTTGGAATCTGCTCCACACTAGTGATTTTTCTGACAACAATAGAGGACTTGGCAGACAACCATATTATTGCACCACAGGACCCTGCACCCCTGGTCAGAGGTGTTTACAGTGAGATGGTTCCTGCCTTAGGCTAGCTTCCTCTGTTTCTCTTGCCCACTAATTTGGAATTGGTCTCTGCATGTAGTAATAAAATGCATAAACTATGGGGTCTGGAGGGGGGTGTGCAGGGATACAAAGGAAAACCACAGAGAATAAAGAAATAGGTGTTCAGAGAAAAGACGTCAAGAGTGTAAGGCCCAAAGGGAATGTAAGAGTGGGTGGTCCTAGAACCTACTAAGGTCAAGCTGCCTTGTGTTCTATGAAACACTCATGTGTCCTTCCAATATTTCCTGTTCTGATTATCCAGCTTTAGTTGGAACCAATAGAACCTTTTGTTAGACAAAGCACCCTTCATTAAAGGGTTCAATATTCAGATTGTGCTAACTCTCTAAAATAGGATTGGGAAGGCCGTGAAGATTTCTTGACACATTTCCCATCTCACCCCAGGGTGCTCAACACTCCATTTCCTTGACAAAAATTCCTTCCAGTTGTCTCATTCACAGCAAAAGGGAACTAAGCAAAAATACTCTCGTGTAAACTCTCCCTTCTGTGTGTATATTTTTTTCAAGATCTAAATCATATGCTAAGAGGAAAAGATCAGTAATGATCAGATGGGATGAAAGCTGCCCTGGAATCTCTGAAGTCATTCCTGGTAATCTCTCCCCATCTAATATCTAGACTCCACTGGCAATTTACATTAGCCCATAAGAGCTGTTGTTCTGCACGGCTCTAGAGAGGGCCACTTGCATGTGTTTGTCAAAAATGTTAGTGCTGCTGACGTTGCCCATTTCTTTGTATTTATGGCTTCTCTTGAGTTCAGAGTAATGCCTCTCACACACAATGCCTTCACTCTAATGTTGCTTTGGACTTGGGTAAATCAAGCCCAAGTTGAACAAAGCATGTCAGAGCAGACCTGTTAATTGTATTTCAGAAAACAGTCTACTCATCCAACTGATAGAGGACTCAAAACTTGGAAAATTTTAGCTTAAGGTAAAAAGATGTAAATCTAGCAAGTAATGTGTAAAGCTTTTGCTTCAGAAACTACAGATAAAGCCCATCCTGGCTCCTGAGAAAAGCAGTCAACCTCCTGGGGCTAGAAGATTACTGCCTGGGGACAAGTTGGAGGCTTCCGGGCCTTTTGTGTGACCCGCCCCCTCCTTGGGAACAGCTAACTGCGGGAGACCAGGAATGGCTCACCTAATCCTCCCTGAATTTCAAAGCCCTCACCGCACCCTGTTTGTCCTCCCCCACCCCCTTATAAAAAAACTGGCCCGGAAAGAGAAAGGAAGATGGTTTGTTAGGGTATGAACCCGCCATCTTCTTGGATCACTGGCCATCTGAATAAAGGGCCCATAAAAGATTTAATCACTGTCACTGCTTATTGGATTTAGTAGTGACCAGCAGCCCAAACGCTGGTGTCTCTTCCAGTTACACAACTTGGAGACTGATCTGCATGCATGCTCAGGCAAGTCAGTCTAACAGTTATAGTTTTTCTTGGATCACAAGAATACACAAGCACAAACAACTGAAGCCAAGGTCAAGGATGTAGTCTCCATGACCTTTATGCTCCAAACTCAACCCAGGATTAAATAAGGGATGGGAAGTCACCCCTCCCCTTCTTTCTACTGTGTCCTCTTCGAGGCAAATGTATATGTGTGTGTGTTTGAAGTAAAAATCATTACTTGTTCATGATAATCCAATGATGTATTTTAATATCAGATACACTGTGACATAAACACCTTCAAGAGAAGGATTGGGTTTTTTTCTTGCAATGAGACTAAAAATATTTATGTGTTTAAATGACATGCAAGGATGATTTTTTAAGTTTTTAGTGAAAAGTATTGTACATTCAAATCATCTATCATCTCCACAGCTTTCATCTAGGGTCTAAGTCATCCACTCTAAAAGGTTTACTGAGCTTTTATTCCTATTTAATTTAAAAATAAAGTTCTATTGATTGGTGTGAATTTCAACTTTGACTGTCATTTTTCTGTGATTCTATATGACAGCTCATGGCCTCAAGCCCTTAAGAAAAACTGATTTATCACCAGAAGCATCCACTGGTACAAATGATCCCTGCTTTTTGTGAACAATATCTTCAAATTGCCCAGAGAAGCCACATACTCACAGAACATGAAACAGAGAGTGGTTCTGACAACTTGTACTACTGAAAGAAGGGTCCATTAAGACTTAATTTATGGAAGACTCCAGGGATATGGTGGTACTTCCTCTAGACCATATTAGGTGTATCAGTATTTGATATCATGAATACTTTATGTTATCATTTTTACATTTTTAAGCTTCTCAGGCCGTCAAAAAATCCTTGAAGACGTTTAACAAAAAGTCCAGTTCTTAGCACATCCTCTTTTCCTGTGGCCCGAGCAGCAATAGCCATTTGTTTTGAAATATCAGGCCACTGTCACATTTCCTGGGTCAAGGGAAAATGCATGCCTTGTTATTTTCCATTCTAATTTGGATCTAACAAGGCAAGGAAAATAATTTTGAATTCCTTCCTCCTTCATCAGGAAAATGACATAAGAATCCACATCACAAACATAGCACGAGGCATTTAGGAGTGCTGTATTGTATACACTACAGTTAAATGCTGCAGGAATAAGAATAGCATCTTAAAAAATACATCCGGTCAGGACTTGCTTCCTCCTTTCCAGTCTTTAAATGCAAACACATGCATACTGACAGATCTCAGAAAAATAACCCTAATAAGAATTTCTCCCTTTCCCCAGGGGTGCCGTCTGCCACCATCTATTTAAGGAATAATAGTGGGCTCCTTACTTCATTCTCACATCATATGTTTAAAAGAGCAATTTCCATTTTTGAGGTATTGCTGAAAGGAAAGAAGTCATCTTTTATCACAGTCAGGAAAGGTCAGGAAGTCAGTAATCCCCCATTCACTTCCTGACAGAAATATCTTCTTTCCTTCCACAGGAGACCAGAAAAGTGATTTATTTGTGATGGGCATTAATACATAAAATGGTCAATGCACCTAGCTATGCCTGGGCAATCCCTTACATGGTCCAGAGGTTTCTTTTATTACCTGCTAAGGCTGTGAATGGAATCTGTTAGAGCAAGCATTTGTAGATAGGGTTTCCAGTCCCCTCCCAACCACTCTTCCATAATATCTAATCCTGGCAAGGTCAAAATATGTTCATAATAAAGACCAACCAAGAAACTCTCTTTGCCTCTGTGCCCAGATATTGACCTTTCCTTTGCATTCCAGTTCTCTGTCTGTCTGTCTCTCTCCCTGGAAACTTTGTTTCTTGCAAACCTCATATGCTTGTTTATCAACCCTCCAAACATTCACTAAGTTTTATTGCATCTTTAATATGGGCCCAATACTGTACAAGGCTATATGGGACATTACTAAAGGTATAATCTGAGATTTCATGGGTTTTATATTTCAAGTATAAAACACAAAGCATGCATATAGAAACAAGAATTCTGCCTTATGTTATAGAATGACTTACAGTTCTCAAAGGAAATTCACTAATTTTATTTTCACCTGATACTTTTACTAACAATGTAGAGTATGTAGCAAGATTTTTACCAAAATTAATATAGTTAAACAAGGTGGTACATGTAAGAATCAGTCTGAGTTTTCCTAATTGTAGGTAAATATTTTCTTTTGAAAAAAGAGCAAATGTCTACCTGTGTCCTGTATTTTGTATAACAGAACGCACCACTGACTGATTTTATGTACTACTAAGGAAGGAAAAATACAACCAAGATTGAGAAGAGGGGTGTTCTAACAGGAGTCCTCTGAATACAACTGGGTCACCAAAGGCTACAGCTTCAGTGTAGAACTCAGTGACTCAATAGAGTGGCTACAGAGAAAGGCACAGCAAGGGAACCTTAATGTCTAAACCTTGGCACTAGGTAGAGAATTTGAACTAGTCAGTACTCATGCAGGTCTAAGGTCTGAATTCACACTTCCAGTGTGGTCCAAAAAGCTCAAGCAGAGAATTTAATTTAAAATGGTCTCAGTTGGGTAGTGCCTGAAGTTGGCTGGGAAAAGCAAATGAAAATTCTTTCTGCAAAACCTTAACTTCAATCCATGGCTGACAAAGATTGAGGGTGCAGTTGATTATAAGCTGCACCCTGATTTCATAGATGTGAGAAAATATTTTTCAGGATTAATTAAATATGTTATTACCTCTTTGTAAGTGATTAAAAGACCACCTCCGAATGACCTCTTGGTTACAATGAAAATATTTTAGATTTAAGAAGAGTTCATTGTTATATATCTTAGTCATTATCTTCCAGTGTCTTTAACTTTAGGAGACTGATCTATTATTATCTTCTGAAGTATGCGTCCAGCCTAGCAATTCTAAGCTAATGTTACTTATTCCCAAAATAATAATGGTGATAGATATAAGACTTTAAGTAGTTTATTTGAAATGTTTGCTCTATATAAAAACAACCATTTAAGAAAGTATGATGCTTAACAGCAGCTTAGGCTAAGGAATATTGATGAACCTGAAGATAATCTTGTATGGGTGCTTCCACATATGATTTTTTAATTAGTATCACTTGTTTTTAATCTTATTATGAAATAAAATATACACAAAAGCACACAAATACCTAAGAACCCAATAATTTATCACAAAGCAAACATCTATATAACCATAACCGAGATCAAGAAACAAAAATTGTTAGCCCTCCAGAGATCTTTCATGCCATTCCCATCATTATCCCTGCTTCCCCTCCATAGAGATAATAATTGCCTTTTCTTTTTTTTTTAAGATTTTATTTATTTATTTTTAGAGAGGGAAGGGAGGGAGATAGAAACATCAGTGTGCGGTTGCTGGGGGTTGTGGCCTGCAACCCAGGTATGTACCCTGACTGGGAATCGAACCTGAGACACTTTGGTTCGCAGCCCGTGCTCAATCCACTGAGCTACGCCAGCCAGGGCTGCCTTATTTTCTTGTAAAAACTAGCTTGACTATATAATTATTCATCCCTATACATTCTAGTTTTATTTAGTGTGTTTTTGAACTCAGAAAATTAGTTTATACAGTATTTTGGGGGCTTCTGTCTTACTTTGATCAACTTTATGTTCTTGAGAGTTATACATATTTGCTGCCTATAAACTATAGTTCATTCATTCTAAGTGCTATGTGGTATTTTATTATATGAAGATGTCAAACTTTGTGTATTCCACAAGAGCTGGACATACAGTTCACTCCCAGTTCAGATTATTATAGTTATTGATGGCATGATTATTCTTGTATAAACCCCTTGATTAAAATGAGGCACAGTTGTATTGTGTGTTTGTAACTTGGAATATAATTGATGGGTTATAGGGAATTCACATGTTCAGTTTATAAGTATTTCCAAGCAGTTTTCCAAAGCAATGATATCCATTTGCATGCCCAGGAGTCACGTAATTGAGTACCGATATGTTTTGTTGTTGCTATTGTTTTAGTCATTTGGCCTGTGGAAACTTTTTTCAATAACTTTTAAAAATACCTAAAGTTTTGCAAATAGCGTTGTAGGATTATACTGTCAGGATTCAAAACTACTGATAGGCAAGGACAATAAAGCAATAACAGTAAGGTGAAATTCAGCAGGAATTATCCAAACTTATATCATTTGACCAAGTACAGTATGCGGAAACTAAGTATCCCAGAATTTCACATGAAAAAGATGGTGGGATGTTACTAAGGTATAGCTGTCAGGAAAAATAAGTGCTATCCAAATCTACAACAGTTTTCTCTAAGCATAAATTATGTATGCCAACCCCCTAAGGAGGAGTTATCATTTCACTCAGTAGATGTTTGTTAATGAATGAGTGAATGAATGAATGGTTGAATAGTTTGTGTTCAAAGATGAATACTAGAGGAAGTAAAGACATTCAAAAGCAAAACTCATCTGAGTGTTTTCTCTTTCCCTCTAAATTTCCTTTTTAGTCAAAAGACAGAGAAAATTAGCTGACAATTATCAAAGAGAAAACAAGTGAATAAACTAAGAGCCAGTTAAATCAAACCTAGCATTTTGGGAGTTGTTTATACAACAATAGGTTTTGTATAAATCATTTAAGTCTTAGTTATGCTTTCCAAAGCAGAAGTCTATTTTCTGAATCTGTTTAATCCATTTCTTCTGGGTTCCTTTTCATTTTTTTATTCTAACTTCATCTTTTTCTTTCTATTTTTTTAAAGTGTTATTTCTGCATTTTACTAAAAAACAAAAACAAAAACAGACTCCTGCAGACAAAATCCTCTCAAATCAAGAAGCCTGTCTTCTGGTCACACCTTGCTCAGTATGAGTGCCCACTTCCACAGAGTGCTATTTCCCTCCAGTTCTACCCATCATTCATTTCACCCAGTGCAGCATTTGTTTTATTTTTTGAAAAAGATAATAACTTTTGAGGGAGGGGTTCAATATATGTAAAAATGCAAAACCAAATGGAATTTAAAAAATTCATGCCCATAGAGAATATGCCATGTAAATAAAGTCACACCTCATGAACTAAATGCCTGTTAACATCTCCAGACTTTCCTTTTTTAAGTTTATTCCAATTTCCAGGCATAAGCAGCACCTTGTTTTGCAACATTTGTATTTGCATGTTTCCTCAAAGCTGAGGAATAAACACCCTGTTTCACTGCTATTCCCCTAGGTTATTTTGGTTCAGTGGTCTGGTGTGTGCAAGGCTTCATAAAATTAAGAAATATCTTATTAATGCCTTCATTTCCCCTTCAGGGTTTTTTTTTGTGCCTGTATGATCAATGCTACAGATTACATGTACTATAAACTTAATCTATTTTTAATGACACTTGCCAAGAAAACCATGGCTTTATTTTTCTGTTTACTCCTTAGTTGCCTAGCAAATAGCAGCAGTCTATCACCAATTCAGAAGGAAGATGGCATGTGAAATTTCACCATTTATCAGTTTTCCCTGTGTAACTGGTATATCAAAGAATGGTGCATTTTAAATCATCTTGTGTTTGCCTGGGGTTTCTTTTTTATGAGACAAAGAAAAAAACTTAGCTGGAATTTTACAGCATCTTTGGAAAGGAATTGCAGCTTCATAATAATGACATATTTTTAGTGTGCTTTAACATTGACAAAGCACTTTCAAGAAAAATCTCATTTCATCTTCATAAGAACAAAGCTGTGTAGTGTACTGGATAGCACATGGCCTCTGGAACCAAGCTTCCCAATTCGAAACCCTTCCTCTGTCATTGACTGTCTGTTATTATGACCCAGGGTGATTTACTGAACTCTTCCCTGGGTCACAGTGTCTTCTTTTGTCCAGTGAAGATGATAGTGTCTGTAAATTTGTTATGTGAATGAAATGAAATAACCACTTGTATCTGTCAGTTGCCACAATAACACATGTACTGATGTAAATCTTCAGTGGTTTACAACAAAAAAAGCTGGAGGTTATAGTGGTTATAGCTAGAGGTTGTCTTACACCAATTATATCTTGTCTGAATAAGTCTGAGAGTTGGCTGGATGACATTTGATCTAAGAGGGCCCAGGCTAGGATGACTAAATCTCCTTGATGCTGTTCCACAGATGTATCTCATTCTCTAGCAGTCTATTTCATGCTACAAGAGGGCAAGACCCGTTGCTGAAGATTACTTCAAGCCTCTGTGCTTGCTCACCCATGCTAACATCCCACTGACAAAAGATAAGTCAAGTTGGTGAGCCGAGACTCAAGGGACAAGGTAGGTCACTCCACTTGTGATTGGAAGACACTAAAGAAATACATTGCAAATGGCACAGATATAGGGAAGATAAAATTTGAAGTCATCACTGTAATCATAACATGTAAAACATAGACAAAAGATTCAATAAATGTATAGCAATTATGATAAGGTTGATCCAAATGAAATGATCATTTTTGTGAATAAAAAAGATCAAATATCAGCAATTTTATATGATTCAACCTCAAATCACTATCACAACATCCTGTATAAAAGAACTATCATCTAATTTTCAGTGAAAGAAACTGAAGCCTATATTAATTTTCAAGGTTACTCAGATACTAACACTTAGCTTTCTATTTTAATGTAGTCTTCTGACTCTAAATCTAGTTGTCTTTTCTTATATTACAGCTACATTTTGAAATTGTTTGGTGATAGATGATTGTGTGATATGACTTTATATATACACAGAGAGATAATTTCCCAACCCTTTATCCTCATACAACTCATGCACCGCCAGTGACTACTGACATCTGAAACACCATGTCTTTTGCCAAAAATAACCCTGTAGCATTCCATCTCCTGGTTACTAGCTCCTAGAAAGAGAATTGAAGCTAGTAGTAGCTAAATGCTCTATCACTATTCCCAGAAGAGCCATGTCAAAAGCATTTGAGAATTTTTGAGTTATAAACACAATATTTCATGCTTCTGTCACTTGTGTTTTTCTAAGCATAGTGGCTATGGTATTTTTAACGTTTTTGTTTATATATTTTAGCCAGTTAAACAAATCCACTAAATATAAATATGTATTTGGATTATTTTCACATGCATGCATGATATGTATTTAGCACTAAACTATGCATCATAATATTTCTAGAGATGTCCTATGTATTGTTTTGTCTTTCGGATGTCCTCTCCTGAACAGATTAACTAGATTGGTAAATAGCTGTATAGTTACAATTGGCTTCTCTATGTGTAGATTCAGATGAGTCAATTCAATGAATATCCAAATCAAATTATTCTTCTAATTAGTAATTTTTTGTTTTTTTACTTTATTTTTTAGAAATGTTTTATATAACTCAGGAGAATATTTATAAAAAGCAATAAACAATTGAATCTCATTATCATATTTGCTGCTAAATTGAATTTCTTTATCCCTATCCCATCAGTTAGTACCTAATTGACAATAGACCCAATGTCATTTCCCACTTCCTACACCCACTAAGGTCAGGAACATCAAAGGATTCTTACTTTGCTAACAAACTGGTAATTTCAAGACAGCAGAACTCCTGTTACTTAACGCTTTTTAAATTGGATGATTGCACTGATTGATTTTGTTGGCACTGTCAAATCAAGAAAGACCTGCATATTACTAGTGTAAAAAACCATAATGCCTTACCAGCACTAGATTAAGGACTCACTTTTTTTTTTTAAATGGAGTCATTTGTCCTGAGGATAGCAAACCAAGTCGTTTTTTTTTTTTAAAGATTTTATTTATTTATTTTTAGAGAGGGAAAGGAGGGGGAGAGAGAGAGAGAGAGAGAGAGAGACAGAGACAGAGACAGAGACAGAGACATCAATGTGTGGTTGCTGGGGGTTCTGGCCTGCAACCCAGGAATGTACCCTGGCTGGGAATCGAACCTGGGACACTTTGGTTCCCAGCCCGCGCTCAATCCACTGAGCTACGCCAGCCAGGGCAAACCAAGTCTTTAATATTAAAGACCTATATTTATTTAAACCTTTAATATATATTTATTTATTTTTAGAGAGGGAAGGGAGGGAGAAAGAGAGAAACATCAATGTGCGGTTGCTAGGGGTCATGGCCTACAACCCAGGCATGTACCCTGACTGGGAATCAAACCTGCTACACTTTGGTTCACAGCCCGCACTCAATCCACTGAGCTATGTCAGCCAGGGCAGGACTCACTTCTTAAGTGCCCTATTTTCTGCTCTGAACCTCAAAGCTGTGTGTTCATGAAACACCTGCCATATACCATCTAAAGGAAGTATGAGGAGAAAGGGACATGACATCACAGGGTCCATAGTTGATTCCTATTTCTGTCACCTACTAGTTGGATAACTTTGCAAAAGATATTTCAGCTCAATGTTGTCTCTAATATTTGTATAAGCCCTAGCTCACAGTGTCACTTGGCATCGAATGAGATCTTGTGTATACCTAAGCACCACACGGTTGTTGGTCAAGCTCTGACTTGCAGAATCTGGAAAGTCATCTGAGAGATACCTGCTTATATATCCAGCAAAAGAGAAAATGAAAAATAGTCCACACAGCCTCTAAAGCTGAGGATGTTACCAGTCAAATCTTCCAGCTATGGTATTTTATTTCAAGGGTTTTCTTTTTTGTACATTATAATTGCCACCAATTATTTGATTCAAATGAGTAGTCTGCGGTATTTTTCAAGCTTTTTTTTTTACTGTGATATAGTAAGAAAGGCATTTTTTAGATCACTATGCATATCTGCACACATACACATACATCTGAAAGAAAAGTTTCATGAACTAGCACTACCTGTGTTGTCATGTAGTATTTTCTACTCTGCCTTCTGTTGCAGTTTATTCCAAAACAAAAACAAAGAAACCATTGGTCAATATCCTAACAGCAATTTGCCACAATGTAGTTTAAAATATTTTTGAAATGACAGATCATAATTTAAATTCCAAATCATCCACTGATTAGTATAGTGCCTGTGAACAAATTGTTTCCTCATTTGTGAAATGAGAATTATAATAGAAATAAACCTTATTTCAGAGAGACATAGGGAAGATTGTATCAGATAATATAAAGCACAAAGGATAGTAACACTCACTACTTGGAGGTTTCAAATCACTACCTTTAGTTGCATTAGAGATAAGTTTAAAAATATATTTGACTGTATCCTATCAAATTAAGAAAAGTTAGACAATAATCCAGACAATTTAGATTCTTAAATTGATTTCTCCTCTGATTATTTTATGTAGAGACAAAGTAAAGATTATTTTAGGACATTTAATGATGATTGACCAAGCTGACATCCCAACACTGCTGACCTAGTTTGGTGGGAAAGGCCATGAATGCTTTGGAAGCATCATTCTAGACTTTGACAACTGCCTCACTGTACAAAGCCACTCAGGGCACTGACCTGGTAAAATTTAACTCTGTCCCCGGAAGCTCTAAATCCAGGTCAACATGTATAAATAAGCACCAACACACAACTGATTACAATGTCACCTTGTACTTTTTCCTCTTCACCCTACTTCATTTCCCCAACTTGACCCAAAGTTTTATATTTATCTGAACCTTCAAAGCATGTCCAAGAAAATTGTATCATTGTTAGTCACTTCCCTTTGGGCTTAGAATACTTAGTCAAAATCAAATCTCTTATTTCAAACCAGATCTCTGTTTACCACTAGTGTGAGAAGCAGTTCAACTTAGCTCAATTTGTATTTTCTCCCTAATTTAGTAATGTAAATTATATTTTACATTAGACACTACAATGAAAATGCAAATAGCCTATTGGCTAGCGACCCAGAAAAATGAGAGTAGATGTTTACAAGGAAGCAAATGAATGCTTACTTAAAATTAATTTCTAATGGCAATAAAATTTCTTTTCAAAT
Source organism: Phyllostomus hastatus (assembly GCF_019186645.2). Classification (NCBI taxonomy): domain Eukaryota; kingdom Metazoa; phylum Chordata; class Mammalia; order Chiroptera; family Phyllostomidae; genus Phyllostomus; species Phyllostomus hastatus. The sequence continues at coordinate 165,756 of NW_025334016.1, read as the reverse complement.
TGCAATCTACAGGTGTTTGTTAAGAGCTTTTCTGTCATTACTGTTTTTCTTCTCAACCCTGTTGCCCTGATCAGTAAATATTGTTTACAATGGGTTTCAAAACATTATGCTGTTACATTTCTATGTCCTGTGGACTGCTTATCACACCCTCTTGATATTGTCATTATGTCTTTTTTGTTTTTAAAGATTTTATTTTTAGAGATGGGAAGGGAAAAAGAAACATCAATGTGTGGTTGCCTCTCATATACCCCTACTGGGGACCTGGGCTGCACCCAGGCAAGTGCCCTGACTGGGAATCCAATTGCAGGTGCTCAATCCACTGAGCCACACCAGCCAGAGGTGGAACACAATGTTTTTAGAAGGAAACTGGATTACTTAATTGCAGTGTTTCACTGGATGTGCTACTGAATTAAACTAATATGGTCTCCAGAATAAAGTTCCCTAGCTAAGCTAAAAACCTGATCTTCATGCCCCATTCAGCAGGTGAATCTAGCCAAAAAAAAAAAAAAAAAAACCCTCCTCCTGAATGGAAATGTCTTATGCCTAGTCTCTGATGGAAAGTTTATTTTAATCTAACCTATTTCAGTCACTTCCATTAAGAAATCTTTAAAAATATTTGTGACCTATAAAATGTTCAGGCAGTGTTAAAAATGGAGTAACTTTAAGCTAGCAGGAAATTTCATTAATAAAATCACTTATATGCTCTGCATTAAACTGCAAGCCCTTTGGGGGAAAAATGCCACTGTGCACTGAGATATACTCAGCAATTTTAATGATATAGACTTTAGGATTTGAAATCGTTATAAATTGAAACTCAGGGAGAAAAAGGGAAAAATTAATCATTCATAAAGTTGTGTCTTCATTGAGGATAGGCATTCTGTATTTTTTACAAATTATCTTATTGCATCTTTGTACCTTTATAAAAAGTGCCTAGCTCCAGCGAATCTGGGTCATAAAGAACTGCGTCTGCTAAAGTCCACTGCATATTCTATCAGGTAAACTTATAGGTCTCTCATTTCAATGAGAATACGAATATGCTATTTATATGTATGTGTAATCTTAGGATGTTCCCAGTTTGCCCAAATACAAGGGCAAGTCACATAAGGAGTAAGGACTAGAATTTGGACCAAAGAAAAGCAGCAGCCCTAAATGGGTGAAAGGTATCTTAACCAGAGTAATAAACTCAAATACATATGTGCCTAGAGATAACATAAATAAATGAAACTGGTTGGATGCAATATACATTAGAGAGTAGTTGTGTATATGTCCAGCTTACATGGAAGGATTTGGTGCAAAGCCCAACTGCTAGGCTTATGTGAAAATGTGGGTTCAGTGTTTCCAGGTCTTCACATTTTCTATAAGTCAAAAACACAGATTTCTACATTGAAAATGATAGCAGCTATTTAGAAAATGACCCAAACATTAACTTATAACTTTTGTTAGTGTTTTACCTTGTAGTTCTCATTCCTCCAATTTTTACATGAGATAAATTATGTAGATTTAAATATATAATTTAGCCCTGGCTGGTGTGACTCAGTGGATTAAGTGCCAGCCTGCAGACCAGAGTCACCAGTTTGATTCCCAGTCAAGGCACATGCCTGGGTTGCAGGCCAGGTCCCCAGTAGGGGGCATTCAAGAGGCAACCACACATTGAAGTTTCCCTCTTTCTCCCTTCCTTCTACTCTCTCTAGAATATATATAATCTTTAAAAAAATAAATGTATAACAAATTTTGATTAATGTACACATTCATAGACTCTTCACTGCAAATTATAGAATGTTTCCTTTACCCCCAAAATGTCCCTTATCCTCAGTTCCAGTCAATTACCTATCCCCAGAGGCCTTTTCTAGAACTTAGTATAAATGGAATGACACAGACAATTTGGGCTTGGTTCATTTTGCTCAATATAACATTGTTGACATCAATCCATGTTGTTACATTCTTCAGTCATTTGTTAGTTTGCATTGCTCAGTGGAATTATATTCAATTTATTATAAAGTATGTGTGGCCCAACTCTTAAGTTAGACTTGGCCTGCAGGAAAATGATTATCTCTGGATGACAGTAAAGATAAGAGGCGACAGCAAAGCATCTTAAATACAGGAAGGATAGAATGATGATCATGTTGCTGGGAGAGTGTTAAAAGAAAACATGTAAAATAGTGGAAATAAGAACTGGAAGGCAAAGGAAAGAGAAGGCATCCCTAAGTAGGTTGCCCACAGCTGTCAGCATTCCAGGCAGGTGTGGCCCTGTGGTGTGGAGCCAATCATCTCCAAGCTCTTCTGGACCCCATCACAAATCCTTATTTGGGGCCCCATCTTGGTTGTACCTTGTTACAAATCCCTCTTTTCAGATATACAACCCTTTTATAATCATATAAAGGACAATGGACAAAGGTCTCATCTTGTAACTACTTCTGGCTGGACATAGACATTGTCCTCCCTACCCTTGGGTTAGGTGTGCCCTGAAAGGGGAGGGGGTGTGCATCCTGGAAGGAGTCCTTCCTGGAAGGGGAAGGACCTTACAGAATTCAGGTCAGTTGGCTGTCATCAGGAAGCTGCAGGCTCGATGTCCAAAGGCTAGCATTACTGGACAGCTGGCATCCTTGTTATATTCTGGAGGTAAAGAATGGCCTATCTGGAGGAAGGTGTGCAACGCATGCTACACCTATCCAAAATCCTTGTGGCCCCACTATACTGAACTCGGGCTGAGGGGAATATATTAGGATTTCCCTCCTTTCAGATTTCTGGGCCCTTTCTGCCCAAGCCTTTGGGACAGTAAAGGGAAAATCAGTTCTGAAGTGAAGCCCACAGACCGCTCCAACCCAACCACTTAGTTCAATCAAACCGTTGAGTCTCAGAGGGTGACGATGAGGATGGGCTCCTTAAGTGATGCCTATATTGCAACCAATCACTCAGGTAACAAGGTTCTACGCATAGGCCCTATGAAAACAGAAGAAAGAACACATGTTAATTTACACAAAAATCCCCAAGCCAGTCTCTGTGCCTGTAAGACTGTCTTTTGGGAAGCAAGGCCCTTGCTTCAATGACATCTAATAGTGGCAATTTGACAGGTCCTTCGTGCCTGTAAATGAACATTTTTGGTGATATTACAAACCCAATTTTAACTTTTAAATGAAAAACAAATTTTCAAGACAGCTGCGCCATTCTGATGTCTAATACTGTGCATTGTGATTTTCCTTAAACCACGATTTTTCTCCCTACGATCACCCTTATTGTTATTAAAGGGACTACATTGAGTCCAGCTTTTAATTTTGCCTACTTGTTTGCATAAGCACACTAAGATCACCTACAATCTTTAATTCTGCTTTGCTGGAACTCACACAGGGAACCCTTAGATTGACTTCTGAGTCCGCCCCTCGGGGCACAGAAGCATAGCTACACATCTGCCATCTGGCTTTGCCTGTACCAGTTGTTTCACTCAAATCCTTGAGGCTTTCATTGTGCCTACAGGTTTCTTTTTAGCCATCTTTCAGGAAAGCAACCTTTGTTACTTCTCTGGAAAGACTTCCACAAACCACACAACCAACCAAGGTACCAGGCTTTTACTCGTGGGCTTTCAGTAGCTTCACAAGTCAATCCCAGTCCCTCAGGGCTTTCTGGTAACAACCAGAACCCAGACGTGCCTCCTTCAGGCGTGACATTCCAGTCAAAATCTTGGTTAACAAAACCGCCATTGATGATTGGTCTTAATGGATTTATGCAAAGAAACCTTATGTCATCACTCACTCCTTCCGAATGCCAAATTCTGGAGGGATCAGGTAGGGAGAAAAATACAAAGTGTGAAGGAAAATCCTTTTCCTTCTGATATCCTTTTATGTACCTTTTTCATTTACATATCTTACACTTTCCCTTGTCTATTTTCCTACAGGGTGTGAAGTTTTAACCTTCCCTGGAATCCTCAATTTCCTTTTCAGAGCAGATACAGAGCAAAATAGAACAGGACACAGGTAGAGGCATTCTCTTGTACCAGTGTGTCCACCCGTGCCTCTGCAGAGACATGCTCCTTCAGGCCCGGTCTCAATGGCAGAGATGTGCTCCTTTGCCTCAGGCTGAAACACTCACCAGGAAGGGTCACCTAAATGACCCTTCCTGGGTCCTGAGATGCAAAGGCATTCTCCCCAACTGGTTACAGGCGACCTTTCCTAGGTCTTCAGGTACAGAGGATTTCTGATCAGAAACAGAACCAAATTGAAACCACATTCCCATAAAACCAGAAAACGAGTAGTTGAGGTTTCCTCTCCTCCAGTTTCAAAACTTTCACAACCTTTCCTACATAGTTTTACCCATCCAGATTTAACCATCATTCACTTTTAATCACTGTTCCTTTCCCACATAAGGTAGGACTATACTTAAGCTCAGTACTTAAACTCAGCATGTGGCAGCTAAAAGTCCCTAGCACTACAGGTACCTTCCACTAAAAGTCCCTAGATTCACAGGAATGTTCTGCAGCTTTCTGAAGCCTAGACCTTGCAAACAGCCTATAAATCAGATGACCACCCTTGGACCCCAGTTCACAACCTTCAGAACCAGAGCCATCCCTATCAGAACCATTTGCACAGAGAACCTGACTGGCGCAGTGCCCACACAGCAGAAGCACAGCCCGTAATCTGAAGAGAACCCTCAGCCCACCACCTTGACCAGTTGCAAGATGGCAGAACCCTCACGTGACCCATCATCCAAGATGGCAGCGCCCAAACACACTGGGTTGTCCAAGATGGTGACACGCAAGCATGACCTGTCCTCCATGGTGGGGCACTCACGTGGCTCATCCTCCATTTTGCCCAAAATGGCTGCTCACCCACATGACTTGCTGTCCGATCCCCAACATACATGCAGGGTCGGCTACAGAGCCTAGGGGTTTGCTTTCTCCCCAAACCCGCGTACAGGTCCCCTTACTGCCACCTGGGCTCACTGAAACTGTAAGTGAGCAGACAGGGGCCACCTGGGAGCAGCATACTAACCAAACCATTCTCCATAACTCCATTATTCCAAAACGGTGTTCGGAAACCAGTTTTCAACCAAACCATTTTCACGTCTCTGCTCCCTCCCCGTTTCATTTCCTTTCCACCTTTCCAGGCGTGAGAGGCGGCCGATGCCCTCAGGAGGAGTGCAGAGGAATTCTCGAGACGGGGAAACTCCCAGTTTCCCAGTTTGCCTCACTCTCTCACACCTGAGGGGGTCGGTCTGCCATGGACAATTATCGTCCCGGCGGAGTCGCCGAAAACTGTTACAGAACAGACCCGGGGGCATATAAAGGACCCCCTATTTTTCTCCTGGGGTTCTTCTGCCCATACTAGGTTCGCTTTACCCTCTGCCAGAGGAAAGGCATCTCTCAATGCCAGAGACTGGTGAAAAGGAGAGGAATCGTTATTTATTTAAAAGTTATACAGACTAAAGTCCTTTAGAATACCCACAAATGCACACAGTCCTTCCTTCTCCCTCTGCCCTAGTCCAGGGTACCGTATCTCAGGAAAGAAGTAGAAGTCCACAATTCAGGCTCCCAGCACCATCCACGTGGCAAAAAGGGGGCACTTCCAAAGCCGCGTGGTCCCGGAAACACACCAAATGGCTGCCGCACCTGGGTTTAAATCCCAGCGCCAATCTTCCTCTGTAGCCTCATTTCCGGCTCCTCCCACAACTGGCCACACCTGCCAGAATTCCAGGCAGATGAGGTCCTGTGGTGTGGAGCCTATCATCTCCAAGCTCTTCTGGACCCTGTTACAAATCCATATTTGGGCCCCCCCTCTTGGCTGCACCCGTTACACTACTGAGCTAGCATTCATCAGGGTTCTCCATTGTGAAGTCCATGGAAAAACTGGGAGATGGACGTTTTTTGCCTGCTCCCTCTGTGCTACACACAGGTATATAGCTGTGGGAGGCCGGTTTCCCTCCTCCCATTAATAACTGTGTCTTTATTTGCTACAGTTCTCTGGAACTCATGAACAGAAGTCCCATTGGCTATCAGAGCCAGGTGATGTAGGAGTCTGTTCCTCGGGAAGCAGACACAAAAACTTGGTACCAGATGTGTACAAGCTATTTGCAAGGAGATATTGGTGACTTGTAGTTGGCTTTAGTGAAGGATCGCAGCCAGCCACTAGCGTGTACTAAATAAGAAGGCCAACCCTCTTCAGGGAGCAGTTGTTAAAGTATGCAAATAGGCCTCTTACAGGGAAAGACTTGGAAACAGGCATTTTTTTTGCTGACTCCCTCTGTGCTGAGCCCTGAAGAATGGTAAGTCCTCAGAAACCTCTCAAGAACTGTCTTTGTTTGCTGTAGCATTGTGGGTCTTGTGTATGTAAGCCCCATTGTATTTCAGAGCTCACTGTTTTGGATACCCATTTCACAGGAGGGAGTCTTGAAAGTTGTGGTGCTGGATGTGGGATCCACAGCCTTGGATTTGGAAGAAGCTGGGAGGTCCCTCCAGATTGTAGGGCTCTGTGCAGAGGGAGGGGTTTATTGTGAGAAGGTGTCAGCCTTTCCTACCCATTTCCATGTGGGCGATGTGGGTATTTTCTCGTTCACCCCAAGTGTAGGAGTTGCTCAGGAAGTTTCTGAATTTCAGTCACAGAGAATTTTTTTGTGTGTAGTTGTTGATTCAGTGTGTCAATGGGAAGAGGTGACTTCATGAGCTTCCTATGTTACCATCTTGTACTAGAACCCTTCTTACGGCTTTAACAGTAACAGTGATATTCTGCTACATGGATCACAAAGATTGTGCTTGTCTTTTTTCAGAATTTTGTTTCTTTCCCATTTTTTCTTCTGATTATCTCATAGGACTCTGAGTCCTTTACTATTTAATAATGATTGATTTTCATTTTCCTGACTTGTGAAGGTTAAGTTCACATTGTAAAATTATCTCTGTATGGGTGATAGTTTAAGCACAGGTCATATATTTCCTACCTCTCACGCTTAAGAGAAATAATCTTCATCCTGCTTTTCATCAGTATCTTATGCTCTGCAATAAAATTGAATCACAATTCCCTAACAGTACAGAAAGCTTCAATAAGGCCATTGTCATTTATGACAATTCAATAGTCAGAGAGCAGATAGAACAGAAATTACTTCTCCTTGAATATCAATATTCTAAAATCATTATACATCAGTCCAATACTGTTGGGTTTCATTCATTATTGTTTGTCTCTGTGTTTCTATACTTGAGGCTGTTTTTTTAGTCCTTAGGTTTTCCATAATTTAGAGTATTTTGGAGTCTCTCAGCTACCAACAATGCTATCTGCTGGTATTCCTGGAGATAGTCTGGTAAACTCCTTCAGAACTGTATTGCAGCCTATGAACCAAAACATATTCACTTATTTTCTGTTGTTTGCATTATAGACAAGTACCATGAACTATCATGAGTATCTTATTTTAGCCTAAAACTCAGTCCAACAGTAAAATGTTTTACTATGAATCAAGGCCTGAATATAGATAATGACATGCCTCCATATGGCTTAGAAAATAATTTTTAGTAAGAAAAAACTAAATTAAACTTTCCTAGACAATAAGGAAATGCATTTCCTTGCATACCAGGAAGACTGGAAGTAGTACAGGGTCAAATATAGGAACATCAGTGATTGAGTGATTCAGTGACATATGCATCTCTCTCTACTTGGCTCTCCTTAACAATAACTTCTTCTCAAGAGAATGCCAATCACAACTAGGGGTGCTTAACTTCTTGGTCACTAAGACAAAATAGAGTAACTTCTCCTCAAAACATAGAATAAAACTCATTCTCTTTAGACCAATTTAGGCCACACAACCTATGTGGAGCAAAAAGAATAGCCAAGAGAATTCTATGCTCTTATTCCACTGGCAAATAGGAAAACTCTCTGTGGAAGTGGAAATAGAGTAGATATACCTAGACATAATTAAGGTTCTGTTAAAAAAGAGAAAGTGTGGCTTCAGCTGTTTTGCATTCTGTTTTATTTTATACTCTAACATCTCTGAAATCTTAGTTACAACACATGAGCATTTCATAGCAGTTCATGTCATTTAACATGTGAGCAGGCAAGCACTGAAAATACATTGGCATCTAAGTGCAAAGTGCTTTGTAAAATGCAGACACAGAATTTTTATATTGAAGAAACTATCCATAACTTTCAGAAATAAAAAGTCCTTCCAAATTGTTTATTTTAATTGGATTTGTTTCCTGGCTACAGAAATAAATAAAAACTCCTTTTAAACTTATGCAATATGCCTTCAAACACCACAGATGTGCTGAGTCACTGATAAATAATTCACTTAGTCTGGAAAGAGATGAACCAATTTCTGAAAGTTGTAGACATCTGAATTTCCCCATACCTTTCCTTGTGGATATTAGCTAGAATAGATGAATGATGGCATGCTAATCAGGACAAAAAAGGCCGCCCCCTTTAAATTTTCAGCAACCTGCCATCCTGAATTATTGATGTTATGCTAGTTATATTATTTGTGTCAAGAATCCTCTCATCTGCTGCATCTAAGTGCTGCAAATAGTTGTGAATAGTTGATATTTCCTTCAGGAAAAGCCAGATTTGCAAATTATCATATTTCCTTTAGGACATGTAATGTAGGGGAATGTGGTAATTCTGTGCCAAGTAGTTTAAAAGTAAGTTTGAATTCATTTTACTCAAATCACTAATGGAGTTCAAGAATTTCTCTCTGATATTTATCCAACACTGCAGATTACAAGGTATCTTAGGGAACTTATTAAATAATCTTCCTGGTCTATTCTTTAATATTTCTAAGTAAAAGAAAGAATTCCTCACTGCAAAAAAAAAACACCAATAACTTAGATTCACAGGAATAATAGTAATTACATGGTTTATGTATCTTTTATTTTTTAAAAGATTTTATTTCTTTTTAGAGAGAGGGGAAGTGAGACAGAAAGGGAGGGAGAGAAACATCAATGTGTGGTTGCCTCTCACGTGCCCCCCACTGGGGACCTGGCCCACAACCCAGGCATGTGCCCTGACTGGGAATCAAACTGGCAACCCTTTGCTTTGCAGGCTGGCACTCAATCCACTGAGCTACACCAGCCAGGACAGTTATGTATATTTTAGGTAAAAGCTAATGTTGAGTATGAAATCAATAAATTTGTTTTGGTGACTTTGAATAACTTTTAAGAATATAGCTGCAGAACACAAAGCTGTTTTCACCAAGGTTTCACAAACACATATCATAAAATATTTGTAGGTCAAACAAATTAGATAACAGAAGAAAAACGATTACTTGGATGCTGAAAAAAGTTCCCCAAGTATTATTCAGCCTAAACATCTTATCTCAAAGAGTTAACTTGAAAACTTTTTATTCCTGAGGTTAAACTTAAATATAGTGAAGTAAACAATATTTGAAGTATACAGTCCAATGATATTTTATTGTATACACACATACTCATGTGTAATATACATACATGTAATCTACAGCCACTCAAGATGAAAATCAAAAGACCCTGATGGCTTCCTTATTCTAATCACATCCCAACCCTCATTATGCAATCAGTGTTCTGATTTATGTAGCCATGGGCTAGGTTGGTATGTTCTAGCACTTCATCTAACTGAAATCAAAATATGGAATGCTTTGAGTCTGTTATCTTTTAGGCAACATTATGTCTGAGATTCATACATGTTGGTGTGTATATCAACAACTCATTATTTTTCATTGCTAAATATTATTTCTTTACATGAATAGACCACAGCTTACTATCTCTTGATAAACTTTTGGGTTATTTCCAGTTTTGGATTATTGTAAATAAAACTACTATAAACATTCACATACAAATCTTTGTGTGGACAAAAGTTTTAATTTCATTTAAGTAAATACCAAGGAAAAGATCATTAGATCTAAGTAAGGGTGATATATATTTAACTGTTTAAGAAATCACTAACCAGTTTCCCACGTGGTTGTACCACTGTGGTTTTAATTTTTATTTTCCTGATGCCTAATGACATTGAGAATCTTTACATGTACTTACTATTTACATATCATCCTTCATGTAATATTTGTTCATGTATTTTGTGCATTTTTTATTAGTCAGTTTTCAGAGATCTTTATATATTCTGGGCACAAGTTCTTTGTTAGATATGTGTGTTGCTAATATTTTCAACCTCTGTATGGCCTACATTTTTAATTTCATAAAGATGATTATTGAAAAACAGAATTCTTGTTTCAAAGTCCAATTTATCATTTTTCCATAAGTTCAATTTTTCTGGCTGCTCTAGGAAGTCTTTGAGCACTTCACGTTCACAATGATATTCTACAATGGTTTAAAAAGTTTTACAGTTTTAACCTTTACATTTACATCTTAAACCATCTCAAACTGATTTTTATGTACCATGAAGAAAGAAGTCAAGGCTATTTTTTCCATATGTTTATGAAGTTACTTTAGCTCAATTTGTTGAAGATATTTTCTTCTTTGTATTGCATTGAGCTCTTTTTTGAAAATCAATTGATTATATAAGTGTGAGCCTTTTTTTGAATGATGTGTTCTCTTCATTTGAGGTATTTGTGTATGTATATTACCATTATATCTCAAATACTTCAGCATTACATTAATAGAAAGTCTTGAAATTAAGCAGTTTACATCATTTAAAATGGAAACTTAGTCATCGATTTTAAATCTTACTTATTTCTGAAATAAGCATGCAAAGGTATAAATTTCCCTCTACATATTGCTTTGGTAGCATCTCACAAATTTTGGCATGTTATTGTTTTTATTAGAATTCAGTTCAATATTCTGCTCATTTCCTTTGCCATGTATTCTTTGACCTGTGGGCTAGTTTGAAAAGTTTAATTAATTTCCAAAGTTTGGAGCACCTTCTAAATATCTTACTATTATTGATTTCAAATTTAATTCTGTTCAAAGAATGCATTCTGTGAGTATTTACCCTTTTCAGATTTATTGGTACATTTTATTGCCTAGAATGTGATCTATCTTGAGGGAGATTCCATGTGCACATGAAAAATATGTTCAGTAATTGTTGATGTGATCTATAAATGTGAATAAAGTTAAGTTTGTTGATGATGTTGTTCACATATTCTATAGCCTTATTTATGCTATTTTGTCTACTTGTTTTATCAATTACTGAGATGGGGTAATGAAATCACCAAGTATGACTGTGGCCTTTTGTGTTTCTTATTTTAGTTCTGTTGTTTTTTACTTCATGTATTTTGTAGCTCTGTTATTTGGTGCATTTACTTTCAGGATTGTGTTATCTTCCTAATGAATTGACTGTTTTTTGATTAGGTTTAATTTAGGTCTATCTTCTAAGCTATTTGTTTTCTATTTGTCCCATATATTGCTTTTTTTGTTTTCCTTTACTGTTTTTTGTTACTTGCATTTTTATCTTTTATTATATATTATCTATTGGATTTTAATTGATACCTATTTATCCTACTTTTACTACATTTTGTTGGGATTATAATGTGTATCCCTACTTTATCACAGTTTACTTAGAATTAGTATTACATCATTTCATATATAATTCAAAACATTTAAGAGAGTATAATTTTATTTTCCCTCCTATACATTGTGCTATTTTGTCATACATTTAAGTTCTATATCTGTTAAAAATCCCACAACAAAATGTTATCATTTTTCTTTAAAAATCAGTTTTCTCTTAAAGAAATATAGAAGCTAAAAGAAAAAATGACAGCCTTTACATTTGCTCACATGTCTACCATTTTTATTACTTTTCACTTTTTGTTGTAGATTTCAGTGTGTGTGTGTGTGTGTGTGTGTGTGTGTGTTTGAGAGAGGTAGAGAGAGACTAAGAGAGAGGAACTGGGGGTTTGGGAGGATAAAAACTTGTTTTCTATTTTTGTGGTAAAGTGGTAAAGGTACACTACCTGGCCCTTTGGTTTAAAAAATATATAGGAGACCCCAACTTAACTCACTTAATTAAGAGAAAAACTGTGGGCTGGACACAAAACCTTAACAAAACTTCTTCAGGTCAACATTTGAACCTGTATTGATCAGGACAGTTGCTCTGAGATTCTGTAGCCAAAAGTTATGAATCTCTTTGCCAGCTGGATACTGTCTGTCGTTGGACGTGGGAGCTTTTCCATCTCATGGTGGCAAACAATGGATTGAAATTGTCTGACTTAGGCCCGGATGTGGCCAAGTGCCAACCAGCCAGCAACATGCTGTGGGTGGTGCCTTTTGTTAAGGAATTCACAATTTGGAGTAAGACTGGCGAAGCAGCCTGAGCTACAGTTGACAGGTGCTTTGAGACCAGAAAAATCCAAGGCAAGGGTAGTATCCAGGCAGCAAGGCAAGGTTTGAGGCAGAAACTCCGGCAGGTTTTCAATGAGGGGTCCTTATTGAGCATGACATTAAGGGAGGCTGGAGGCCTGATGTGTCAGTAGCAAAGGGAAGGACAGTCAGGTGGTTGAATGGGACTTATACAATATTGTCAGCGTATATGTCAGATTTTGTAGCTTATAAAATGATTGTGTCCACAGGGAAAACCTCTAGTCCCCACAGCTATGTTGTAGTTTTAACCGAAGCAAGCAGTCTATTCTGAGAGAGAAAAGACAAGTTCTATAAAAAAATTCAACTTGCTTCTCAGAAGAGTGACCCATGCTAAGATAGGAAGGCAATGCAAGGCCACAGATTTTCAGTGCACGTTGTATTGTATCTTTGGGGGCTTAAAGAAAAACACTTCATTTCTGAAATTACTGGATAAAGTAATCTGTGAAATGAAAATCCTTGCAAACACCAAGTGCACTCAGAGAGCACTTGAAGTACTTGGCAATCATTCTGAAGCTCTTTATTAAAACCCCAAAGTTCAATAAACCCGGCACTCTACCATGAAAGAAAAAAGACATTTTGAATTACTCGTGGAGGGTACAGGGATAGCTTCAGTTGACACTTTTAAAATTTTCTTCTCTTCTGCACTTCATTAATGACTATAATTAACAAGGACTATTGCTCATAGCTCTGAATAAATGACTTGGTTTTAGCAAAATATTTCTGCTAAAGTTCTCTCATAAAATGTGTGAAGTTCTCATATATGTGAGCAAAGATTTTTGCTATCTCTTCAAGCTTCAATGTCCTTCACATGTAAAGTGAGAATGTGGGATGAAAATTCAGAAGTATATTTCTAATGACATTGTCTTACAAATGAGCAAATGATTACACATTAAAAATGTCACTTAATGTAAAATACTAATGTTTAAAAATAATCTAAATGTCCAAAGATGAATAAATTCATCATGGTATGGTTGTTCAATGGAGTATAATGCAATCATATACAATCACATTCACAAAGTGCTTTAACAACATGTGAAAGTGCCTATGACACAGTGTGATTTTAAAAAATTGGGAAATAATATTATGTTAACAGCACTTCTTACTTTTGTATAAATTTCATGCAGAGGCTGGGGAAAACAGTTACAAGATACAAAATGATACGACATCTAATGAAGGACAATTGGGTAATATCTAACTAAACCACATGAGCATTTATCCTACAACTTAGAAGGCCCACTTCTCAGAATTTACTCTGAAGATATGACTCCAGCAGTGTGAAAATTCCCATGATCAAGGTTATTTATTGGAGTAGTATGTGTAGTTGCAAAATATTAGCATCTACCTAGATGCCCAAGCTTAGAGAGACTTTGAATAAACTATGGTACATATGCACAAGTGAGTATAGAACAACTTTAAAACAGAATAAGATCTCTATGACCTGATATAGAGTGATTTCCAAGCGGTGATATTAAATACAAAAGGCAAAATGCAAAAGAGCATAAACATGTGCTACCATTTGTGTGTATGAGAGAGACATAAGAAAACATACACATCTGCTTACCTTTACAAAAGAAGAAAACACCAAATACAATGAATAGATTACAGATAAAGGAAAAATAGGATGAAAAAGATACAGGAAGGAATCACACTTGCCTGAGCATATCTTTCTGAATCATTTGAGTTTTCAATGTATGTTAATGTTTTATATATTCAAAAATAAATGAAATCAATAAAAGTATTAAAGTAAAAATCTAAAAGTGAAAACAAATGAACTTAATTTTATTTCAAATGAATATCATATCCACAGTTAAAAAAGGAAGGAAAGAAGGAAGGACTAATCCAATTAATGTAAGAATGAGGCAGGTGACTATGTAGTCTCAATCTTGGGTAGGGTTGTGAGAGAGGGAAGAGACTGGCAAGCAATTTTTAATTTCTTTTTAAAAATGTGCTTATTGTAGTGGTATATGAAGATGTGTGTACGTGTTAATATGTGTGTGTGTGTGTCTGTGTGTGTGTGTATATATATATGTAGGTATATTTAGATATGTATGTAAATACAAGCATAGTTTCCTAGCTCTACCCAGTAAGAGGGCCAAAGAGCAAAGTCACTCCAGGAACAAAGAGCATATATAGTACCAAAATCTAGGTCTCCAATACCATTTTTCATGAAAGAGTCAGGACTCCTGAGAGGAATGGTAGGTTTTGGGAATAAGGCAACATAGATACAAGATGAGTCTGGAACATTTTGTTGTGTCTGAAAGTAAAAAAAAGTAAAAAAAAAATTGATGGGTCAGTTCATAAGGGCATAGGAACTGACTTGACAGGGATCCTACTGGCCAAATTTAGGATAATTAAAACATCCAAATAATTAAGAATCTTTGATAAAATAGAAATTCACAAGTCTACAATTATAATCGATACATAAATGAATGTGTATGGGGTGGCATAAAAGAGTCCTTGCTTATAGGAGAATTCTGAGGGCTGACTAAATGTGAAAGAAATACTGAAGTTGAAAAATTATTATTATTTTGCAACCATAATGATAAAAATTTGGGTCAGTCAAGAATTATGAATAGATGCTAAATCAAGGGGGACGTTTTGATGAGGAGCAGGATCATGGCCTTGAGGTATCTCCTCAAAGATTGCTTATGAGTATAGTCATTATACATTGGAGAGATTGGAAAACATTTGACAGAGTGATTAAAATTAACATTATCAATGTAGGACAGGTGGGTAAATGTGATAACCTCTAAAAGCTGAAAATTGGAATCTAATCACGAGAAACACCAGACCAATCCCAGTTGAGGAACAGGTCACATAAAAACATGCATGCATATGTATGTTCAAAGTATCTCATTCATAATAGCCTTTAAATGGATATAATTGAAATGTTTACCAACCAAAATGTTCATCAATAGCGAATGCCTAAAGGATGTGGTATATCCATACAATGGAATGACACTCAATAATTTTAAAAAAAGAACAAACTTCTAATATATTCAGCAACATGAATGAATCTCAGAAACATTTTGCTGAGTGAAAGAAGGTAGACTAAAAACAGTATATGATTCCATTTATATGAATTTTAAAAATTGGCAAAACTAGTTTATGGAGGTAGGAAGCAGATGAGTGTTAACTGGGCAGGAAGAGTGGTGGAACTTGAACACAAACATGCAAAAAGCAACTGTTCAATTCGTGGTGAAAGTCATCTATAATGTGGTGACATGCATGTATGGTACATAGTGAACAAATATATAGCATTGTTTATATGAAATTAGGGTATTGTGTTGTATCTAAATTACACCTTAATAAAATTTATTTTAAAAAGTGAAGGGAAGGTATACTCAAGAAAAAAATTTTTTGAAAGTGAATACAACAAAGTGTGGACTCTGAGAAAGAAGATACCTACTAAGAAAACCGCCCAATGGCTAATGAGGCTCAAAATAAAAGAAAGAAAAAGAAAAAGAAAAAGAAAAACAAAAAAAAGTAGTGCCCAGCAGCCACTTCTACACAGGGGCCTATTATGCACACTGTACTTTGGGGGGAAGTCAGCACTGTGTTTCTGCCCGCTGAGCCTGCTCTTAATAAAGGAGTTCCTGGAATCCTATTTCAACCAATCGGACTGAGGTTTTCCCTATCCAATCAGAGCTGCACAGCCTTATCCCCTGCCCCCCATCTGCTTCTTCACTGACCAAGCAGAGAAGTGCCTTTTGAACCTATTGTGAGGATTTGGAGTTTTCATTACATGAGGACAGACCAATCAAGAACCAGGGTAGGGTCTATATAAGTCAGTTCCCTTGTGGCTCTGAAAACACATTTTCCCTCTCCATCCGAGGCTGAACTGAAGCCTGCATTTCCTTTGCTGGAGCTGAAACCTGGAAGATGTCTCCCAGGAGCAGAGGAGAGCAGATCATCACAGGGCACAGCAGAGTTGTCTAGTGGGGGAGGGGCCTCACCCCAGGGCTTCCTGACAGCCTGCTGTATCACATTTGAGCTGTTTAAACTGCATGAAGTTTGCTACTTCCCTGAACTCCAAATTGAGGATCCTTGTTGGTGGTGAATTGACACCAATGACCTTTGGTTGACAAAAGTAATCGCACTGGTTCTTGAGTGGTTCTTTTTACTTTTATACTCTCCTGCATTTAATACATTTTGTCTAAGGAGAAAAATCTGAATATTTAAGACAAGTTATGTTAGTATTTAAAGGCACTGTGTTTTATTTTGTAGATGATGATAATGTGCGACATTTAAGATTCTTCTCTGTGAGGTTTGCTGTACTTGCAAACTTATCCCTCAGCTGAGAGACCTGGGTTCTCATTCTGATTATTCTGCTGACTGTTGTTACATTTTTGTGCAAGTCATTCTGACTCTTCTGAGTTCATTTTCTTTTGAATTGTGGGGAGTGAACTACCTTAGCTTAAAAGTTTCATGATACCTTTGGTACCAATTTAAGAATATAATATGTGAAACTTGTTAATTGGATATCTTAAAATAAAAAACAAAAAAAAGTAGCGCCCAGCAGCTACTTCTACACAGGGGCCTATTATGCACACTGTACTTTGGGGGGAAGTCAGCACTGTGTTTCTGCCTGCATTCAGTAATGCATTTGTATATTCAGCATCCTTTGTATTTGCACGCATTACATGTTTTTCTTATAAGCCATAACAACATAGATATCAGAAGCAGCTTTTTGGCTCCTTCTCGAATCTCTGTCTGGTTTGGCTTCCTCACCTCCACTCCAGTTTCCACCATGTCCACAAAGGTGACCCAGAAGACCTACCTACAAGGGGTCCACCTCTGGCCTCCTGCCTTCAGCAGCTGCCTGTACTTGAGTGGGCCCAGAATCAGCTCCTTGGCCTTTTCCCGGATGGACAGCGGCTACTGCGCTGGCCTGGGTGCTGACATGAATCTGGCCAAGAGTTTCAGTGGACTTGGGAGCGCAAGGATACTCAAAGCTGTTCGAGTGAACCACAGTCTGCTGAGCCCCCCGAAGTGGAGGTGGACCCCAACATCCAGTATCATGTGCAACCAGGAGAAGGAGCAGATCAAGAGCTTCAACAAGTTTGCTTCCTTCATCGATAAGGTGCAGAGCCTAGAGCAGCAGAATAAGATTTTGGAGACCAAGTGGAGTCCCCTGCAGCAGCAGAAGATGACTCATAGTAACGTGGACAATACATTCGAGAGCTACATCAACAACCTTCGTTGGCAGCTGGAAACACTGGCCCAGAAGAACTGAGATTGGAGGAGTTTGGCAACATGCAGGGGCTGATGGAGGACTTGAAGAATAAATACAAGGACAAGCTCAACATGCGCACAGAGATGGAGAATGAATTTGTCCTTATCAAGAAGGATGTGGATGAAGCTTACATGAACAAGGTAAGAGATGGAGTCCCATCTGGAAGGGCTGACCAATGAGACCAAACTCTACAGGCAGCTGTATGACGAGGGGATTTGTGAGCTGGAGGCCAGATCTCTGACATGTCCATGGTGCTGTCTATGGACAACAGCTGTTCCCTGGACCTGGACAGCATCATCGCCGAGGTCAAGGCCCAGTACGAGGAGATTGCCAACTGCAGCCAAGCTGAGGCTGAGACCATGTACCAGATCAAGTATGAGAAGCTGCAGACGTTGGCTGGGAAGCACGGGATGACCTGTGTGGCATGAAGACAGAGATCTCTGAGATGAACTGGGACATCAGCTGAATCCAGGCTGAGATCGAGGGCCTCAAAGGCCAAGGGGCTTCCCTGGAGGCTGCCATCACTGATACTAAGCAGTGTGGCAAGCTGGTCATCAAGGATGCTCAGGCCAGCGTGGCTAAGCTGAAAGCTGCTCTGAGAATCACCAAGCAGTACAGGACCTGGCAGCTGTTTGAGTACCAGGAGCTCATGAACATCATGCTGGCCCTGGACGTGGAGATCACCAGGTACCTCTCAAGCTGCTGGAGGGCAAGGAGAGCCAACTGGAGTCTGGGATGCAGTACTTGAGTATCCATACCAAGACTACAAGCAGCTACTCAGGTGGGCAGAGCCCAGCTTACATGAACTCCAACTATGGCCTGGGCTTCCAGGCCAGCTTGGGCTCTTGTGGGGGCCCTGGCTCCTTCAGCCACTCCAGCACCAGCTACCAGCTCTTCCAAGACAGTGGCTGTGAAGAAGATTGAGACCCACAATGGGAAGCTGGTGTCTGAGTCATCTCATGTTCTGCCCAAGTGAATGACTACTGCAGTCCTTCCTGTCTTCTGAGCCGACAGAAAAGGAGTTGTGTAGGGGAGTGGAGGGCACAGGACACCCACCTGAGGCTCAGCCCCAGCTCTCAGCTCACCCTCGAGGTGGGGGTGTTTACCACCTGAGCAACCACCTTTTACCTAGGACCCAGACTAAAAGCCAAACTAAATGTTTTCCCCCCAAATAAAGTCTCAATTGTCTCTGCCAAAAACAAACATAGATACTAGGCCAATTTTTTTTCTTCTGACTATAACTTTTGTGTTTTTTTATTGTATTGTTTTCATTACCATTTAGTCCTCTTATTACCCACCCCTCCCCCAATCTGTTGTCCACATCTGTAAGTTTTTTCCTTTTTTGCTGGACCTCTCTACCCCTACCCCTCCTCACCCCTTAGCTGTCAGCCTACTCTCTATCTATGAGCCTATCTCTATTTTGCTTGTTAGTTCAGTTTGCTCATTAGATTCCACATAATGAGTGAAATGATATAGTATTTGTCTTTCTCTGGCTGGCTTATTTCACTTAGCATAATGTTCTCTAGGTCTATCCATACTGTTGCAAAGGGTAAAATTTTCTTCTTTTCTATGACTGAGTAGTATTCCATTGTGTAAATGTCCCATAGTTGTTTTAGCCACTCATCTACTGATGGACACTTGGGCTTGGTGATTATAAATAATGCTGCAATGAACATAGGGGTGCTTATGTTCTTTTGCATTAGGATTTTGGGTTCCTTTGGACATATTCCCAGAAGTGGAATTGCTGGGCCTAAAGGCAGATCCATTTCTAATTTTCTGAAAGCTGCTCTGAAAGCTGAGGTATCTTCATACTGTTTTCTATAGTGACTGCGCCAATCTGCATTCCCACCAACAGTGCAAAAAGGATCCCCTTTCTCTACATCCTCTCCAACTCTTGTTGTTTGTTGATTTATTGATGGTAGCCATTCTGACAGGTGAGAGATGATATCTCATGGTGGTTTTAATTTGCATTTCTCTGAAACCATCAACAAAATTAAAAGACAACCCACAGAATGGGAGAAGATATTTGCCAATACATCTGATAAGGGGTTAATATCCCAAATTTATAAAGAACTTACAGAACTCAATACCAAAAACACAAACAACCCTGTTAAAAAATGGGCAAAGGACCTGAATAGACACTTCTCCAAAGAAGACATACAGAGGGCCAATACACCTATGAAAAGATGCCCGGAAGGCCAATTTAAAGGGCCTTCTAAATACTTGAGAGAAAAATGTGACTTATAATCATCTTCAGTGTACTGCTATGTAAAAGGTGCTTCTAGCTTTATTAAAAATTAGTCTTTTCCTTTTGTATTTTGTCTGAACACTGAAAACATTTCAAGCTCCTGTGAGAGACAATAGTAACCTTCACATATATAATCACATTAGCAGCCTCTTTTCTTCTCCAGGGGAAGAATCATAGGCTATAAAAGTTAGATATCCACTTTTTCTGCATTGAGTGAAATTGGCTTTTGACTCCTCTGATTACATGATAATTGAATCAGATGTCTAGTTCTCAGTGATATGTTTCCTTTGCTTTTCCATTTGTTTGTTGTTGTTTGTGTTGCTGCAAACACATTAAAACTGGAGGCTGATGAAAAAAAAGAGCTGAGCTCTCATGGTCAGATGCGAAGTCCAAGCTTGCCTGGCTGCAGATGCTATTTTCACTGGCTCTCACTGGGTCTTTCAAGTGTAGATTTTTCTCTGTCTGTAGTCCTTTCTCCAAGATATGTTTTTCTCTTCAAATCAGATAACATCTTTCAGAAGGTAGAAAATGATGAGGAGAGGCTTCCCCCCTATCACCACTTATATCAGATAGCTGCATTGATGCCACAAATAATAGGGAAAAGCTCTCAATTGGATACAGCAACACCTTGTCACATAAAGTAAGATTTTAGCTGGATCTTTTGGGCTTTCATTTAGGACTAAATAAGTGTAGCTTGTATTCTAGATGTTGGTTCTATACAAGTCTACATTTTATTTACATTTCTCAATTCTGGATCCAGGACTTGTGCCAAATATTGAAGAAACCAGGAAGAATGTGGTTCAGTATTTTATGTTAGGTTTTCACAATACTCATATATAAGACCCAGGAATCTCATTGATGTAACAAGGAAGTGACTTAATAAGCCTGACTCTTAATGAAAAAACATTCCGGGAAATGTATACTCGACTGTGATCTTTACTTTCAACAATTTACAAATGACTTTAACATGCCCAAGAGTGCTGTTTTTGACATTGTTCAGTGTAAGAATACGGAAGCAGCTGGTACTATTGTGTATGCCTCAGATCACAAGAAAATTAGAGTATATCCTGTTTCCAGTGTATCCAGAAAATCTCTATTGAATCTTACAAAATCAGGACCCAAGTTATTGTGAAGGCTTTTACTTTCTTATTATAATGAGATATGATACTTATGACTCCAAAATTCATTTCACTTCTGGAGATTCCTGCAATTTTGGAAAGCCAGTGAAAAAGCATTATTAAGGCAAAAATAAAACAACACAGCAATATCTAAGCTATACAGTCATAGTTGTCCTACCTTCTCTTTTAGCAAAACACAGATGTTACATTTTGTAACAGATCTTCTGAGGTAATGTGTTTGAGAGTAAACAACTGGCAGTTTCACTGAAATGAATTTACCTTCTTTTGATTAGTGATTCTTAGCATTTTAAAAGCCTGGGAGGAAGCAATCATCCAATCATTGTTACCTCATGGACATAGCAAAGAAAATTACTTAAATTAAGGTCTATGCCCAAATTCATTCTTACACCTCCCAATAGACTTCTTGCTGGGGTCCTTAAACCCAGTTAAAGAAGTAACCTGGTGTTTTGTAGAACATTAACTCATAAAAGCCAGAAAATCCAGAGAAGAGGCTTGATGGTTGGGGAGTTATTGAAATAAGATATAGAAAGAAAAAAAATAGGGTTATTTTAGCACCAGTTCTTGAAAGAGTACAACATGTAGCTGCAGTTTGACTTTCTATACAATTAATAAAAACATTATAACATTAGCTGGCTGATTATTCCTATATCAAAGTTGGCAGAGAAGGTTAGAGAAAAAGTAGGTAGGGGGAACAAAGTTGGACTCTCTGACTAACATCATATAAAATGGAGCTACTCAATCCTAACTGCATATATGGAATCACCTGGAGAACTGCTAATAATGCCTGGACCTAGATACAGACAAATAAACTTACATATCCAGGGTCGGCCATAGGCATATGAAGTCACAGTTGAGAATCACTAACTCAAATTACCATAATGGTTTTCCTGTCATACACTTGTGATAGGGAAACATTAAATTGAGAACATTGTTTAAAAATATTTTTCTCTACCAAAGAGGACTTGCACAGTTAAGCATAATAGAACAATACTATCCTGAAACACATTTAAAACATGATCATTTTGCCTGGAATATGATAAAAACTCAATAAATGTTATTTTCTGTTTTGTTTTTCTAGTAAGTCTTTGCATTTAGACACACACACATACAAACACATATACATAGTAGTTATATGACACTAAATAAGTATGACTATTTTTTCATGAAAATGTGGAATCATTCTTACTTTCTATTATTATTTGAATGAAAATCAACTGTTTTCTCAAAGAAGAATTTCTGATTTGTGTTTTAACAGTCTTTTCTAAGAATATCTTATTTGCAGTTATAAAAACAGTACATCTGTACCAGAATATTTTTGGTTGCATGTCACAAAAAACTTTAACAAAGATGACACTCACTAGCTCAATATTCTGAAAATTCTAAAGGTATTTATGTTGTATATCGGTGGGGATGTCTTCTAGTTAGAATTTATTCAATAGAGCAGTGTCACCAAAAGCAAATTTCCTTTTGTATATTCATGTTCCTATTCCTGGGACGAGCTCCCCTAGCTCTTTCAAGATAGCTGCCAACACAACCTAGGCCACAGGCTTCCTAGTTCCTATTCAGTGAGCAGGTGAGAGCTTTTCTTTTTCCTCCAAGTATAAATCAAAGTTCTGAGTAACCCCTTATTCAGACCAACTCGGCCACATCACTTGTTCATTCTTAACCAATATTTGGTCCAAAGGGGATGGGAGATTGTTGATTGGTTTGGGTAGGCCCAGAACTGCAACTAGGGGGGTGGGGGTAGGGTGGGAATGGCTAGCCTCACCCAAGTGACAGGGTTGCCTACTGTGTGTATGTGTGTCGTGGGGGTGGTGGTGGTATTGGTGATGATGATAAACACATAGATTCTAGGGAAATCAACCAGGGAAGTCCACTGCAATGGTCAAAGTAACATTTTAATCAACTCATCAAACAAGTATTCATAAACCAGAATTCGTGAATATGTATGAATATTTTTATTGTTTAACAGGTACAACTCTATTATCAGATGGAATTAAGATGCAACAAGTATTTTTTAGAATCCTTGAGGAGGTAAGGCAGAGGTGGCAAACACAAGGCCCGTGGGCTGAATCCAGCCCTCCACCTTGTTTTATCCAGCCCCGCAGCTTTTTTCTACCCAGAGGCAGCGCTGAGATCCTTTCCCCTAGTTAAGAAGTAGTTACATTTATACAGTCCTAAAGTTACATTTGGCCCTTTGAAGGCAACCATGAGGCTGATATGGCTCCCCGGAAAATTAGTTTGACACCCGTGATATAAGGTATTCAGCACAATCCTATTTTACATAAATTTATAAATTCACATTGACTATAATTTTGAGTAAATTAAAAACAATTTTGCTACCATTATATCTTTTGTATTATTCAAATATTACACTGGAGATCATACATATAGTTCATAGGTTCTGAAACTTTATCATACGAAGATGCTCATAGTGTTTCAATAATATTTTCATGAAGGGTCCTGGGCCATATTAAATATGTAAGAGTTCTGTTTATTGAGTTGTTAGGTTCAAACAACTTAACAGGTATTTTTGTGCTAATGATTTACTATCCATTTGGAAAAAAACACATATAAATTGAAAGAAAAAATAAAAATTTGACTTCATTTATAAACAACTATATGATGTATTTGGCTATTGGGCACTGCATACTTCAAACCTTGGAATCCATTTGGATGCAGTCAGCCTCATTTCTTGCCCCACATTGATTTTTGTACAGTATTTGCTTTTTATCAGAGCAACTACCAAAATGCAGCTTCACAAAGATATGATATTGAAGGGCACCAACGTTTTTCCTTTTGAGATACTAATTTTAAGCTGGTTCTTGAGAAACAAAAGACTCAGAAGGAACTGTCTCTCCTTCCTGCCCAAGAGATTCAGATGGAAAGTCCTGTCCCAGGAAGGAAATCTTAGCTTATATCACCTGAGCCTAATTGGAATTAAGTGTGGTAGATAGAAAGGTGCCAAGTAGGGGCCTGCTAACTAGATCACCCCACTCTGTCCCATTGTTATTGGAGTTGCCTAGCAAAAATTTACCTGGCATCTGTCTTCCGCTCTTCCTCAATGATCAGTTCCTTTGAAATCTCAGATGTCTATCCCCTTTCACCTTTCTCTTTTGTTCAAAATGAAATATATACCCAACTTTGCCTTACTGTCTTTGGAATTTTCATGCTTATGTGAATTCCCCATGTGCACATATTAAAATTTGACTTCCTGCCCTGGCTGGTGTGGCTCAGTGGATTGAGTGCTGGCCTGTGGGCCAAAAGTTCACTGGTTCAATTCCCAGTCAGGGCACATGCCTGGGTTACAGGCCAGGTCCCCAGTGGGGGGAGCATGAGAGGCAACCAATTATATTTGTCTCTCACATTGATGTTTCTCTCCCTCTCTTTCTCCGTCCTTTCTCCACTCTCTAAAGATAAATAAATAAAATCTTTTTAAAAATAAAATTTGACTTCCCCTTGTTAATCTGTCTATGTCAGTTTGATTACCAACCTAGCTAGAAGTACTTAGAAGGTGGAAGAAAAAGTATTTTTTGCTCCCACAATATAATCAAAGGGAATTTCATATGTAATGATAAAACTGTGAACTACTTTGTCCTAGTAGTTTGCACTATGTCTGACGGATACTGCTGGACTTATTTTGAAATTTTAAAACATCTCTTAGTGTCCTAGGGAATCTTGGTGCACAGTTTGGAAACTGCAGTTATAGCTGTAACAGAAAACAAAATAAAAGTCAGAATTGAAAAGCCAGGTCTCCAAATTAAAAATACAAGGAGATGTTAATTAGTATTAACAAAAAGGAAATTACCATGTGAATATTTCAAATATCTTCTTAATAAGTTAAGCATTTGATTTGTATAACAAAATTTTAATTTATACACGTTTCCCCAAAAGACACATTTACGAGACAAACTGCATAATATGATATAAATTAATCTTTGGAATTTTCAAAACTACTACTTCAGTAAATTAGCATTCTATACTCAAAATAACCATGTAATTATGAACTCATTTTAATGAAAAATGGGGAGAGGCCAGTCCAGGAAGTGATGCAAACACATGTTACTGTAGATCTGAAATGTTAGTACACTTCCAACTAAAACAGTACCAGTACCAATGGCAATAATTGCTGGGACCAGTCAATGTTCTGAACTAACCCATTGACTATATTGACTTATCTCACATTCATGACTACGGAAATATCAGAACATAAAAAATTCATCCCCTCTGGATTTCTTCTTACAATGAATGCCTGGTTGTCATAGAACTAGGGCTGATAGAGTGCTATTTTTTTCTCTTAAAAAAAGAGCACTAAAAACCCATAGGGTAATGTATCACCATAAGTAAGATTCTAGAAGGAGAAAAGTCAATTGTCAATAAGATATTTTGTAATAAATCTTACAGTAGTGACCTTGTTTGGCTTCTATATCCTGCAGAAAGGAGAGCAGAAGCCAATCAAAACAGCATGAATGATTAATGCATTTCATACAAAGCCCATGATATTCTTAGAATATATTTGCTAAGGTGGAGCAGTGATAAGAAGGCAAACAAATGATAGAACTCAAGTGAGGAGTTTTAGGAGTTCTTAACAGAGACACTTGCAGTTAATTTTTTGTTTCTATTGACTATACAAACTGAAATACTAAAACCAGAATACACGTCATGAGGGGAAAATGACATTCAGATTCTAGATTGAAGGTGTGAAAACTGGGGCTATGTAGTAGATTTCTTTAAGGAAAAATCCTAGAAAAGGATTATGCATTCTGCTCTGCTGACATAAGTGATATAATTTGCTTAGTCATATAATTTGCTTTAGCCAAATGGTATGTGTCACTTTTCAGCACAGATTTTTAAGACAATGGGTGGTTCACCATATCTTGTGTTCCCCTCTGCCACAATGACCAACACTATTCCCGATCCAACTGCTCCCTCAATGTAGAGCAGAACCCCATCTAAGCCTTGATGGGTATGTGGAATGACCGAGCCACTCAGATATTCAGGATGTTTGTCACTGCAACATAGGCTAACCTCCTTTGACCTATGCAAGTTATTAGCCACTCATATTAGGATAAACTAAATGTGGGGGAATAGAGAAAGGAGAATAGAAAAGCAATTACTTTCATAATGAGTACATCAAGGATTTATAAGCATGTGAAAGAGTCAAGCCTTGGAAATGGAGAAAGGAGGAAAGAAAACTTTGGTAATAATTCCACTGTTAAAATCCATGGCCCCAGACTATAGTGAATAACCACAGCTATCACGATTATCCTGGAACAACCATCGTCATCTATGTTCTCTGAGCTCAGAGAGTTTTAGTTGCTTTCTAATGATCACACAGCTAGCAAGGGACAGGCACAAAGTGCATTGCTTGCAATTATATTACACTGTCCACCTGAACACAAAGTGTGGGCATCTGGCTAGGTGTGGCAGCTGCTCAGATCTCCCTTGAAGAGAGAAAGTGCTGTGGGGAGTGCAATTAGCTCCAGTGCCTTCCGGATTCAGGATTTGCTGTAGACATTTGAACCCAGGACACTCTCCCCAGGAAGCTTCCCCCTCCCCTTTCTGTCAGAGACTGAGCACGGTAGGGGTCTTTGGGTCTGGCCATTTCTGCCCAATGCAATGCCTTCTCTATGGACAGTCTTTATTTGAGGGCTCTCTGTTGGAATGCTGAGACTTTCTCAGAACTGCATCGTGGTCTGAGGGTTTTCTAATCTCCTTCTCCTTCTTTCCCAGTCTCCCCTCTCAGGTGTCAGACCTGTATCATGCTTTGAAAGCTTTCCCTGCTTACTGCTGCTCCCTCACCCCTTATCTTACATAGGTTTCATCTGTGAATCAAACAATTCTGACAATTGTTAAAATGGCAACAAAGACTTTATTCAGGACCTCTGTGACAGATGTCAACACTATCGCAATAGGGGTGAGAGATTGGGCTCAACTTTGAATACAGCAAAGACAGCTGGGGATTTAGAGACATGAGCAGAATAAGGGGAGTCAGTGGGTGGAAAATTACTAAGAGGAAACATCAAGGGTAGGAGGTTTCTTGCTAAATTGACTTAACGGGATTCTTGCTGATCACAGGCCAAGGTGATCAGATAACAAAGGAGCAAGGAATCTCACTAAATCTCACTGACTCGTAAGAATTCTTACTAAAATTGGGCTGGGCAGGCCAAAGCCAAGGCCCAAGCATGCAGCCCAGTCAAAAAGTGGGCTAAAGTTTGGTCAAGGAGAGTCTCTGTCACATTCCAATAAATCTCCTATACGTGTATGTCTTACTCCATCTTGGCACCTACTTCCTAGAGGCTCTGAACTGACAGACTAAGCAAACTGGAAAATCTGATTAGTACCCCATTTTGTGGCAAAATGTGTAGATTACTATGTTTTTAAAGAATCAAGTTCCTGGGAGGGAAGTGGGGAGGGGTGGGAAGGGGGGCTGGATTGGGAGTAAAAAGGAGAAAACTGTAATTGAACAATGATTAAAATAAAATTTTAAAAAAGAATCAAATTCCTACTGTTTCAAAAAATGTTAGAGGTCTGAGTGCTGGTAATATGCTGACATCTGTGGGCTGTTTTCTCTTTGTTAAACTTTGCAGGTAGGAGTTTACAAGGACTGTCACACTTAATGCTCACATGGGGTTGCCAGTTGGATTGTTATGATTTTTTTTCAAGATTTTATTTACTTTTAGAGATAAGGGAAGGGAGAAAGAGGAGAGAAATATTGATGTGAGAGAGAGAGAAACATCTATTGGTTGCCTCTCATAGGCACCCTGACTGGGACCAAACCCACAACCCAGGCATGTGCCCTGACCAGGAATGGAACCCATGACCTTTGGTTTATGAGACAATGCCTAACCAACGGGGCCACACTGGCAGGGCCATTATGATTATTTCTACTTTATACATGAAGAAACTAAAGCTTAGGTGAAATGACTTGTGTAAGATGATGCTTCCAATATATGACAGAGGCAAGATTCAGGCCCAGACCTGTAATATTCTAACCAGTTAAAACAGCACACAAATCACATTAACCAGCTTACACTGATTCTGCTTCCTTACAACAGATCAGCGACTGATACATATTCCTTGAGTTATTTTACAGCGACAGCACTGCACACCAGTCCTCCATTGGCACCCAGAACCAAGGTCTTGCCCCTCCCCATGGAACTGAAGAACCAGGACATGATGGGAACCTGAGCACAGGAACCCTTTCAGAAGCAAAGGGTCTGTTGTCCAGGAAGACGCTGAAGCTTCCAGATACTGAAGCTTCTTACAGTAAATAGCCAAATTCCAAAGTCTTCCAATTAAGACTCACCCTGTTACAGAACAAACAAGGGGGGCCTGGGACAATATACTATTACTGAAAGAAAACCCCAGGTCCTTTATGTCCGCTGTCTAAAGGAAAGACGTCTCTCAATGCCAGAGATTCGTGAAAAGGATAGGAAATGTTTATTTAATGCTATACAAACTTAAAGTAGTGACCTAATGTCTTCATCAAAATCCCAAAGTCCCTTAAAAAACACCCACAAACAGACACAGTCCTTCCTTCCCCCTTTGCCCAGCCCAGAGTACTGTATCTCAGGAAAGGAAATAAAAGTCCATGGCTCAGGCAGTCCCTGGTTCTTCCCAGTACTCGGTGCTAGGCTGGTAGGCCTCCCTCGGTTCCTAGCACCCTCAGCTGTGTCACCAGGATCTCTGCTAAAGCAGGGTGGTGGTTCCCCCTTCTAAAGCTGCAGGGGTCCCCACTCTGGCAAAGGCATGTGGTCCTCTCTCCCAGGGCCAGGGGAGTCCCCACTCAGCCAGAACCGCGTGCTTCTCTCCTCAATGGCTGCCGTGTCTGGGTTTAAATCCCCGCACCAGTCTTCCTCTGTAGCCCCATTTCCAACTCTTCCCATACTCGGCCTCACATGCCAGAACTCATATCCTTCTAGCTTTACTGGACTGCTATCATGAGTCTGGGCAAGCGTGGCCCCATGTCATGGAACCAATCATCTCCAAGCTTCCTCGCAGGCGCTATAACTCAGGAGACCTGCCCCCCAGTCACATCTTGGGGGGGGTCCCTTTCCATCCCCCTGGTCCAGTGCATGGCCATAGCTATTTAGCATATCTAAGTGACCAGCTGAAGAGTGTTAAATGACCACACCATGGATTAGCTGCAAAGCTGCCCTGCATGTTCTTGCTCTGTGTGCCCCTTCCCCCAACTCACACCTGTGGGGGAAGGGGTGAAGACATCTTAAAATCTCCTGGACACCTTGAGTTCTGGACCCCATTTCAAATGCTCATTTGGGGTCCCCCCTCTTGACTGCACCTTGTAACAACCCCACTAGTGCTTTGGCATACCTGTCCCCTAACTCCTTTAAACCCTCTGATTGTAAGTCATTGGGAAGTTTGGGTTTTAAATGATACAGTTTCCCATTCTCCTTGATTAGCACTCTGTAAATAAAGCAACTAATTTCTCCACTGCAAAATTCAGTATCCAGTGCTTGGCTCTGCTAGTGCCAGCTGCATGAACTCTTTTTGTTCAACAACACTCTCACTTTTTACTCATAGACAAAATCTTAAATTACTGTTCCCTTAAATTGCTGATAAATTACTGTTATGCAGGTTTGCTTAGTAGGAGGGCAAAGGTATAATACTTGGAGTCTACTTTAAGATAGGAATGGATTGAGAGGTACAAGAGGCTTTGTGAGTATTACATTGTGAGTAGAACATTTGATGCATACTGTTCCCATTGTTATGTGAAGCCCTTGGAAAATAAATCCTTTTGGGCTGAAATGGATAGTCACAATTTGGATATACATCTCCCTGGAGAGGGACTTCTATAGCTAACAGAAATCTGAGAACTGTACAACAAAGTAGAAAACAGAGAGAAAATAAATGGCTCTAAATTCAACTTTTATTCAGAATAATTTTCATTCCTTTTGGATAAAAAGATCTGAGCCTGCTTGGTCATGGACGCAGATTGTGACTCAGCCCTGTAGACTAGATCGGGAATGAACTGTTGTGTCAGACACTATTCCTACTTCTGTAACTGCTCCTTTGCAACACCTATTCTACCCGCAGTGAACATTGGAGAGAGCTGGTGATTATGCAGTGGAAATTGAATAAGGAAGCAGCAGGTTGCGAGAGATCAATGTCAATAGTCTAATTGGCATTGCCTGGTTTCTCATCCATACCTATCCTGACTCCTAGCCCAGTGATTCTTCCTGCAACTTATTCCATGTGTACTTTCTTAGCTGAGTTGAAAAGGAATCATTTATTCCCCAATTCATGAAGCAAATATTGTGTAGCTGTAGCTGACAATGTCATTGCTGTGCCCAGATCCCTTAGATTCCTCTTTACCATGCACGTGTGTACCTTGGTAACCTTTGGTATTCTCTTGCTTCAAAAAGCCAGCACATTTGGGTCTTTTCCACATGATTTCCCTTGGGCTACTGGTGCCTCTTTGCTTTAGTTCACACACAGACCTGGAAGTGCATAGGAATTTATAGTCTGTTTGACTGGGCATGAAAACCCTGTTTTCTTTTCATGGGTCAAGATAACTTCAAGGCTTAACTTTTGCTCCGGAGTTACCCTGTTGGATCAGGTTGAAGTATGACCTTCCACAGGAATTTCTCTGAAACTTATCCTTGCTTGGCTTCCTCCCTTTGCCTGTCCTGCTTGCCCCACTCCCTTACCAGTTTCCTCTGGGTTGGAAGCATTACCTTAATAAATCACATACACAGGATTCCTCCACTCAAAGTCTGTTTCTAAACCTAAGAAAAACACCTACTCAATCTAAGTCACAACATTAAAGAAGAGTGCTGACTCTTGCCTTTAGAGAAGTCATTGAAAAATCACAGTATTTTATGCTGTAACACCACCAATGTATATTATGAAATGATACTACTGAGAAGGGAGTGGTCATCATTAGCAAGTCTCTTCCAAGAAGTTAACATTTAAGCAAATTCTTGAATAGTGAACGAATGAGAAGGTATCCAGTCGTGTGAAAAGAATTGAAGGACATTTAAGCAAAGGAAACAGGCTCTGCTTTGATAATAGTTTCAGTGGAAAGGGATTTTGTAGATTTCATTTTATTCCAGAAGGAGAGCTCCACTGTGAACTCTAAGGCCCTTCTTGAATTACATAGGTGAAGTGGGACAATTAATACCCTCAGAAAATATCTTTAATATGAAATAGGTCTGGAAGCTAGTTTGAACTAACAGCCACGAGAAGGAAAGTCACGTTGCACCCTGTTAATCACTATAAAAATTGCTTAGCCTAGGGCCTGCTAGACTGTGAGAAAAATAAATAACCAAGACATAGAAATAATAATAACATACAATGAGTAAAGGTCACAAGATATATAGCTTCCACCCCTACATACTAAGATAACCTATTAACATGCATTGTTAAGATATTTTTCAGCCCACAAAGTGAATGACCACCTCACTGCAATCTTGATGAAACCAGACAAGGGGACGCCAGGAGGGAAGCCGATGACTAGAAGATGAAAATTAACTGCATACCTAACCAAGGACCAATCAGCAAGACCCATGACCCAAACCTCTTTCTCATCATTACTCATGATTTTTACTCTATAAAACCTCTTGTCTAAGCCATCAGAGAGTTTGAATTTTGAGTACTAGTTTTTCCATTCTCCTGGGTGGTGCCGTTCATAATACAATAGCCAAATCCTTCTTCACTACAAAGCCTGGCATCAATTTATTGATTAGCTGAGAATGGGAAGACAAACTCTGATTTGAGTGGTTCGATCACACAGATTATATCACTAGTGTTCAACATAGGACTTAAGAGGGTGTTTACAACATTTTTTGATAAGTGAACCTACTTCTAGAGTGCATTCTGGCCTTTCTCAACTTTCTACAATTTTCCTCAAGTTTAATAATAATTATAAGGGTATCCTTGAACCAAAAAAAAAAAAAAAAAAAAAGATGGGAGTGATTTAAATTACCTAGGCTATCTCCGTATACTAGAAAGTTACTCAATAGCCTATGATATTCTTTATTTTTTTAATGTGTTAATTTATAAAAGTAGCATTTAATCAATCTTGCTTAATATTCTAAAGTCCGTACTGTGTTTCAGACACTGCAGTGTTCAGGTTATGAATCATAGTCTTATAACTTAGGATTTGGAATTTGGGTTTTAATGCACATTCAGCTGCTAATTATTTGACTTTGAGCAACTTATTTACTTCCATGAGGATAATAAACACAGTGCCTACCTCATAGAGTACTGTGAAGAGTACATGAGTTAATGCATGGAAATTTCAAATCGCAGTGCCTGAGACATATTAAGTGCTCCATAAGTGTTCATTGTCACTAGGGTTGGTGGTATGGCTGTGATTGTTGTGTCTGTTGTTGTCATATACCAGCTTTGTAGGGTTCTGTGACTTTTTTTTTTTTTGCTGGAGAGTCAAACTTACATTGTGTTCCATTCTTCTGAAATATTAAACAGAATGAATAATTACAGCATACGTTTACAGAAACTTTGACATACCAATTAGCTACAGAAGGCTTAATTTCCTCATTCATCTCAAAAGCTAATGATTAACTCTACATGTCGGCAAGACAAATTCATATGGAATGGGTAGGCTTCCATTTAATGAAAGACTACGTAGATTTTCAGTGTAACCAAAGGCACTATTGTGTGCTGAAAATTCTCTCCTGGCAAATGAGGAAAAACAAATGCCTTTTACATAGAAAAAAACTTTAGAAATATTCAGTTAAACACTTGATAAATACTTAGAAGTTGCATCAGCCTTTGTAAGCTAACTAGGAAAGATTAGATGTTTTTAATTTCAAAATTAAAAGATACGTATTTTGCACATTGAGTTTCATTCTATATTGGTAAAAGTCATTGTTCAGCTTATTTTCTTTGAAATGAGAAATCATTTATGGTTTTCTTATTAGTAATTTTTAAAAGGAATATGACTCCCCACTTAATATGTTTCAATTATTTCCAGATTAAAATGTCTAATTGAATAAATGGAAGTTAGAGCATTAGAATAATTATTTATCTAAGATTTAAGTATTAAATATATGGACCAAGCATTTATTTTATTTTATTTGGGATAACTGATACGACAGTTACTTGCCAACCACTTCAATATAATTTTCTGTACATAATAACAAGGACAGTCAATGGTAATTTTTAAAGGATAATTTAAATATCAAGTTCAGTACAACCAGTCATTTCTCATTGTTTGGTTAAGTAAAACCTACATTAAGACTTAACTATGAAATATTATATGCTCCTTGATACCTATACTTCAGACATAAAAATGGCATCAAAACAAGTTTTACTAAATCTTGGAGTTTAATTTTGTCTCAACTCTGTCCTTTCTTTGTATTTAAATTTGAATGAATACAATTAAAAATCAGGTTTGATATTTTACCTTACTTTTATGCACTTAGCTTCTTTCAAAACAAAAATGATTTATAATGCATACAACTTTTATTCAGCTCCTCCCCATAATCCAAAAAATGGTAGGTCTTTTTCTTTTTCTTTTATTTTTTTTTGTATAAACTTGAAAAATGGCTCTGACAATTTTCCAATATTGTTCACACAGTGCTTTGAAAATTTTCTTTAAGGGTCTTCAAATCAATATTTTTCATTTGGTTCAGGCAAAGATAACCTTCCCTGCTATTGTGAAAATTACTTCCCTTTGCAAGTATATAGAATGGCAAAATCAGGATCATGAACAACAGAAGTTCATGAATTCTAATTTACATTGAAAGGCCCTAAACTATTCTTTGTAAATTGAAGAAGGTTTGTAATGCAAGCAGTATTTTTGACAAAGTTAAAATATCACCAAAATTACTCTTGAAATGCATGAGAGACTGTTACTTGAAATTATACTGTCATGAGGTACAGAGTATATCCCCCACAATCCTTGACTGGGAGAGGGGGAAGTGGATGACATGGCATTTGAGATACATTGCAATAACAATAGCAAGTTAATAGCTGGGCCTTCCTGAAGGGAAGAGGGTTGCTGCCCAGGGCAAATTGTGTACTTGAAAACTCAGAAACTGGTTAGATAACCAGGGGGGTTCTTTTGGCTTCTGCTCAAGAGGCAGGGGATAGAAGCCTTTGTGTTGCTGGCAACTTTTGCCCTGACTAAAGATGGCAGCCAAAAGAAGGTAAAAGATATACGGAACTGGCAAAAATGGCAGATTCTAACACCTCATAGGAAGGGCTGGATATGAGGTCATGCAGGAAGGTCTGGGTTGAGCATTTAAATGAGGATGGGCTGAAAGAGAAAGGAGGGAAGCCACATAGTCTATATTAAGAGAATAGGAAAAGCCATACAGTGTGGGGTAAGGGAGAAGAGATCCAAAAGCCAGAAGTTCAGAGCTGCCAGAGCTGGTGGTGTGGTGCTGGGCCTGCCTAGCCTGGATTCGTGAGGGATGCTTGGGGTTGAAGTGAACTGTGACCAGGAAAGCTGAACTGCAGACTTTTGCTTTTCTGAAAGACTTTATGTCTAATTGGCATGTTCTGGAACTGGCCTGGTTTGGCAAAGGGAGGCAGACTATGTGTTTTGGGGTGTTTTAAAGGGAACAGGACTTAATGGCAGATTTCTGCCATTAATTCTAAGTCTGTATAACCTTTAAATAAATAACCCCTTCCCTTTTTCACCAAACTCTTGCACTGGGGCATCACGCTTCTTGGCGGTGGGCCATCAGACCCCACAGCTGTTCCAGAGCAGCACTGGAGGGGTTCTGTAACAACACTGAGATACTTAGATGCTATAACCTTGCAAAAACTCCGTTTCTTTAATGAGCACCTTTCTTCTTTTTGTCCCTCCACTCCCTCCCTTAATCATTAAGCCTTTAGGACATCAGATTCAGGTCAGTATCAAACTGTCTTAAGAACAAAGCCTCAGGTCTGTTGACCACAGAAACAGATCATTGGTTCAAACTAAAGACAACATCCTGACTTCAGTTGTGTTTCAGCCCCAGGCCCATGAAAGCTGAGTGACTCTATGGACCCCACCCTTCTGAAATATGAAAGAACAGTGCTGTGGCTGACATTAGGACCTGATACAATGATCAACTATCCCTTACCCTGGCCCTAACCAATCAGGAAACCCCATGACCCCAAATCCTTTAGCCACCATAATTAATGATTTTTCCCCCTGCATAACCCATCCCCTGGAAGCCATCGGGGCTCCAGGTGTTTGACTAGCTTAAAGAGACTCCAGGCTAGGCACCATTTCTTCAGCTTATACATCCTTACTTTCTTAGCTGTAAACTCCTGCTCGTGTTTGATTAGGCTTTGATGCACACAGGCAAATGAACCCCTTTAGTCTGGTAACAGTACTTCTGCAGCTGTGGAAATTGTGTTCTTTCATGGGATTACAAGGAAAGCATTCCACAGATCCTCACAGGAGAGGCTGTGGTGTGGTAAGTCTTATTTGGGTAGAAAGCTGCCCTTGGGTTTCCAGTGTCCTATCTCTGTCTGTCCCACCATAGGTAAAGTCCAATCTTGCCTTCATCAGGCCAAAACAAAGTTTGGTGTCCAGAGTTTCTGTTTAATATTAAAGCTCAGTCCTTTGAAACACACTTGGTCTGCTGTGGGCCCTAGGTGGCTGCTAGATCCACATGGTTGCTACATAGACAACCCATGAATGAATGGGATGAGTGGGTGTTACTGGGTGAGAGGAAAGGGTTTGGTTAACTAGGATCATATTATCTTGGGCTTGGTATGGACCATGCACTTTTTCAAACTAACCAGTCAGCTTCCCAAGTTTTAGCAGGCTTCTGAAAGGTCTACCTCCTATCTATTCCCTTCCTAGGTTAGACTGACAGGTCCCTATGGTTGTCATCTTGGCTCTCATTGCACATGTGTTTGCCTTCCCCTGTACCATTTTGACTTCTTTTGCAAATGTCTAAAGGATCTGTTGCATCATCTGGTTTCTCTGTACAGGTGCCCAGCAGGAGAATTTCCCCTCCTCCTTTCCCCTATAATCCTGATACCAGGCTAGTGGAGCCCTAGGGAGATTTTTCCTATCTGCTCTGAGAATTAAATCTCAAGGGCAGTGGTCTCCTGGAGTGTGTGAATGAGTCTGTAAATGCTATAACTTCCTGGTAAATTAGGTTTAACAGAATGCTGTAACTTTCTAATGAAGGAGATTCAGCTTCCCTAGTTTATTATGGTTCATGTCTGATTCCCTTTGCCCCTTTCCTTCATTAATATCTAGTTACCTACCTTAACACTTCATTGATTTTTGTCCTCAAGAGCCATCAGTTTTTACAACTCATTTGAATAATTTCCTATACTATCAAACACTCTTATGAACAAATATGTATTGGACTCAAACCTTCCTTAAGTGTTTATGTAGTACAAAATAAACAGAATACATAGTTTTTACTTTTACAAAACTTAGTTCTTATGTGGTGATATACACTGAATAGAAATAATTCTATTAGGGGACTATTAAGTATAAATCTATATGGCATCACTCAAAATTTAATACTTTATAAAAGAGAAAGATCATTAAAGGGTGACATTCATGGAAAAGTCCCCAGGGGGAGTCACAGCTCACACTTGGATTTGAAGAATGCCTAGTATTTAAGCACAAAAGAAGAGACTATCACTATATTCCTTAGGTTTTCTTTTAAAAGAAAATGTCTTTTTCATCTTTAGAGAAAATATTAGGATGTTAGTGAAGGGGAGCAGGTTTTGCCACCCCAAAGCATACCTCCTTGGAATAAGGTTATCTTGAACTTGTTATTTTTAAGAAATTGCAGATGCAGGAGAAGCTAGTAGAAGGTATCCTAGGTATCCGACCTAGTAGAAGGTATCCTTTTGTAGAGGGATATTTACATTTATAAGGGAACTCTCCATTTGTAAGGATATCTCCCTCTCTGTACCAGAAAAAGGAGCAGGGTTAAATCTCTAGAAAGTCTTATAGAAGGAGAAGACAATGACTTAAATCCCCATAACAACCTTACGCTTGTTTACTGTACTTTGCCTACTCCCCTTAACCTCCTGTAAATGGCCTCCCTTCCTCCTCTACCCTCTCAAAATCTTTTGTCTTTAGTTGTATTTAACATGGTAGCCTGCACCATTTCCAAGAGTCACTCAGTTTTCCTGGGTCTCCCCCATGTATACAGGAGGTATACATGTTATTAAACTTCTATTTGTTTCTCTCCTGTTAATCTGTCTTTTACCACAGGGGCTCTCAACCAAGAACCCAGAATGGTAAAGACAAAATTCTTTTTCCTCCTCTACAAGAAAAGCATGTTGATTGAAAAAATGCTCATATTGCACTTTTATGATACAGAGTTTCCATTACAATTGCAATTAAATAATAAAGGTGGAGTTAATTCTGTATACTTTTATCTGCTCTCCCACTAGTATATAGAATCCATGGAATATGAATTGTATCTTTCTTGTTCATTGCATTTGAGTTTAAATGATTTTGGATATAACAAAAGTTCTATTGCTTACTCTCAAGGAATCTAGAGATTTATTCTCTAAAAATTTCTATAAGAAATTTCTTTTTCTCTACAAGGAAGAAAAATATGAGGAAGTGAAATGACAATATAAAATTTTAAATAACAGATGAAGGCAACATAAAAGAAAGGAATGTGATACATGACAGGTACTCAAATTTGTTAATGTTAAGCTATTAAAACAATATTAAATTAGATGTCAAATAAATATTAGGATATAGTCTTAGAAGTGTTACCAAAACAATATAGGGTTCAGAGATCAAAAAGGGCTTTGTGTAAGAGGCAGAGGTCAAGTGTTTTAAAGGTAACTACTCTTTCAAGGGAATAGGAAAGTATTAGGAAAACATTAGGATAGAAGCTAACGGTTGCCACAGCAGGCAATTAGTGAGAAAAAGGCAGGGAACTTGAAATACAGTTTTAGCAGTTTGGACTGATAAAGTGAGTTTGTATATCAGGACCTATAAAATGAAGGCTGCCCCAGCAGCATGGCCCAAGTCAGAAATCTAAAACTAAGTCAGCCTACACTTAGAGGAAACACCTGTCAAGGAAACCTAATATGTACCAATCACCATTCTCCATCTTAAGGCTAGCTACCTTACCCTAGAAAACAGGACCTGCTACCCCTATAAGGAAACCCTCAACCTCCTTGCCAATCATGGCCTGTTTCGGAGTTGACTCTTCTAACGTTCTATAAAACTGGCTCTAGCCCAAAACCGTTGGAAAGAGTGCTCCACTACTTGTGAGGCACTGTACTCCCCAATCCAGGGACTCTTTTTCCTTGTATAAAAGACATGAAACTTATTACTAAATTGTTTTATCTTTGCATTTGGCAGGATTTAATCTTCTGGCAATAACTGGGAAGAGAGCAAGAAAGGCTTTTAAGCAACTTAGTAAAAATATGAAAGTGATATTTTAGAGATACGGTTAATTAGGGCAGCATATATAAATTCAGCTGTGGAAACTGGAGGGAGGAAAATCAGATAGTAGGCCAGTAATGATGTGAGCAGCAAATGCTTCTGATGGAAGCTTAAGGCAAGGGATGAGATAAAACACATTTTTTCTTTCCAATCAAGATTGTGTCCCAAAAATATTTCTGGACTTGTGACAGAAAGACAATAGATGATCTGTACTTAGATCTGTCATTTGCTTCTTCTAAGTAAAGCATATGTGTGGACATTTTCCAAATTATTTTGTCCTATAAGTTGCCCAGGATTATCCAAATGTTCCTCTTAAAAAAAGCAAGTGAAGAAAGATATCAGAGTAACCACATCATTTATTAGATATAAAGGTCTGTTTCTGTGCTTCTGGTCCACAGCACTTATTTTAAAAGACATGGTGATCACTGACAGCTTAGTTGTTTAAATCACTCTTGCCCCTACCTTTAGAAGGGTAAATTCCCTGTCTGATGCATGTACAAAACTCCAATTAGAGTTAATTGGGATTATATGTGAAGAACAAAGGGAAATTTATTTGCAAAGAAAAAAATAAACCTGTATACACTTATGACTACTTATCATCCTCTTTTAAAGGAAAAATAAATCAAACTTAGATAATATAACTCACAAATATATTAGACTGTCTTCAAAAGAAAAGAAGCATTTAACTCTCTTTGAGCCAAGAAAGAGATATAATGAGAGGTCAAATGGCAGGGCTTATGGAGATCCATTCAATTCTAAAAAGCATATCTTTTGGTTGTAATTGATAATATGAATAATAAAGAAGAAAAACTTAAGAAGAAATTATCCCAACAATACTTGTAATGTATGTTAAAATTGGGCCTGTGAATCTAAGAATATTACTTAAGTTGTAGTTTTGCAGAGATTGTTTGAGGTTATGTTACATGGCAAATGACAGACTAATTCAGCCTGGTTAGGGTATGATGTGAAATGCCAATTGAACAAAAGGGTGATTCACTGGCTGTGGCAGAGTTTGTGATTCCACAGGCCGGACACTGCGATTTAGCCCAAAGTAATGTACTGTGATGCTTACAATGCCTTTTATTATTACATGGTTGCATCTTTGCTTGTCGTAAATTGTTCTAAAAAAGAAAACACGCCAATGATTTATTTTGCGTATCTTAGTTAAAATATTCTTTTGGAAGGAAAATGTTCACACTGACAAGAAATGTTACTCTAGTAAAACCTGTGGCATTTTACTAACTGTGAAACTGAAAGTTGATTCCATTTGCTTTTATTATTAAAATTATAATAACAACTTCATTTTTAAAATTACTTTATTGTTTTAAGATAATTATTATTCTTTATTATTTTGAGAACATAGTGAGAAGGTCTCCCGCTTTATGAATTTATTACAAATTAATGGAACTTCAGTTCAAGAAGTCATAGAACAACAAAATTATCTTAGGGAAGAAGAAAACACTAGAAGAAATCTAATTTCCTCCTTGTTTTCACTGCTTCTTCCTACCCCATCCCACAGTATTTGCTAATGGGAAACCAGCTCCTTGCTGCTCTGAACATTGTCTAAAATGAGTTAAATGGCTTAGTTCAAAACTTACACTTATTGTATTATCTTGGCTGTTAAGAAAACTGAGTGAGAAGGGAAGAGTTTGACATCATTTTTTTTTTTTGTGCCAGATTAGTACTGCTTTGAGAATTGTGTTTTTACTGCTGACAAACACACACAAATCTTCACATTTATTCCAAGAGATTATACTTTTTTATAGCTCTATAAATCCTCCAGTCCAGCCTATTTCAATTATGCTTTCCAATTTTTGAGCCATTTCTTCTGCCTTTGTGGATGGGTGTTTTGACAGAGGCCAAGACATATCTGATTACTTAACAACATTTTCTCTACCAAATTGGGTTACAAATGATAAGGGAGGTTTCATGAGTGTGTTACACGGTATATATTATCACAGGAAATTGCAGGAAGCCTTACACAGCTGTTCATGAGCCCCATGATTCAAGGTACTGCTCTCAGAAAGGGCAAAGGAATTTTTGTTCAATGTTCAGTACATTCCACAATAGCTGCATGAATCATTTCCTGTTTGCTCCCAAGACAACCATGACCCTTTATTTCTTGCAACATAATTATGTCTTGGTTTTAGAATGTGTTTAAGAAAGGTACAAGAGATAATATTAAGCAAATTTGATTAATTAACTTTGTATATTATTTATGACTCAATCTATACTCAACACATTGTTCCTTCTTCCAGAATACAGATACCAAATGCAGATGTTTCTATGAAATGATTTATAAACTTTTAAATATTTTGAAGAATTAAGTTACAGTTAATTATGATACACTGTTTCTTTTTATCTTTAGTGTGATTTGTGAAATGAAATAGATATCCTTTTTTGTTTATTGAATGCTAGGAAGCTCAGAGGCAAATTTTTGTTTCATCTGTGGCAAATATGTAGGTGTCAAATAATTTGTAATTACATTTTTATTGAGATATAATTTTCATACAATAAAGTGCACAAATATTAAGTGTACAGATTAATGAATTTTTATGTTATGTTGAGTTTTATGCCAAAAGATTCACTGGCCAGTTCAAAATAATGTTTTCAGGACCCAAGAATGTTGCTTCAATATCCTTTTTTTTTTAAGATTTTACTTTTTCTTTTTTAGAGAGAGGGGAAGAGAAGGAGAAAGAGAGGGAGAGAAACATCAATGTGTGGTTGTCTCTCACATGACCCCTACTGGGGACCTGGCCTACAACCCAGGCATGTGCCCTGACTGGGAATCGAATTGGTGACTCTTTGGTTCACAGCCCATGGTCAATCCACTGAGCTTACACCAGCCAGGGCTCAATAGCCTTTTCTAACACTGACCACTATATATTGTGAAATTTTTATGAGACATATCATATTACATGAATTATTCTTGTTTTGTTTTGACTTTATTTTTCTTTACCTACTTCTAAATTACATTTTTCTTGATTCAGTTTATGTATACTAATAAGACATCTTGAATTCTTAACTTCAGACAAGATGGGTCATAAAATATCCTTAAATAAGTGTTGAATAATTTGCAAAACTACTAAGGAAGTAAGACTAGAATGGGAAGGTTGGAACTTGGAAGTTCCATTATTTTTACATTTATACCATTGGTGACTTTAACTAATAAAGCTGAAATGCTAATATGATATTCCTTTTTTAAATTTCAAAGACAACCCTTTAACCTCCTTCCCTCATCCTTCTTAAAAGAGAAGTATCATTAAACTCAATCTGTATATAAAAAATATGATTCTGTAACTGAATGCACCTGAGTAAACAATAAATTATTAACAATAATTCATGGGAGGGATTTCTACTTCTGACCAAGATAGAGTGACAAATATTGGACTTATCGTCCTGCCTGAAATAACAAAAAGAACAGATAAACAATGAGACAGGCAATATATTTGAAATAAAAAATATATTGGAAGTAGTTAGAAATGAAAAATCTTGGAAATAACAAAAATAAACTGGAAATATCCAAAACATAACGTAGGGTGGGGACCCTAGGTGGAGTCCAGCAGACTCCCTGAGTTGAAGAGACAGAGGTGAGGAGACTCTGGGGAAACCAAAGCAGCTAGAGCTCATAGGATAAATTATCTGAGACAAGGGAGCTGGGCAGAGAGAGGGGCCTGCAGATCCACAGAGGGGCCTTCTCAAGTGTTTAGTTAGGTACTGGTATGAAAAGTATGAGAAAACTCTACAAGACCTTATACATTTTATGGTTGTCTTTGCTGTGCCCTGGGCCCCAGAAAGGTTCTCCTTATAGACTACATCACCTGGTCTTCTCTGCCTTTGGTTTTTTTGCCTTTGCCATTTAGACAGTGGAGGCACTCTTAGAAGGTGGGCAGAGAGAAGAGGCTGGTGTGTTCATCCTTCCCATTGCTTCCCTGCTTCCTTGAGGTGCTGCAGTGATTCAGTAGCTAGGCCCTTGTTATTCTGAGGAGTGCCACCTGTGGACAGGCAGCATCAGTATCACCTGGGATCTTGTTAGCAGTACAGAATCTCTGGCTCACTCCAGGCTTGCTGAATCAGAATCTACATTTAAATAGGATCCCTTGGGGTTTTATATCTATATTGCCTTTAATGTACATTCCCTCTTTCAAGGTTCCAGCTTTCACCATGTTAAATTAATACATTTTTCTCCTCTTGCCTCTGCTGGCCCAGGGGCCATAATGGCTTTCCGTTGTCACTAGTTGCTTGTTAGATCACATAACTCTGCCCACATTTCTGTAAACAGGCCCTTTCAAAATGTATTTTCCAGTTAAACACTTTTGAATATACAATCTGCTTACCTCCATACCTTAATGATATGATAATATGTTATCTATCTTGATGTTGATATATGCTGGTAACTGTATGCATTCTATATCTCTATCTGTCTTTCTGTAATTCTACTTCTATTGTTTCTATCTCTAGCTTTTCCCAAAATTCCAGTCTTCATGATACAAAATCATATGTGGAATCTTATAGCACCTTTTCCTTAGTTATAGTTCAATGGTATCAAATTATATACATATTAATTTCCCAACAATGCAAATTCAGACTTTATAAAGAAAGCTATATTATTCCTAGTTCATTGGGGAATTTTGTGAATCTGGAGGGGAAAAAACCCATGACATTACTCTGTGTTTGCATGCTAGTGTGGTGAGTAACCTATAAATCGGTCCCCAATAATCCCTGACTCCCTGGTAGCTACCCTTCTGTGTAATCTTCTCTCCTGAAGACCATGCTAGGCTTTTTTACTCACCTCTAATAAATGGAGTAGAGCAGAGTGATGAAATGAGACTACTAGTGTTAGGTTATAAAAATATGGTGGCTTTTTGTCTTGAGTACACTCTTTCTCTTGCATTGCACACCCTACAGGAAGCCAGCTATCCTTCTGTGAGGAGGTCCTATGGGGAGGCCTACCTAGAGAGGGACCAAGGCCTACCAACATCCACATGAGTGGGTTTGGATATAAATCCCCATCCTCACACCATTTAACACTGCAGATATGCAGCTCCAGTCAAATAAACAAAGGCTTAACTGTGGCCTCATAAGACAGCTTAAGCCAGAGGCAACCAGCTAAACTCCTTCCATATTCCTATATAAAGGAACTGTGAGATTATAAATTTTGTTGTTTTCAGCTGCTAAATTTTGGAGTATTTTATATGCAATAATAGATGACTAATATAGCTAGATTCTTTTTTTAAGTATAAAAATAACTTGGCAATTTTGTTTCTTAACAAGAACAAGATATTTTGTTTACTTAGTGCTGTTTTCCTTTCAAGACTTACAGATTTCTTAAAATTAATTTTGAAATATATTTGGGGACAATTTTTAGCTCAAATCAAGTTTTTAACTAAATTGAAGCCCTAAAAATGGGAATTGAAATATGAATAGTTTAAGGAGGGGAAAACTAGTATAGTTTTAGTAAAAATAATAGTCTTTCTCTTAACACAAGAGAAAATGTTAATTTCACTGAAAACAGTATGTATCTCCAGGGAAATAGGGAATGATTTGTATGTCATATAAAAACAGAGAATAAGCTTTTATAACCTGAGTTTCCACATAGATGCTAAGATACACCTTTTGTACTTTGTTTTGACACTTTGAGGGAAAAATACATATGAGAGAATGAAGAGAAAGCAAAAAAAAAATGAGTCACACTAATGAACTAATAATACATGGCTGCAAAGACAGCAGTCTTTCTTGCTTCATTAGAAACCATGTGAGAAATCCAGCTTAATCCAATGAGCTGAAAGCTCAAATTGAAAGAATTTTAATTTTTTTCTCAGATTTGGATAGTTTCCAGGTAGTTCAAATCACTTTTTTCATTACTCAAAAATACATACAATGAGGAAGAAAATTCTAAATATGCAACCACAGGTATTCTTATTTGTAAGAACCATCAACTTTTCTTTGATTTTTAATATCCTCTCTCCTTGCCCCTCCTCTCTCTACATTCTTTTTTAGGAGGAAGCAGAACAGTGAATAAAGAGCTTTGGGAACAAAGAAGTATCATCTCTAAAATCGTGTTCTCTTACAGGGCAAGACAGACCTGGGACACATAGAGGTCTGGACTCCAAGGTAAATAAACATAATTATCTTGAGGAAGTCCCTTGGTTTCTTCTTTTCTTAGTGTTTCAAATTATAAACTGGTATACACTATAACCATAGAGTAAAAATAAAGTCAATGTTAATAAGAACTATCATGAGAGCAAGTAATACCCTCTCTGGACCCACTTGCTGGAATAAGACATATGAAGAGAAAAGAAAAAGATAAAAAAAAAAGCTTTGGGTAAACTGAGTTGGTTAAAGACTATAGCAGGGGTTCTCAAAATTAATGAGTCATTAGAAATTACCTAGAGGATTTGGTAATGTACAAATTTTGGTCTCTACACATGCAAGTTTCTGATTTATTAGGTCTAGGGCGAGGCCCCAAAATTTGCATCCCTAATAGATTCCCAGGTGATACTGATGCTACTAGTCTGAAAACCATAGTTTTATGACCACTAGACTAGAATATTGAGCTTGACTCTATTTTAATGTAATCAATGTTCCCTAAGATTTATTTGTAGTACTCCTGTTTTAAATCA
Source organism: Phyllostomus hastatus (assembly GCF_019186645.2). Taxonomy (NCBI): domain Eukaryota; kingdom Metazoa; phylum Chordata; class Mammalia; order Chiroptera; family Phyllostomidae; genus Phyllostomus; species Phyllostomus hastatus. The sequence goes on along the minus strand of NW_025334016.1, from coordinate 120,889 downwards.
TCAGTGATGGCTCGAATAGCAGTTATGCCTGGTGGTTATTGATCTTCCCTCTTCCTCCATCTGTTTGGGAGAGAATGAAAGGGGGAGCAAGGATTGCATGAAGTCAGATATAGTGTGTTGGCTAATTTTTTATGCCTCAATTTGTGAAGTTAGGAAACATCTTTGGTTAGCAGGACTATTTCGATCAATTACTGGTGCAGATTAAGAGCTCTAAGGAAAATTGTCTATAAAATTACTCCATAATGGGATGACCTGCTGGAGGCTCTGTCCAGACAAATGAATATAATTGTGATGTGAGAAGAGATAGCTGTAAGCCTGAACTATTAGTACTATCTGTAGGAAAAGGAAGGGAACCAACATTTATTGAACAATATAAAAGACTTTCATGAATTTAGTACTATAATACTGTTATATATGATTTTTGTCTTATTTATACTAGATTTATAATTTGAATAAAATCTATCTATCTGGCACTATTAAGCCCTGAATTTATTTATCTCTTGGCCTAGTATAAACAGCATTGTGTGCAGGAGTATAATAAAAAAAGCAGGCTCTTTGCAACTTTTTCTAAAACAATGTAAGGTAACTCACCTTTATTATAGTAAGTTAAATTTCCTTGTCCTCAATCTACTTGTGTTGAAATAATATTATATGCATGACTTTAAGGAAATCAGTACACCATAGATTGAAAAATGATTTTTAAAAAATTCCTTTCCATACAGATTTGTTTTTAGTAGTAATACTGTCATTGAAAACATCTTTAATTTCACAGGAATTATTTTAAAGCCTTTTAAAAGATTAATTGGTTTATTAGTGTTATAAAATTGATACTTGTTACAAATTATTTAAGCATTGAAGATAAAAGGAAAAATATTATCCTACATTTAACTATTTATAAACACCTCCAGAATTTGCTAAATATTATTTTTGCTTGTATGTCTGTGAATGTATAAATATAGATAGGCAGAACTTTAAAATTATTGGATCATAAAAAGGTGCTGTTTTTGATAAAAAGTATGTCTGGCAGACATTCTTATCTGCTTAACATCTATTCACCCTTTGTTGTTTCCCAGTAAAACCCTGATATTTTTTGCACCCAGATTCAAAGAATGCTAGATGATAATTTGCTGCTCTCCCTTGCAGGTAGAATTTTGGGGTCAAGGCAATACTTCATTGAGCCTTCTGAAAAATACTTTTGTATTTTGGAAAAGATTTTTGTCTTCTCAGAGAAGGCCTTTTACCCTTATGCTTAACTTCCTGCTTAGGAAACTGTTATGAGAACCGATACCTAGAGTTGCAGCAGCCATATGTAACTATAAAATGGCAAACCTGCTTATTGTGAAGATGGAAGACAGTATGGGAAAGCCATTATCCTTGGTGATATTGTTGGGTTTCTGAATCACTCTGATGACTAACTGTCTATACCCAGGTTTCTGGTTAAGGAAACAAGAATGCCCTATGGCTTAAACCCTAGTTAGTCAGGAAAACCTTTCTAACTAACGCAAACTAACTAACGCAAACTAACTAACGCGAATTTCATGGAGGAGGGACTAAAGTAGATTGGAAGAACTATTAAATTTAAGATTATGTCTTTTTCACCATAAGGAGAAAATAGGTCTAAAAAGATTTCTGTAAAGAGGGATGGATGGAGAGGAAAGATGTTTGTCTTTTTAAGAGGTCGGGGTTGAGCCCTGGCTGGCGTAGCTCAGTGGATTGAGTGCAGGCTGCAAACCAAAGTGTCGCAGGCTCAATTCCCAGACAGGGTACATGCCTGGGTTGCAGGCCATGACCCCCAGCAACCGCACATTGATGTGTGTCTCTCTCTCTCCCTATCTCCCTCCCTTCTCTCTCTAAAAATAAATAAATAAAATCTTTAAAAAAAAGAGGTCGGGGTCATCATCAAAACATACAAGTTATATTAAGGGAAATAAGTTATAGTAAGACAAATAATGAATGATTCCATTTATATGAGGTACTGAAAGTAGTCAAATTCAAAACAAGCAGAAGTAGAATGAAAGTTGGCAAGGGCGAGGAGGAGAGGAAATGGGAAGTTGCTATTTAATGGGTATAAAGTTTCAGTTATACAAGATGAAAAAGTTCTAGAGACTTATTGTACATTGCAAGGAAGAAAGAAACTTTCCTCTACACTTCAGGGTTCTTTTGAATTGTATAATAATAATCAAATAGATATGAGACAGATTAACAAGAGAAAATGATCAAATTTAATTATATGTGTAAATGGGAACCTCACAGACATGAGAGGTTCAGAGACGAACCTGGAAAATGTGGCATATGACATTCTGAGTTGAGGATGAGGTAAGGCACCCTGAGGCTTCACGGGGGGAGGAAGGTCATCACAGGGCAGTAAGAACGGCAGGCGTTCAGTAATTAGAAGTTTGCCCTGCCCTATAGACAGGTCACAAAGAGCTACTTTTGGTAATAACTCCTATTATAAGCAAGCTTCTCAATTTAAATTCTTTAACAGAGAGGTGAAACTTTCTCTTGGGCCTGCAGGGTCTCCATTGCCTTCAGCTTAAAATAACCCACATGCCAAGGAACACGTCTTGGGGAGCCTGTTCTGAACTCCTTCAGTAACACTGTGCTTATAATTTAACAATACTGCACTGTACACTTAAGGATTTGTTGAAGATCTTACGTTATGGGGTGTTATAGATCTTGTGTTATGCATTTATTTTTTTACCACAATTTAAAAAACCACTAAAAGTGTGAGAGGTTTATCTCATACATTTAGATCTCTGATTCACCTTCAGCTAATTTTTGTGTATAGTGTGAGGTAATCTTAAGTTCTTTCTTTTTAATGAGTGGTTAGATACCCTATTTTTAAACTTAAAGTATGATTGACATATTATATTAGTTTCAGATCAGCACCATTTCTCGAAAAGACTAACCTTTTCTCATTGAGTTGCATTCACATCTTTGTTGAAAATAAACTGGTGATAAATGTAGAGGTTTATTTCTGCACTTGTAATCTTGTTCCATTGGTCTATATACTTATCCTTGAACCAGTGCCATAGTCTCCATTTCTAGGGCTTTATACAATGTTAAGTTTGAAATTGAATAATGTTCTTCTTTTATTTTCCAATTATTTTGGCTATGCTAAATGTTTTGCTTTTCCATATAAACTTTAGGATCAGCTTGCCAGTTCCTACAAAACTAGATTTGGAAAAGAATTGACAGTAATTAATAGATCAATTTGGGGAGAATTATCCTCTTGACAATATTTAGGCTTCCAATTTATGACCACCTTTATTGATTTAGATGTTATTGAATTTATCTCAGAAATAATCTATAGTTTTCAATATTCAAACTTTATACCTCTTTTGGTAAATTTACTTGTCTATTTTCTATCTTTTTGATACTATTGTGAATGAAATTATTTCTTCATTTCATTCTCAGAGTAATCATTCTTAATATAGAAATATGGTTGATTTTCATAGTTATATCTTGTATGGTGTGTGTGGAAGGAAAATAATTTTCTGTCTGCCCTTCTAGGTTCTTGGTTGAGAACCTCCCCCATCCCTGTAATAAAAAAAATAGAGACTAACAGGAGAACAAACAGAAGTTTAATAAGATGTACACCTCCCATATACCTAGGAGAGATCCAGGGCAACTGAGCAACAACCTGAAATGGCCCAAGCCATCACTTTAAATACCAGCTCCAGATAAAGATGAAAGGAGATGCTGGGGGTAGGGGACTGTAATGGGAGTTTACCAGGCAAAATACAAAAAACAAAGCTAAGGTTGTTCTGAGCTTTAAATCCTTGATTTCACCTTTGATAAGTTGATAAGATGTTCTAGAGATTTAGTCATCCTCATCTTCCTGGTACAGAGAAGGAGACACTCTTACAAGTGGAGATTTTCTTTATACATGTAGATGTCCCTTACAAAGGCTGACTTCTATAATGTCTTCAGAGCTCTTCTTGTGCCTACTGTTTCTTTAAAAATAACCAATTTAAGACAATCCTTATGCCAGAGACATATTTTGGGGTGGCAAATTCTTCTCCCTTCAAAGAGAAATGGCTTATGGCCTACCAGCACATCTTCTTCTTTAGTGCCCCTCCCCTGTGGTTCTGTATCATCATATGGGGGCCTCTGCCTTTCTTTTACTATGACCCTAGATCTCAATGTATTTTAATTGTTGGGGCTCAAGGCAGACTGTCCTCAACTATGCCAAAATGGCATATTGATTGAAAGGACAAAACCAGTGCCATTTGCTATTGTGATACCATTTGCCTAGCAGACCTATGAGCTTGTTAAACATGACTGCAATTTTACTCTTTTGAGTTTATGTCCCCAGGACTGGAAATTACAGGAAAACAAGAATAGAAGTGACTAATCCACTCCCTGCAGTCACAGGCAGAAGGTAACATTAGGACAAACTGCAGCCTAGTGTTACAACACCTTAACAGCCCAGGGGCCACACAACAGCAATGGCCTACCCCTTTTTTAATCCAATTATAATCCAATAAAAGCTCAAAACCCCCAACTCTCAATACCCGTGTATCTCTCCATACCACCTCTCTCCTTTCTTAGTGAACAAAACTTTACTCTCTGTACTTTCTTGCCTTTCTGAGTTCTTTCACAGTCCATGTCACCGACCATCCTAACATTGATTACTTTGAATTAAAGTTACTTCAGAAGCAGCCAGTTCCGAACTGATATTCTGACTCTACTTTATCCCCTTGAAAGCAAGAAATAAATATGCAATATTGCAAGAAATATGCAATGTGAAAGGTACCCTTCTTGTACCAATAGGTAGAGACATCTTATCACCAGAGAGAAAGAATTCAGGACTATGGAGACTATATAAACAAACCTTGTCATTTCTTTACTAATTAAGCACCCAAGCCTATGTTTCTTTGTCCGGTATTCATGAATTTATCATTCCTTTGCCTAGAAAACATAAAAGCTACCTGCTTTAGTCATTTTAGGGTCACATTTATATGATATCTCTGTGGTGAATTAAATTTGTTTTTGTTTCTCCTGGTAATCAGCTTAGTGTCAATTTAGTTGTTACACCAGCCAAAAGAACTAAGAAGGATAGGGAGGAATTTTTCCCCTTCCCTGACATAACCAAGAGAACGTTGGTTATGTCTTTCAGGATCTTGGTCCTTAATTTTAACAGGTCTGAGGTAGTTCTGGTAATCTCCAGCATTGTTTCAGTCCTGACTTCTTACTCTTAGTAATGTGGGGCTGAGAAAATTATTTTATTGTATTGTTTATTCTTCATTTTGTTCTTTAAAATTTTTTCAGAGCGATTTTAAAAAGGATATGTACAAAAATTTCTCCTACTTTATTATAAACAACCAGAAATCTTAAAGTATGTTCTATTTTTATACTTGCTCCCTGAACTACTCCCACTGTTAAGTTGGGAAATGAGAACAGAGAGGTTAAATTGTTTACCTAAGGAATACATTTAGCTATGCAGAAAGGAAAAAAATCCATCTTGCACAAGGGTCATTCTTGGTCAGCCTACTAATTACTTTGTTATCTTGGAACTTAATTCTTAAAGAAATTATTTCCGCAACCTGACAAAAAAAGACAAAGCAGAAAAAGGAAAGATGTTTAGTATAAAAAAATATTTCCAAAGCCAAGAGATGTTAGAAAGAATGAGCCCAAAAGAATTAGTTAATATAAGGTTAAATCAAAGTTTAAGCCAGTTTCAAATCTTAGGTTTTATTTTCCAATCTCTTATTCACACAACACATATACTACTTAAACTGCTGGATGCTTAGATTCAATGTATGAGGTCTATATGGAAAAAAAATCCAACTGTTGTTAAAATAATGACAATGATTTGCGTGACATTGATGTAACCTGGCAGCCAAGGAGAATAGACTAGAATGTGCATGCATGAAAAATGACAACTTTGCTGTAGATGCCCTTGAGTGAGCATGTGTACTGTGTGGCTGTCACATTCAAAATGGCTGAGCAAGTAGAGCAATGAATCTGCATCAAATTTTGTGTGAAGCTTGAACATTCCTTCATGGAAATCTATTCAGATGATTCAGAAGGTTGCAGCTATGGGCAACTGGTGATTGGCAGCTTTATCACAAAAAGGCACCTGCTCATGCACCAGGTCTCGTGCAGAGATTTTTGGTGAACCGTCAAGTTATCCAGATGGCACAGCCCCTTTACAGCCCAGATTTGGTGCCCTGAGACTTCTGGCTTTTCCCAAAACTAAAATCACCTTTGAAAGGGAAGAGATTTCAGATTTAGGAAAATATGATGGGGCAGCTGATGGCATTTGGGAGAACTGTGTGAGGTCTTAGGTGCCTACTTTGAAGGGGACTGAAGTGTCATTGTCCTATGTACAATGTATCTTGTATCTTCTTCAGTAAATGTCTCTATTTTTCATATTACATGACAGTACTTTCTGGACAGAGCTTGTATATCTAGTGTTGCCACTCTTTTCTTAGATGTGGCTTCACAATCATAAGAAATAGCCCAAAATGGGTAGCTAAAGCCTAACAGTTCTGAAACAATCAATAGGCTTTAGCAGTTCAAGTACCATCTTTCAGTTTAAATTGCATTGCAATGCTTTAAAAAAAAAGGTTGCCACAGTAACCTCAGTTCTCCACCTTTTAAGAATCACATTAAATTTTTGTTCATATTGTTCCTCTGGTAAATTTATTGTTCCTGTAGAACTCAGAGAATGGAAAGAAGTTTGGGCTAAATGCTATAATTTTATATTCTCACTTGTTGGTTCCAAGTGGGACTAAAGGAAATTATCTTCTACCATGTAGGGTTTGTTTTTTTGGGAAAGGAGAAGGCAGCCTTATATTCACACAGCTGCAGGCTATTAAAATCAAACAGTATGCAATCAAAATAAATTGTGACATCAGAATGCAACACTTATAAGTACTTCTTTGGCTGTGTCTGCTCATATACAAATGTTGGAAAATAAAGCATGAACTAAATTTCTCAAACCAATGGTTAATTTTCAAACAATATGTGAGTAATCGATTGAGTGTATTCTATTATTGATTCAGACGGACTTCTTCACATTGGCCTCAACTTTTGATTATAATACATAGAAAACAGAGGGAATCCCCTAGCATTCACAGTGGGTAGTCTTTAAATGAATTTTTAAAACCCTATGGAATTTTCCGTAATTGCTTTTATCCAGATGCTGCTTCATAAATGAATCTCTCTTGCTCTCTTTTTTCTCTCCGTCTCTCTGAAAAAGTTTTGATTAGTTAATTTTTTTGTTCCTCAAAATGTTTGTTTCAATCCAGTTAGTTATCTCCAAAGAGTTTAAAACTAAAGCCCTCTTTATGCTGTACCTAAGCATAAAGCACCAACAAGTTACAACAGGCACAGTGTAACTATGGAATGTACATATGCAGTGTTCCCAAATGAAAAATGTCAGTAAATCATAAGAGATTCAGGCAGGTGGATGGCTAGGTTACATGTAGCATATTCTATTTTCTCTTAAAATAGCTCCCCTTGCAATCTCTCTGCCCGTGCACAACCATGATGGGAAACAAAAAAGCTTCATATTCCAGTTACAGTAATTCATATTTCCATTTTGACATGTTGTCTTTTGAGTGGATGGTGTAGAGGTCATTTCTACTTTTATTTCAAATAAACTATAGGTCCTAACCAAAATTTTATACTTAGAAAATTAAAACATGTTTTATTTGGCTTTGTGTACAAAAACTCACCTGAATTTTTCTACAGATATTTAACTTATACATTTTCATAAGTTGATGTCATATTTTTAGATTAGAATTTAATCTGAAAACAGGACCAATATCAAATTTGAAAGATATGCTAATTTACACTGAGCACTTTGTTTTCAAATTCATTGTTAGGAGGAAGGGAGGGAGAGGGAGGGAAGAATATCAAGATAAATACCATATTTTTGGACTATAAGACGTAACCCCCCCTCCAATTTGGGAGGAATAATGGTTGTTAATGCTCCTGTTGAGTTCTGTTTACATTTACATCGGTGAAATATTATGTTATTCATGTTATTAAATATTTTACCACATTTCTTTTGCTTCAAAATTTTTTTTCCTATTTTCCACCTCTAAAATCTAGATGCATCTTATGGTCCGAAAAAATACAATACATGTCATGTTACAATTAGTTTAAAAAGACTGGCACACACTATTGATATGAACTTTATCAATTTCATTTTATAAAGTCATGCAATGCAGGACTTTTTTCAACTCTTCACAAAAATGTTATTTGTTCTCATCATATATAATTTTATTACTGATGTCAAGAAATATAATTATCAGCTCTGGCTGGTATAGCTCGGAGGATTGAGCATGGGTTTGTGAACCAAAGAGTCTCTGGTTCAATTCCCAGTCGTGGTACATGCTGGGTTGCGGGCCAGGTCCCCAGTTGGGGGAATGTGAGAGGCAACCACGCATCTCTTTCTCCTTCCCTTCCTCTCTCTCTAAAATAAATAAATAAATAAATAAATAAATAAATAAATAAATAAATAAATAAATAAAATCTTTTAAAAAAATGTAATTTTCAGGGTTGGATTTTTTACTTTTAATATTTCAGTAACACTTAACTGTATAATCTTTCTTTTTTTTTTTTAATGGTGCATCCATCCTTTGACTAGAACTAAACAATTTTATATTATTGCAAGCTTTTGTGCATTCACACTTTAATAAACTAACATTTGTAATGTTAAAATTTTCTATTGATATGAGTTGTATGTGCAATCTACTCATGATTGATTGTTATTTAGAAACTCAGTTGTAAGCAATGTGCTCATTTTGAAACAGAAGCCAATGGCATTGCTTAATATAAGATTTTATAATCAGTTATTATCGATATGCAGGAATGTTTCCTTCAAAATGATATCTCCTATATGATTTTAGTGGGAGCAAGGGTACAGTTATCTAGTAAGAGATAACAACACTGATTAAACAAATGCTGTTCTATAAAACTCTGACTTAATTCACATATTGGAAAATAAGGACAAATAACTGCTACTCATGGGCTTTACCTCTTATACTGAGAGTTCACTATACATTGTTAGGAATGTGGGACATAGCCTTAGACTCTCAGAATAGATAAATTGATATGTTAATAAAGTGCTTTACAGCAAGATTTTACCGTGCTAAAAAATGCTTAGGAGAGAGTTCTGAAAATGCATATCTACAGTGAGCTTCAGAAAAGTGCAGAACATGTGGATGTGTTATACTCTCAGAAGCTCTCTGCTTATCAATTATTTAGCAAGTTTCAGCTGAGGTGTCAATATTTGCTAATTTAGTAAGCTATAGTAAGTTCTATAGGTAAGAACTTATAAATTGTTTCCATCTTCTGATTTCACATATACCTAGGTCTCTTTTCCCTGTTATATCACAAGATATAGTAAGTTTCTGGTCTATTTACAAGGAAAAAGAGGGAATTTATAACAAATGTTCTTTAGGTTTTTAAATTTTTAGTTTGCTGGTTTGTTTCTTTCTTTTCCTCCCCCCTTTTGTCCTTCTTCCTCCCCACTTCTTTTCAAAATTATATGTATATCAAAATCTGGATTTTAGTGTTTTTTTTCCCTTCCTTGTGGATTAACAATGAATGAAACTTTAACTAAAATAGAGAGTTCCAGCCAAGATGGAGGAATAAGTAGAAACCCTTCACTTCACACAACCAAAAGGGGGAGAACAACCAATCTAAAATTGTGACAGATACTGGCCAGCAGTATCCATCTCAGCTGCGGATGCTTGTTGAAACACGAGAAAAAACACACAGAGACAACCAGGTCCTGTGGGGAAATAGGGACAGAACGGACACTCTCTCTAGTGGGGAGTGCCTTGTCTCCATTCCCAAGCAGATTCATATTGAGAATACACACTTAGTTTGTGGATTCACAGTCTGCAGAAAAGATCAAAAGAAGTAGGTGACTTACAAAGGTGCAGACAGAACTCCTGCTGTGATTCTGGGCAGAGATTGGAGTTTTAACATATGAAAGGTCTAACAGGGCTCAAAGGGCTAGTTTTGGTTTCCTGTCTGTGCCTTCAAATTCTAATCTAGTAACATCCTCCAGCAAACAGATCTCACAGGATCTTGCATATTCTATGTCCCAGGCCTGATTACCCTGGGGGTCTGCTGTTTCTGGTCTGGGCTGCACTGCCCCTACAGGCCTGAGTTAACAGAGAAGACAAAGGCAGCCAGGAGACTTGAATTTCTCACAAGGACTCAGGCTTTGACAAAGCCGAGGGGACAGGGGTTGATGTCATCACCCCTTCTTATCCACAGCCCCGAGAATCTTCCCTTAGGGCATTCCCACGTGATCATATCTGTCTTATATTCATTCTTTTTCTTAGAGAATTGTTACCCGTCTTTGACTGCCGATCATGCAAGGGAGCCAGGCATTAGAACAGGCAGCATTCATGCCAGGGAAATAAGTTTTGTCTCCTTAGTGGCTTCTGGTCCGGAGGTCTCTCACTCAGCCGTAATCACGGCGGGTTACAGCTTCCTGAGACCAGGCAGGGCAGTCCCCAACATAAAATCAATAAACAACCAGAGGTACCACAAAATCAAACTGCATGGAACTCCAACAATCAAGGAATTAAAAAAAAATCAACCAGAACAACCAGACGGGCAGTGCTGCATGCAGTGCAGCAAAGAGGATTGCCTTGCCTGGGTGAATACTGAAGGCCCCACCCCCTTACAACTTATAAGCTATGCCAACACAAAGAAATATGGCCCAGATGAAAGAACAGAGCAAAACTTCAGAAAGAGACCTAAGCGATGAGTAGATAGCCAACCTGTCTCATGGAGAATTTAAAGCCCTGGTAATCAAAAGGCTCACAGATCTGACTGAGCTTGGTCAAAAATGAAAAAACAAATGAAAGATACCCAACATGAAATAAAGCTAAATATTCAGGGAACCAACAGTGGCAAGAAGGAAACCAGGACTGAAAGCAACAAATTGGAACAAAAGGAAAAGATAATCATCCAACCAGAACAGAATGAAGAAACAAGAATTCAAAAAAGTGAAGAGAGACTTACAAACCTCTGGGACAACCTGAAACATTCCAATATCCAAATCATAGGGGTACAAGAAGGAGAAGAACAACAGCAAGAAATTGAAAACTTATTTGAACAAATAATGAAGGAAAACGTCCCCAGTCTGGTAAGAGAAATAGACTTCCAGGAAGTCCAGGAAGCTCAGAGAGTCCCAAAGAAGTTGGACCCAAAGAGGAACACACCAAGGCACATCATCATTAAGCTACCCAAGATTGAAGATAAGGAGAGAATCTTAAAAACAGCAAGAGAAAAGGAGACAGTTACCTACAAAGGAGTTTCTGTAAGGCCATCAGCTGATTTCTCAAAAGAAACCTTGTAGGCAAGAAGGGGCTGGAAAGAAGTATTTGAAGTTATGAAAGGCAAGGACCTACATTCAAGATGACTCTATCCAGCAAAGCTTTCATTTAAAATAGAAGGGCAGATAAAGTGCTTTCCAGACAAGGTCAAGTTAAAGGAGTTCATCATCACCAAGACATTATTATATGAAATGTTAAAGGGACTTAACTAAGAAAGAGAAGATAAAAAGTATGAACAATAAAATGACAACAAACTCACAACTATCAACAAACAAACCTAAAAGAAAAGAAAAACAATGAAAACAAAAACTAAACAAACAAACAGAATAGAATCAGAGAAATGGACATCACACAGAGCGAGTTCAGTTGGGAGGGGGAAGAGAGGAATAGGGAGGAAAGGTACAGGGAAGAAGAAGCATAATCAGGAGGCATAAAATAGACGGGGAGAGATAAAAATGGTATAGGAAACAGAGGACTCAAAGAACTTACATGGGCAACCCATGGACATGAACTAAGTGGGGGAATGCTGGAGGGTTGGGGGGGCAGGGTGGAGGGGGAATAAAGGGGGAAAGTTGGGAAAACTGTAATAGCATAATCCATAAAAATACTTTTAAAAATAAAATATTTATTATCTATATAAAAAAGAAACTTTAGTTAAAATAAAGCCAACATAATTTTCACATATACTTTGGCAATTTCCCCATATTAGGCTTAGAAAAAAAGTCATGTATTTTCATGCATACACCCATATAGGGAAAATGTATAAACTATAAATAAATATATACATAAAGTCTAATACAACACATAAATGTCAAGCAATTAAAAACATTGACATTTTAAGTGTGATTCTGAACATTTTATCAAAGTGCAAAACATGGAGCCAGTCTTCCTGTGTTTCTTTTTTTAAAAGATTTTATTTATTCACATTTAGACAGAGGGAAAGGGAGGGAGAAAGACAGGCAGAGAAACATCAATGTGTGGTTGCTTCTTGTGCACCACTTACTGGGGATCTGGCCCACAACCCAGGCATGTGCCCTGACTAGGAATTGAACCGGCAACCCTTTGGCTTATAAGCCGGTGCTCAATCCACTGAGCCACACCAGCCAGAAGTTTCTGGGTTTGTTTCTTAGGTCTGATTGTACTAGTTGTATTGCCTTGAGCAGTATACTTAACCTATTTATGCCTCAGTTTTTTTTTCATCTATAAAGTGGGGATAATAATAGAATCTACTTTATAGGACTTTTGTGAGATTAAATAAATGAACATACATAAACCTCTCAGACCAGTACCTGGATCAGGAGCTTTAAATAAGTACTTGTTATCATTAATACTAAGGAGAATATATTACAAAGAGAAGACAGCTGAGATACAAAAACCATGTCACATAGGAAATTTGTTGAAAGAACAAACAGCAATTAACCTGGACAAAAAAAGACCTAGAAATACATTAAAATGTCTTTATGTGCTGCTCCTGAAAATAATGATAGAAACAAAGAGCAGTCACAAAGGAGGTCATCTTTGTTTCAGCCTAAGTATATGTCGTATGATAAAGTATATTTCAGATGTTAAAATATTGAAATAGAGTGCTCTGGATATAGCATGACTGATGACTGCTGCCTACAAACTCTGTCACTTGTCCTAACCTGGTCTTAAATGTAACTTGGAAAATTTTTGTACTGGGAATGGGGGTCATGAGAGGAGTAGGAAGTGATAACTTTCTCATTAGGGGGGGGATTTCTGAGTTCAGTGTATACTTAGTTATGTGAACTGTGGACCAAAAAGAGGCCACATACTAAACCTGACAAGCTCAGGGGTGGCCTGTATGGTGGCCTTACAAACTCGGAGAATGTAAGTAACTACATGGGATGGTCTGAGCATAAAAATTCCTCACTAAAAGTGAGTCATGGCAGGTAGTCACATCCTAGGCCTGTAGCTTCCTTGGCAAAGGTCAATCTTTACCTTAAATGAGTCTGTTATCTGTTGTCATCTGAGATAACTTACTGTTGGAATGTCAGAGTCAGCCCCTTTTTCAGGACCCCTCAGGGTATACCCATCGCACCAGAGCCCCTCGTTGTTCTCTTGTTCCCTGAATACCATCTCTGTGTGCTGTAAATGTTAACTATCCTGTACTTACCAATATAAAAAAAAGTATTTGCCTCTGTGTTTGTGCTTTATCTTATCTCAGAAATTTTTCTGCTTTGCTTTCTCCTGCTGCCCTGATCTGTGACCAGTGAATTTCATGCAATCCCCTTACATCTTCTCCTTTGACTGTAATGTATAAAGTAAGACAAAACTGCCATTCTCTGGAGCATTTTCTCAATCTGTTGAGATTTTGTTTCCTGGCAATTGTCATCAATTATTTGAGTTTGACTCAAATAAACTCATAAAAATTCTCTACAGGTTTGGACGTTTCTTATGTCGACAGAAGTATAAGCTTCATTCTCTGTACTTTTGTGTTTTTGACAGGTCAGGCTGTTTGAAAGTCTTTTTTTAAACTCAAAATACTGTGACACCACACTGTATGTGATTAAATTTTTGGATACCCCACAGCACACTATAGTGGGCTTTTAGGGAAATCCCATTAGGGTTAGGACAGAGCCTACATTCTAAGCCCCCTGAGTGGACCTCTGCTGCCCAGACTCCTCACCTTCACTCTTGAGACCCCTTGAACCTCTCCATGATCAAGAAACTGCCCAGCAGGTCACCTTGAAGATGCTGCTCAAAAAGAAACCTGTTCTTCATTTGTCTAATCTTATTTGTCAGCCATTGCAGATATTAAATAGCTCCCAGGTTCCCGTAAGTGTCTTATTTTTTCTTTATGGCATTTACTGAGTGATAAGTATTTATATGTTTAGTGCCAAAAGGACACGATCCTATTCTGTTTGATTCATTACTGTAAACAGAACCAAGAAGAGATTCCCACACAAAGGGGTATACTAAGTAGGTGTTGAATTAATGGATGAGTGAATACATTAATATATATCTATATCTTCTAAATATGGATGACCACTTTTTGAATAATGTGCTGTATCTAAAATCTGGCAGGGAATTATCAACAAATTTGAATATATACAATAAATGCAGTGTTGGAGACATTTAATAAATACCATGAGCAGACTTAAGATATTAATATTTACATTTCATTGATATTAAAATTCATGTAATTTCTATCACAATAGATGGAAAATCCACTCCTTACTTTAATGCTGCTAATTACAATGTAAAATACATTTTAATGTCATCATAATGGATGAGGTAATCTCTGCAAACTTGTGAAGCATTATTTAAATAACTAATTAGATTTCAATAAGCATTTAGTAGTTTACCAATTATTTTAAGTCTGTGTAATGAGTGATTGGAAACCTTATGAAATATAGCATATTAATAGCAAAGAATATGAATAACAAAAATAATTCAGGAGCGTAAGATTTTAAGGGGTCTGTTAAAAAGACATTCAAACTTTAAGGATATAAAGTTAATGTTAAAAAAGTAAATTTTACTTATCTAACATATACATGAATATTTGTTTTACATATAATCTTATAAATGCATAAAATTGCTAAAATATAAGGAAAATTTTAACTTCAAGGAGAGGGAGTAATAGAAGGAATAGTTTGCTTTGGAAATATACTGGTGATAGAAATTCTAGAGGCAGTATGGCTTCATGACTTCAGCATCAGACCTGAATTCAGATTTCACTTTTACCACTGATTAGCTGGTGAGGCAGGAGATAATCAGGAGGGAGGAAACTCTGGAGGTGCCCCAAGATTAAGACAAAAGGCATCAACACAGGCTAGAGACCCTGTTCTAAGACTGGTTAACCCTGCTTTCTGGAAAAGCACTGAATCATCGTGAATCATGACTGCAACTGCACAGAAGATGCTACATGACCCCTGCTTCATTATAGTGTTATAATAAGTTACTGTTGTGGGACCCCTTTCCTCCAGTGGGCAATCAAGGAAAATCATGGGAGACCACATGTGCAGTAGCTTAAAAGTAATATAACTACTTGTACATGCACAATAAAAGACCACAAAACTAGCCAGGAATATCTGCCCTATAAGAATAGAATCCCTCCAGTCCCTGAAGTCAATCTCTGCTTGAAGCTGACTATCTCCCATGTTCTGTGGAGTGTACTATCACTTAATAAATTTGCATTCTCTCTTTCTGCTATAATACGGTGTGTTCGGTTTAATTCATTGTTTGTGATCACCAAGAACCTGGTTACCTGTGCCTACCTGTAATACTAGAAGACTTAGGAAAATTCTGAACACTTCCTAAGCCTGTCTGCCTGCCTTTGTTTGTTAATATTTGTCTTTCTTTCTTCCGTTTTTCATTCTCTTTTCCTTCTTCTGGCCTTCTCCAACTCTTTCTCTGTCTTCTCTCTCTCTCTCTCTCTCCTTCCCTCTCTCATATGCCCACACATAGATTTGGTAATTGAGAACCCCAAATTTCTTTCTTTATAAATGCAGTATACTGTTAGTAGCATTACTACTACAGAATTTCATTGCTTAATTATGCACAGGACTATTTCCCTTCTAGGGAGACATATGTTTCATGCAAAAGGCTAGCAAACATTAGGGCAAATATCATAAAGACTGAATTTATTGCACAGAGAAACATTATACTCAACAACTCCCACCGATGTCTTCTGAGCCTGTTTTTGAGATAATCTAGTTCAAAAATGTATTGATCTGATTGAACATTTCTTGATGTGTTCAATTCATGTCCACATCTTCCTAGATTGACAAACAGATTTTGTTTTTCTCTGCCAGCCTCTTTTTTGCCCTAAATCCCAAGAGTAGACTAAGTCTAGTATAAGTCCAGTAACAAATAGATGACCAGCACCTTCAAGAAAAATATATATGAGCATAGTTTCTCCTTCTAGTTCACCCTCTCATTCAATAATTTTATAACTTTTTGATTGAAAATACCATCAGGGAATACAAAAACTTTCAAATATTTATATTTTAGATTTTATGTAATAGCATGTGAAATATTTATATTTCATGCCTGCCTATGGGATCTAAAGTAATGACAAGATATTCTAAATAGCATTTTATGAAGTGGCACTATAACATTTCAAGGCAAAGCTGTGAAATAATGGACATAAATATTGTACATTTCAAGCTAGTGTAATAAAGTATCTTGGGATTCAACAACAAAGATGTATGTATCCTTGATTGACAAGGTTATCACACTTTCTGTTAAAAATCTTCCCTGATAAGAATCATGGTAGTCCTCTTTGTAGAAGAGAATTTCAGTTCATAAAATTAATATTTTTCATTTTGTTATTCTAAATTTGTAGTCAATCCACTTTTACCTCTGCTCAATTATCATCATCATTTTTAATTTTTTAATATTCCATTGTGTCTTTATCATTTTCAAGATTCAGGCTACTTCCAATGATTCTCTGGGTTTCCCCACAAGCAGTAGAGTGCTTAGAAGAGAAGCAGGATGAGCACAAGAAGCCAGAGATGAAGTCAAGTTAAAAATGATAAAGGATATATCTACACTGAAGACTTTCAGTGGAGATTAAGTTAGGTGGTATTTGTAAACTTGCAACAGAAGATGAACCTTATAGTAGTCTGCTATACTAATATGGTAGTGAAATGTATCTCAATAAATGATAGTTATTTTACTTTGTACCCAACTTTCTCTAATTTCAATTTTATATACATAGGCATCATCACATTATTTTTCTATATCTAACTCAGGAAATGGTTTCCAATTTCTTGACATGAATAAGGAACACTGGATTTGAAGTTAGAATAACCTTGTTTCAGAAAGGGCTTCATCACAAACTAGCCCTGTGATATAAATGTAAGGCTCTTTATTTAATCTCTCTCAATCTTATTTATAAAATCAGAAAAATAGTTTACAATAGTAATGGCTTGAACTGAGATCATGAGTAATGAATATGAACACAGTTTACAAGATGTAAAACACCTCATTATAGTTTAATTAAACAAACATTTGACTCCTCCAGTAGATTTACCCAGAAATCTTCAGAGAAAGACATGGAAGTTCTCAAGGAAGATTTATTCAAGTAATCTCCCTCCCTAACCCACCTGTTATGTCACAGCCCTAGCCAGATATTTTCCTTTTTGGGGGCAAGGAGAGGGATAAAAATAGCTTTGTCTCAAGGGCCTCCAATGCTTTAAAACAAGCATTATTTTCTTCACAAAGCTATCTTACCAGTTTGAGCAACGATTAGGTGTAATTCTCAAAAGGCTGTTTAGTTTGCTTATTCTGATTAGGAAAGTCCACAAGAATAATTTCAAACCTAAAATTGAAGTATGGTTATGCATGTTAGTGGTGGGAAAATTAGAATTGGTGTAGAGTAGAAGGGTGTCTTTTTTTTAAATCACTCTAATGAGCTCTGTTTTTCAGTATTCCTAGGAGGTTAGATTATATCTAGAACTACAGTGAAAATTCATGCACTCAGGCCTGAAATGTGAACTTATCCTAGAGACGTTGAACCAGTAGGTTAAAACTTAATAGTGATGAGATTGAATTATCTGTTATGGATCAGTGAAGTATGTTCTGTTCTGTGATCTCAGGCTTACATCAGAAATTAGCCAATCATGTTAGCATTGCATATCAAACTGAATTGGATAAATCAGCAAAAATATATCTCCATGATTACAAAAATACCTAGAATTATGTGCCGTACTCTTCTTAATTAGTACTATTATGTTGTGATTTGGAAAAAAAGCAAATAGACTTGGAATACAAACTGATAAAGTTTAAGCTGAGCCAGTCTCCCTCTGGCCAGATATCAGAGGAAGCCACACTTCCTCTGATATCTGGTCAGTTAATTTCAAGATGTAAATTTTACCCTTTTAAGTCAGAGCCAGGTCCAGCATAAAAGAGAAAGAGCAGAATAACACTTGATTAAAAATATTGCCATGTCTGGAAATGATTGATTTTAAGATGTACCTCATGCTAGATGGAGAGCTCATATTTATGATCAAGCCCCTCAAACCCCACAAGCATCCCTAGCATATACCAAGCACATAACAAATATTTATTCAGTGACTGATAACATGTCAGAAGACTTTGGTTGACTACTCTGTCAAGGATCAGCTCCCAAAAGACCACCAGAAAGACCTGATGATCAAACAAGTCTAAGTTTACTAGATTAACTAGAGTAAGGGAGAACATTTGACAGACGGTTAGTAATGTTTCAAAAGTGGGGAAATTAGGAAAGAATATTTACAGGGTTTTGGGGCCTGGGATGGATGATTTTAAGTAAGGTCTTGCAATGGGGGGGATTGACTGTGAGTGGACAGAGTTTATAACATAATAGCTTTCAATTGGTAAACAGGGAGGCAAGAGCTTGAAACAGTCTTGATGAGCAAGCTGTTAATCTAGATAAAAAAAGTGTTTTTTTATCTAGTTGGCTCAGTCTTACCCTTGAGGAGTGGTGTTTCTTGGTGAAAGAACCAAAGTTCTTTTCTTTGGTATCAGTACAATTGGACATAAGGAAAGAAGGTACCCCAGTATTGTTTAACACAGGGACAGAAAATAATGTTGTTTTTCATTAATTAAAAAGAAATGAAAAATAAGTAAACCTTCAGTGAACCACCTAATGACAAAAATTATCTTCATGAAATAGTCACATTTACCTCATTGCAAATAAATTAGTATCTTGATGCAAGGAAACCAATTGTATTATTCTGAGTTAATTCTCTCTTTTTCATTCGATGTTTTCCTGAAAATAATTGAATGCATTGAGAGAGCCATCATCCCTTTTCTGAGATAGTTAATTTAAATATATTTATAACATAAAAATGTTAATTAACTATTTTTGGCACTCTGTACACACAAGAGCTTTTTCATCTGGACATCTGCTGAACTTAGTGTTTCATACTCCACATGGGAGTCAGTAAGCTGTAAGAGAAGAATTTCTTTACTTTGAATTTCTTTTCTCTTTCTGCTTATCAATATTTCTGGCATTTCAAATGTTGGTACTTTGTTATATGCTGTAAATCTCTTTTTGGCTGTAATACCTTCAATGCATTTTCTATAGATTTTTGCTCCCTCTGCTTTGCTTCATTAGCCCATGGCATCCATCTAGCAGGAGCTCGCAGAAATCTCTTTTCTTCTGTTCTCTCTGTTGTTTGAGGTTTTTATATTTTCCCATTCCTTTGCTGTTCTTTAATGGGGTTTTAGGAGAAGAGTGTGTACTTGGTCTGTCATCCTGACTGAAAAACTCTTTGGTTAATTTTGGGCATCAATTTGGATATTACATTTGTTTTTAACAGATTATTAAGTAATGAAACCTATACTATTCTAAAATATATTATGTTTCTTAATAGAAAGCCACATAGAATGATGAAAAATACCTCTATATTAAAGGTTAATTTAGTTCTAGTTCCAGTTTTGATGATTCTAATATATGAAGTTGAACAAATTACTTAACCTTTTTGATTTCAGTACCTTCATCTATGAGGAACAGGTTATTCTATATGCCCTTCTAAGATTCTCCCAATGCTAATATTTGGACTCTATTTCATCCCAAGACAAGGTATCTAAATTAACTACATTTGAGTACAGAACAATTAGTACATGTTTTAGGATCATTAAATCTCAAATCCCAACTTGTCGATCTTAAGTCTCAGGTCTACATGCTTTCAAATATTATAATGCATTTATAGATATAGATATAAAGCAACTAAGTGTACTACAATTCAATTAAATTCTGACACCGACTACCTGGTGTTAGTGTCTGGTTCCACAAGTATAAGGGCTTAGTCCCACAAGACTGGCCCTGGTTCAGATGGCAGTCACAAGTATTGTGTACCTGGATTACCCGCACTTATGTCCTATTTGGCTACTAAGTTGAGGATTCTCACAACTCCCCATGAGTTTGATAATTTGCTAAAATGACTCACATAACTCAAGAATAAGTTATATTTACTATTACAGTTTGTTATAAAGAATACAAATGAACACCCAGATGTAGGCTACATATGGCATGATGGTCTGGAAGGGTCCTGAGTTCAGAAGCCTCTGTCCCGTGGAGTTGGGGTGTGCCATTTTTCCAGCACACAGATTATTTCACCAATTCAGAAACTTCTTGAACTTCATCATTTAGGGTTTATATTCATTACATAGGCATGGCTGTGCCCATTGATGATGAACTCAGTCTTCAGCCCCTCTCAACTCCCTAGAGGTTTCGGGGAGGGGACTGAAAGTTCCAAGCTTCCAGTCAGAGCTTGATCTTTCTGGGACCAGCTCTCAGCCTGAAACTATTCAGGGGCCCACCAAGCATCGCCTCACTAGACCAGAAAATGTTCTTCTCGCCCTTGTCACTTAGGAAATTTCCAGGGTTTTAGGAGATATGTGCCAGGAAATGGGGACAAAGGTCAAATATTTTTCTTCTTATAAAATATAATATGTATGTATATATAACTGAAATTTGATAGATATTTCTTTCCCATTTTAAAAATTCATTGAAATGTCTCTTCTTACTTTAAAAAGTCTTAGATTTTGATTCATTTCTTTACTAAAGGAACTTTGCAAGAAACTGATGAGATTACATAAGCAAACAATATCTAGAATTTTACACACACAAATTCAATTGGCTTCATCAGGGGCATAAACTACTCCCTTGTGGTATATTAGGTACTTTGGGAAGCTATGTTGACTCTTTGAGTCACTGGGGTACAATTTAGTAAATTGCAACTTCAGTGGATTATTAACTTTTTACATAATATATTTCAATTAAAACAGAATTGGATCTCAATGAAATCAAATGCTTGATGCTGAGTTTAGTCTATGAGCAGGATAATAAGCACTGGGAATGTTGCTTAAGGACATATTATCCACAAGAAATCCTATCACTTATATTTGACTGCAGGCAACCACATATAGAACCAGTAGATACACATCTTAACCCTTTATTTTCCTCAGAGAATTTCCTGGATATTGTCTCCAAAAGAGAGATTTTCAAAGAAATCCTCACCTTAATACTACAAAAATAACCACTTTAAAAAATCTAACTTGAAAGGTATGAGTATTAATTTCTCCTCACATTAAATTAGTTTGGGTAAGTTCAAATTCTTCAAATGTACTATACTTACAGACCTGGATTGTATCTATGTGTATAAACTACACTCTTCTAATAACTAACTCATTTTGAAAGTAGAATGAACTATTTCTTGACCACTAAGAGCCTGTTTGAATGCAGCGAAGAGCAGTCATTGTAACCCACATCACCTTAGCTTTTATATACTGGCTTATTTTTGAATTGTAACTTGAAGCCTTACTAGATTCACTGAATCGTACAGAAAGAAGAAACATTTTGTTATATTTATTTATGGTATTTTTCACTGATTGATTTTTGTTATACTATTTTAACTGTGTATGGTTATCATTGTCTATTCCTATTAGTGTCCTGATTGGCCTCTATACATAACACACTGAGTAATGGATCCATTAAACTGTGCTACTGTTAGTACAATGCCAGTTAAATATTTAATGAAAAATTTCACTCTCTCTTGAGATCTTTTGACTTTCTCTTCCACCCTTCATATCTGTGCTTCTAACTTAAGTAGGCTAACTCAGTACTTCCTCATTCTGACTGAGTTAAATTTTTGGTGATACCTGTTTCTAATATATCCTCGTTTTTAGTTCCATCCTTTTAAAATATATCTTCCATGTTCTGTACACAGAAAATATTTTGATAGCAGAATGCAGCTAAATTGCTAAATAACATATTCCCTCTTCCCTTCCTCTCTGTAAAAAAATATAGATATATAAAAATATAATTGCAATTGTTACTTCCAAATTACTACTTCATCATTTGACCATCATGAGCACATTGTAATCATGCTCACCTAATATAGTAAATGAACTAGTTTATAAAACATGATGAACTTGAAACAATTCAGGCTTGTTTAATGTAACTTTAATGGATGAAAAAAGACTTTATGATTTGGAATACCAACTGATCCCCTGTAACTAGCATCTCTTGTGGTATGGCTGTTCCAACGGAGAACTTCCGTGTTATATAAATGAGCCAAAAGATGGTGTCTGTGTATTGTTTATTTCATTTCTGCAGAATGAGATTCATTAGCTCAAAAGCCCACTGGAGCCATGCTCAAATGTTTCCACATTCAAATTATTATTTTTAATTGAGATATATTTGACATATAACACAGTATACATTTAAGGTATACAACATATTGATTTGATACATTTATATATTGCAATCTAAACAAGCAGATTTTCAGCCTTTTAGAGCCTACATGAAACTGTACTCAACATCAATCAGCCATAGGTAAGATATAGCTTGTGATTAAAGGATCCCAAACTGCTGCTACCCATTAGAACTTTCTGACCCAGAGATTTCCTGCTCTGCTGCTGAGTGACATCACCATGATATTTAAAGACCATTTCACTTGGTCTCACTCTCTTGTAAGTTCTCATGCTCACTTCTCCTTCTGAGCAGGGACAGAGCCAGTAGCCTCTGGACAATCTCTTGCTATGAGGAACTTCCTCGGAATGCAAGTATGTCAAAGCATTGTCCTCACAAAGCTTTTGTGTGTTCCTGTCATCTTGTAGTCATACCTTCTTCCTTGATCAACCTCTAAATCCCTTGAACTCAAGAGTATTTTATGATAATTTTCAATGCAGGGCATGCTTACAACAGAAACATACTTTTTCTTTCCATTTATTAGATGAGACAAGGTAAGTAGATTGTAATATATTTATACTGTTTTGAAAGAAGATTGAAAATAGTTAAACAAAGAGTATCTTAAGTTAAATCAAATTTTCTCATTTCCTTCAATCATTTTAGTAAGTCCTGTTTTTCTTATATTCTTTCACTGTATGCAATTTATTATCCATCAGCTATGTGAGAAATTCTCTACCAGCAGTCGTGGGGTATTCATAGATGAAAAACATGCAATTCATGTTGTTAAATTTTCAGTATGTCATTTTAAAATCTCATTTACATGAGATGTATGAGAAAGTCATATTTTCATTTCTATCATTTACAACAGATATAATGGTTCTACATGATTTCTTTTATTTTATTTGAAGCTGTGGCTTTACAAAAGCTCAAAGTTTTTATTATTGGAAAAACATCTACCAAGCAAAGGGAAAAATGCCCATATACCCAATTTATAAAGAAAGAATTTTAAAAATTAAAAAGATGTTTAAAATTTACATTATTTCAAAAGAAAAAATACATATTATTTGAAATATATTTGAAATGTATTATTTCAAAAATAGGAAAAAAATGGAAAAAGAACAAATAAAATTCCCTTAAAGTATGAGTCAATTTTGGTTTAATTCTACACTTAGATTAATTTACATTTTAATGTATTACAATATATACACATATACATACACAAAACATTTGATTTTATAGGTTTAAAACTTCTACTGCATTCTGAAATTTAGATTCATCTTTAGCAAATTTATTATCTCCTATACACCAAGCAGAGTTCAAAAGAGCAGCTTATGCTAAACTAGGGCAAGGAGTTTTTCAAATATTGTCCAAAAAACAACAGAGAGTGACATCAGTATCACGGGAGTATAAGACATCCTTTGTATTTGTCTTCCCCCAACAACAAAACTTCAGCATCCATCTACAGACAAAAGTGTCTTTGTGGGAGCTGTGGGGTCTAGCACCATATACCGAGGAACCTGAGAGGAGGCCCATCCACCTATGTGTTAGATAAAAGGCAGAAAGACATCAATCACAGCTGTGGAACCCTAAATGGCTCTTGAACTGGCTCCATCCCCTCTTAGCCACAGTCCAGGAACCCCTGGAATACATGCTTAGACAATCACCCATGTATAAGAGAACCTTAGTGGAAGTCCAGGTTTCTAGAGAAGAAGTCACAGTTTGGATGCATTAGAGTGGGTAAGAAGAACAGCTTGACTTGACCCAAACCAGCCCTACCCCAAGGGGGCTCTGCTTATGGCCATGAGAGATCTTCTTGGCCCACGATTTCTCCTGCAAGGGAAAGGACTAGTGTGTGAGTGAGCACCTGGCTTCCCCAGGAGTATGGGGTACTGCTAAAAGAGCTAATTTCTCTCTCACCCTATCCAGAGTCCTGAATTGTGACTTACAAAACTAGAACACAGAAAGAGGCTGGGAGAACAACAGGTAGGACTCTTGCAAAGTATATAAGGCAGAGGTCCCCAACCTCCTGGCTGTAGACTGGTACAGGTCCAGGCCTGCTGGGAACCTGGCTGCACAGCAGGAGTTGAGCTTAAAAGTAATGAGCTTGACTCAAAACCATCCCTGACCCTGACCTGTCCATGGAAAAATTGTCTTCCATGAAACTGGTCCCTGGTGCTAAAAATGTTGGGGACCGCTGATTTAAGGTATGCAGATCCTGTTATCTGCATCACAGAGTCCATTGAGGAGCCTGCTCATAAGCATCTTGGAATGTTTCATTTGTAGATCACCCCCATCTGGCCCCCAGACACTCCCAGTATGCTATGTGCCTCAACCACATACCACCCTACCTTGTGACTTGCCCACTGTGCATGCTCCTCATGGTGGTAGCAAAAGCAAGCTTTAGCAGATGGCTAGAGGACATATGCAGAAAGCTGCCCAAAATCTTCAGGCCAGGGGGAGACCATTAACATGAGCTGTAGTTCCACATTGGAAAAGACAAAAGAGAGGCTATCAGCACTTGGACTGGTGCCTTGCAGGATCCAGAGAAAACATATAAGCTTAAGAATTTTGCCACAAGAGGGAGCAAGAATCATGGACTGAGTGTACTCCTAGAAGGTCTGGGAAAGGCTCAGAATCTCTAGCAGGACTGATGAAAGTTATCTTTCTCCCAAAGGCATTTAGTAAAGACTTGAGGGGGTGATTGTTATTCATATACAGAGAATAATACTTTATGGATCATAAAAAAATAAGAAAACATGACACCATCAAAGGGTTACAATAATCTTTCAGTAACTGAACCTGAAGACATGGACATCTGTGATTTAACTAATAAAGATTCAAAACAGCTGTTTTTTTAAAAAAGATTTTATTTATTTATTTTTTAGAGACGGGAAGGGAAAGAGAAAGAGAGGGAGAGAAACATCAATGTGTGGTTGCCTCTCATGTGCTCCCAGCTAGGGACCTGGCTGCAACCCAGGCATGTTCTCTAGACTGGAAATCAATCAGGTGACCCTTTGATTCGCAGACCAGCACTCAATCCACTGAGCCACACCAGCCAGAGCTCAAAACAGCTGTATTAAGGAATCTTGGTGAGCTACAAGAAAATGCAGAAAAACAATTCAGGGAAATCAATACACCAACAAAGTGAGAGGTAAAGCAAAGAAATAAAAATCATATAAAAGAACTAAACAGAAATTCTGGAACTGAAGAATACAATAAAAAAATGCAATAGAGAGCATCAACTTTAGAATGGCCAAGGTGGAAGAAAGAATCTGTGAGTTAGAAGATATGAACTTTAAAATTAACCACTCAGAGGAGAATATAGGAAAAAAAAGATGTATGGGATACTATCAAAATGGCCAATTTGTGTCCATCAGTAAATGAATGGATCAAAAAACTGTGGTACATTTACACAATGGAATACTATGCAGCAGAGAGAAAGAGGGAACTCCTAACCTTTGCAACAGCATGGATGGATCTGGAAAGCATTATGCTAAGTGAAATAAGCTAGTCAGTGTGAGCAAAATACCATATGATCTCACCTATAAGTGGAACCTAATCAACAAAACACACAAGCAAGCAAAATACAACCAGAGACATTGAAATTAAGAACAAACTGGCAGTAACCAGAGGGGAGGGGTGAGGGGATAATGGGAGGAAAGGGGGAAAGAGTTTTCAGAAACATGTATAAAGAACACGCAGACAAAACCAAAGGAGGATAGGATCGAGTGAGGGAGATGGGGATGACTGGGGTTGGGGGGAGTGGGGAGGATGAGATAACTGTACTTAAACACAATAAAAAATGTGAAAATAAATAATACATAAATTTGTTTAAAAATCTAAGTAAAAAAATAATGAATTTGTGAATTGTTGGCGTTCCAGATAAAGAAGAAAGGGAGAAGGGGTACAGAAAGCTTGCTTTAAGAAATAATAGCTGAGAACCTCCAAAATTGGAAGAGATTTGTATATCCAAGTTCACAGGTCCATAACAACAAATCAGCTTAAAGAAATCTTCTCCAAGGCATATTATGATAAAACTGTCTAAACTCAAAGACCAAGAGAAAAACTGAAAAAGCAAGAGAAAATAAGCTTATAATTTACAAGGGAAATCTATAAGGCTATCAGCAGATTTCTCATCAGAAACCTTATAAGTCAGGAGGGTGGGGGGAAACCTGCCTATCGAGAGTATTTTACCATCAAAACTGTCCTTCAGAAAAGCAAGCTAAATAAAAGCTGAAGGAATTCATCATCACTCTACCAGCTTACTAGAAATGCTGAAAAGGGTTCTTCAACCTTAAATGAAAGAATGTTAATTAGTAACATGAAAATATACAATTCACTGGTAAAGGTAAGAATGTAGTCAAATGCAGATTACTTTAATGTTGTAATATGGTGGAGCATTAACCACTTAACTCTAGTGTAAAGGCTAAAAGAAAAGAATATTATTATAATTATTTGTTTATAACTATACAATTTAAAAAGGTAAATTATGACATTACAGAAATATCATAGAAATAGAAAAAACAATCCTAAAATTTGTATGCAATCACAAAAGATCCCAAATAGACAAAGCAGTCATGAAAAAGAACAAAGTTGGAGACATCTCACTTCCTGATATAAAACCACACCACAAAGCTAAAGTCATCAAAAGAGTATGGTGTTGGCATAAAAATATACACACAGATCAATGGAACAGAGACAAGATTTAAACATCCTCATATTTGGTCAACTAATATTCAGCAAGAGAAAAGAATACTCAAAGGGAAAAGATACTCTTTTCAACAACTGGAACTGCAAAAACTGGATAAACTTATGTAGACAAATGAAATTGGACTTCTACATTACATCCTCACAAAATTAACTAAAAAGGATCAAAGACTTAAATATATACCTGACACTTTAAAGCTCCTAGAAGAAAACATAGGGAAGAAATTCTTTGACATTGGTCTTGGCAGTGATTTTTTTGATATTTCACAAAAAAACACAAATAACAAAACTAAAAATAAAGGCAGAGGACTACATCAAATTTAAAAGTTTTGCACAGCAAAAAAAAATCAACAAAATGAAAAGGCAAACTGCAGAATGAGAGAGAAAATTTTCAAGCCATATATCAGATATGAGGTTAACATCTTATAACTCATACAACTCAATAACAACAACAACAAAAAACAAAACAATCCAATTAAAAATGGGTAGAGGAAGTACATAGACATTTTCCTAAAGGAGACATACAAATGGCCAACAGGTACATGGAAAGATAATCAACATCCCTACTCATCAGAGAAATGCATGATGAGAACCACAAGATATCACCTTACACCTGTTAGAATAGCTGTCATAAAGAAGACAAGAGATAACAAGTGTTGACGAGGTATGTGGGAAAAAGGGAATATTTGTGCACTATTGGTGGGAATGCAGACTGGTACAGCCCCTGTGGAAAATAATATGCAGTTTCTTCAAAAAATTAAAAGAATCTACCATATGATCAAGCAGTTCTATTTCTAGGATATACCCAAAGGAAATGAAAACAGGATATCAAAGAGTTATATGTGCATTGACATTTATTGCAATATTATTTACAATAACTGATATAATGGAAACAACCTTAGTGCCTTTGAACAGATGAATGAATGAGGAATACATTATATATATAACCATAATATATATATATAGCTACAACACACACACACACACACAGTAGAATATTATCCAGTCATTAGAAAGAAGGAAATCCTGCCATTTGTAACAACATGGATGGACTTTGAACACATTATGTTCAATGACATAAGTCAAATAGAGACAAACACAACAGAATATCCCTTACATGTGGAACAAAAAAAGACAAGCTGTGATCCAAAAAAACCAGAAAGTAAAATGGTAACTACCAGGGGCTGAGGGAATAGGAGAAATGTTAAGGGTTACAAACTTACAACTAGTAGATAAATAAGACCTGGAGCTCTAATGCACAGTAGAGTGACTACAGACAATAATATTGTATTATAAACATGAAACTTGCTAAGAGACTAAATCTTAATTATTCTCACCACAAAAATAACATGATAATTATATCACATGATAAGGTGTTAGCTAATACTACAATAACAATCATACTATAATATGTAATTATATCAAATCAACATGTATACTTTAAATTTACACATTGTTACATGTAAGATATATTTCAATAAAATTTAAAAACTGGGTCAGTTAATGGTAAAGTGTTGGGGTCCACCCTGCCTGGTCTCAGGAAGCTGTAACCACCTGTGGCTAAGGCTGAGTAAGAGGCCTCCGAATCAGGAGACACTAAGGAGACAAAACTTATTTCCCTGGCATGAACGCTACCTGCTCTGTGCCGGCCCCCAATGCTTGATCAGTTAGCCAATGATGGGTAAGATTTCCTAAGGGGGAAATCGCCTAAGACAGGCATGATCATGTGGAGGCTTCAGGGAAGGACTTGGGGGGCTGTGGAAATGAAGGGGTGATCGACATCGACCCCTGCCCCCTCAGCTTTGTCAAAGCCTGAGTCTTTGTTCTCAGTTGTGAGTAATCCAAGTCTTCTGGATGCCTTTGTCTCCTCTGCCCAACTCAGGCCTGCGGAAATAACAGGGGTGGTGCAGTCCAGACCAGAGTCAGCGGACCCCTGGGGTAATCAGGCCTGAGACATAGAATATAAAAGATCCTGTGAGATCTGCTTGCTGGAGGATGCTCTTAAATTAGAATATGAAAGCACGGGCAGGAAACAAAACTAGCCTTTTAGATCCTGTAGTCTTTTTAAGTGGTAAAACCCCCAAATCTCAGTTCAGAATCCCAGCAGGAATTCTGCCAGCACCTTTGAAAACTACCTACTTGTTTTATCTTCCCTGCCAGACTGTAATCCACAAACTGTATCTGTATTCTTAATAAAAGCCTGCTCGGGCAGGAAAACGGGGTGCTCTCCACTAGAGAGAGTGGCCGTTTAGTCCCTATTTCTCCACAGGACTAGGTTGTCCATGCGTATGGTTTTCTCGTGTTTCGATGAGCATCTGCAGTGATGGATACTGCTGGCCGGTATCCGTCACGGTAGAGTTTTTGTAGGCAATTGAAATTTAGATGTTATTAGCATAGAAGAGACTTATATCTTTGTGCTATTTTATGGTATCCTTATGATAACCTAAAAACAAAAATATACATAAGATTCAAAAAAGATAAAGTGAAGGGAATCAAAGTATATCAATATGGAAAATCAATTCACAAAGGAAAGCAGAAATAGTCAAAAAGGAAAAGGGAACTACTAAACAGCCAGAAAACAATAACATGGCATGAGTAAGTCCTTACCTATCAATAATTACTCAAAATATAAATGGATTGAATTCTATAATCAAAAGACATAAAGTAGTTGAACAGATGAAAAACAAGATACAACTATATGCTGTCTATAAGAAACTCACTTTAGGTTTAAGGACACATAAAAACTTAAAGAAAAAGGATAGAAACAGATATTATAAGCAAATAGAAACCAAAAGAGAGCAGCGGTAGCCATACCTAGATCAGATAAAATAGACTTTAAGCAAAAGATATTAAGAGAGACAAAGAAGGTCATTTTATGTTGATAAAGAGGTCAATTCATCAAGAATTGAAAATGTATATACACCTAACATCAGAGCACCTAAATAAATTAGTCAAATACTAACAGATCTGAAGAAGAAATAGACAAAAATATTATAGTACCAGGGAACTTCAATACTTCATCTTCAGCAGTAGATAGATCATATTGACAGAAAATCATTAAGGAAACATTGGATTTAAACCATACTTTAAACTAAGTGGTCCTAACAGACCTCTATAGAACATTCCATCCAACACTAGGAGAATACACATTTTTCTCATGTGCACATGGAACACTTTAGGATCATCACATAATAAGTCAAAAACCAATTCTTATAAATTTAAGAAGATAAAAATCATATCAAACATCAAACTTCAAGTCAATAAATTTCAATAAAATAAATTTAATAAACTTAATTAATTTATCTAATTCTTAATTAAATGTATTGCATTACAATGGCCAGCTAAATGAATTAAATGTTGCAGGTGTCAACTCTCCTATAACTGCATAGAAAAGTTCTTGTGCTATAACACAGCAGAAAAGAAAAACATTTTTGCTCTAAATGTAATTCTGAACTACCTAGTTTGAGTAAGGACCATCTGATCAACAGAATATGTGAGAGTGCACAAAATTTTGTTAATTGTACTAACTCTTAATATTTGTAGCCATATTTTGAAGGAGAAATAATATTAACATTACTGCTTTTGAAATAAATGTGAGAAGTTGCTAAATGATACTTATCCTCTTGACACACAATAACTAAACATATTTTAATTGCAACCTTTCTTTATAAAAGTGAATGTATTAGAGTCAAGATAAAAAGATAATTTACTTAATAATGCCATACTATAATTTTCTCTTATATACTGTAAAGTATTGACCTAGATTAGAGATAGAAAGATGAAAATATTCTTCAGAAATTAATGTTGTGTAGAAAATATATGTTTGAACACTAAAATTACTGCAAGTAAAGAACAAGAGCCAAAGACTACAAAATCCTCATAGGATACTGGCCTGGTACTAGGTTTATAGGACTCCAGACTCACAAGTGATAAATAAACTCACTTCCTGGCAGGCCAGGAACCTCGAAGACCTTAGCATATTTTGAAGACCTTGAAAAGAAAGGAATTTATTAATTTTGGGGTATTACAGTGATATCTAAGGGAGAGAATTTCTTGGCATTGACTTCCCAGCCTAGACTTTTATAGAGTCTTTTAAATGTTTCAATCCTAGATTCTTTAAGAAAATTTACAAACAAGAGCTAACAATTTTGTCTCAATACCTGTTAAAAACTACATAATCAAGGAAGTTTATTTTATTATTTAACATCTCTTATTACATCTATGAAAAGAATCAGTCCAAACTATGATAAGGCCAACCTTTTTCTGATCAATATTTGGAGATAATTTTGGACTAAAGTGAGGAATGCTATGAGCTGAATGTTTGCACCCCACCCCCTGCAAATTTTATGTTAAAACCTTAATCCCCAATGTGATAGTATTTGGAGATGGGATATTTGGAGGTAATTATGTCATGAAGTTGAATTTCTCATGAATGGGATTAGTGCCCTAATAAGAAGAGCTGCGAGAGAGATGATCTGTCTTTCTGTCATGTGAGGACACAGCAAAATAATAGTCATAGGAAAACCAAGAAGGGGGCTCTCA
Source organism: Phyllostomus hastatus (assembly GCF_019186645.2). Classification (NCBI taxonomy): domain Eukaryota; kingdom Metazoa; phylum Chordata; class Mammalia; order Chiroptera; family Phyllostomidae; genus Phyllostomus; species Phyllostomus hastatus. The sequence continues at coordinate 89,176 of NW_025334016.1, read as the reverse complement.
CCAGAAACTGGCCATGCTGGCACTCTGATCTGGGACTCCCCAGCCTCCAGAATTATGAGAAATAAATTGTTATTTCAGCCACCCAGTTTATTGTATTTGTTGTTCCAATCTGCACTAAGACATGGAGAAATTTAAGAAAATTATTGAAGTTGAGCATCTTTTCATATATCTGTTGGCTATTTGTATATCTTCTTCAGAAAAGTTTCTGTTCAGGTCCCCTGCCCATTTTTTAATTGGATTGTGTGTTTGTTTGTTTGATATTGAGTTGTGTGAGTTCGTTATAAATTTTGGATATTAACCCCCTGCCAGAGCTGTTTGCAAATATCTCCTCTCATTGGTTGGCTGCCTTTTTGTTTTGTTGGTGTTTTCTTTTGCTGTGCAGAAGCTTTTTAGTTTGATATAGTCCCATTCATTTATTTTTGGTTTTACTTCCCTTGCTTTTGGGGTCAAATTAATAAAATCCTCACCAAGACCAAGGTCCATAACTTTAGTACCTATGTTTTCTCCTATGTAATTTATTCTTTCAGGTCTTACATTTAGGTGTTTGATCTATTTTGAATTAATTTTTGTACATGAGAACAAACTGTAATCTAGTTTCATTCTTCTGCATGTGGCTTTCTAACTTTCCCAGAACCATTTTTTGAAGAAGCTTTCTTTTCTTTATTGTGTGTTTTTGGCTCCTTTGTCAAAAATTATTTGCCCCTATGCATGTGGTTTTATTTCTGGGCTCTCAATTATGGTCCAATAATCTGTCTTTTTTTTGGTCTATAACATGCTGTTTTGATTGTCATTGCTCTGTAGTATAATTTGAAGTCAAATTGTGTGATACCTCTGGATTTGTTCTCTTTTTCTCAGGGTTCCTTTGGCTATTTGGGGTCTTTTGTGATTCTCTATAAGTCTTTTAAAAATTTCATTGGAAATTTGATGGGGACTGAATTAAATCTGTATATTGCTTTCAGTAATATGGACATTTTAACTATGTTGATTCTTCCAATCCATGAACACAGAATATTGTGTTCATTGTGTCTTTTTCAATCTCTTTTCATAATGGTTTGTAGTTTTAAATATATAGTTCCTTCATATCTTTTGTTAATTTTATCCCTAGGCATTCTATTCTTTTTTGCAATTGCAACTTCACTAGATATTAGGGAAATGTATATCAAAACTACAATGAGATACCACCTTATACCTGTTAGAATGGCCATTATTATCAAGTCAAGTAATAACAAGTGTTGGAGAGGCTGTGGAGAAAAGGGAACCCTCATTCACTTCTGGTGGGAATATAAACTGGTGCAGCCACTATGGAGAACAGTCTGGTGGTTCCTCAAAAAAATTAAGAATAGAGTTGCCATATGACCCAGAAATCCCTCTTCCAGGTATCTACTGAAAAACCCGGAACCTTAAAAAGCTAGAAAACATTTATTTGAAAAGATATACACACCCTTATGTTCATTGCAGGATTATTCATGGTGGCCAAGACATGAAAACAACCAAGTGTCCTTCTATAGATGACTGGATAAAGATGTGGTCCATACATACAATGAAGTACTACTCAGCCATAAGAAGAGATGAAATACTGCCATTTGTGACAACATGGATGGACCTTGAGAATATCATGCTGAGTGAAGTGTCAGTCAGAAAAAGCAAAGAACCATATGATGTCACTCATATGTGGGATATAAATCTGAAACTCATAGACACAGACACTAGTATGGCGGTTACCAGAGGGAAGAAGGCAGGAGAGGGCAAATATGTGGTGATGGAAGATGATTTGACTTTGGGTGGTGGGTACATAGTACCATGTCCAGATTATGTATCAGAATGATACACTTGAAACCTACATACTTTTATTAACCAATGTTGCCCCAATAAATTTCATAAAAAAAGAAAATGATTAAAACTGAAAAAAAATGGTAGAAAAGGTAGATGGCACGTTTTTCCAACATTATTCTGAGACATTGTTTAATTAGCTCACCCAAGGATAATATAATTTTCTAGGGGAATGTACCTTTGTTTCACTTTGCTACTTACTACTTGGTGCAAACCCAGGCACTATTAAGTTATTTAGTGTTATGTAAATATATACCTGCTGGAAAAGATAACTGTGATGGTTATGGTTTGACAATAATGAAGGACAATAATGAGTTGTATATCTGATTTAGCAGTCCTACTCTATAAAACTTTTAATTTTTAGATGGCATTGTTGATAGGCTATATAAATCCCTGTTCATCAAATGCTCTCGGAGCAAGTTTTACCATTTTAGTGGTTTTTCTTATTAATTAATGAGTTGAATAAAATATTTAAAATATGCTCATTTTATATTTATGTGTCATTTTTTACTTTTTAAATATTGTGACCCATGTAAGGCATTTTGTGTTTATTAAAGTTTCATTTTTTATATAAATAGAAGAATTTATATGGGTAATCCTATAAGGATTCAATGTCATAGAACAGAAAACAAGGCTAGATTTCAGTCTCCTTTTACTTTGAGTTTTACTATTTAAATTTCCTGATTCAGATTTTGGATTAATTACATGTGTATCCTTCTGTGATGACAAAAAAGAGGACAGGCATTCTGAACATAGATTAAATGGTCCTAATATCATGAACCAGGAACTGTTCCTAGAATTAACTGATCCCATTTTCTCAGTTACTTTCAGAAATGGCAGAATAATAGTGAACCTGCCAAAGACAAAATTGTTTTTGGAAGATATTTTCCAGAGGTCATATTGGGAATACTAATGAAGCCAGCACAGCAATTTGGTTGTTTCAATGCACATTAGCAGCTAACTCAAACCTGCCAGGCCACTGTGAAGTGCTGTTGCACAAAGGCAGTCAGAATTTTTTCCTCCATATGAGCAACACTTAAAGTTTCTTCTGGTCGGGGTGGAATACACTCACATTTACACATTTCCCACATGAAGTGTGTATATCATACTCTGTAATATGGAACTCTGAGGTCTTCATCAACCACTTGCTAAGGCAGGTGAACAAATTCAAAGCTGCTTGTAAGACAAATGCTGACAGAGAAAATTACTAGAGGTGAGAAATTAATTTATCTCATTTAGGGGACAATAAAGTCCTTTACAATCTTAACTTAAATACTCATACTGCCATCCCTAACCTGCAGTATTTACACCTTTCTTCTTAGCAATTATCAACACATAATACCTTTTTATTTGTTGATTTTCTGTTTTCCTTACTAAAGTATAAACTTCATGAGTTCAGTGATTTTTGTCTGTGTACAGGGTGGGGCAAGAGCAGGTTTACAGTTGTTTGTATGAAAAATAATATAATAATTAATAATAATACAAAAATAAACTGTTTTGTGCACTCAAAACTGTAAACCTATTTTTGTTCCACCCTGTATTATTTTCCTGCCAAAACTCACTAGTTAATAAATGTGTCTGGTGCATAGTAAGTGTTCAATACATATAAATTAAATGAACTGAATGAAATGAATGAATGAATAAATGAATGGGCCTTATCTAAGTCCATTTAATACTATGATAATATAAGAAACTTTTAAATTGTCCAAAGCATCTCTACTTTGAAGATTCCTTTTATTAGATTATGAGATGCATATGACTTTTTTGTTTTTATTTTGGTTTAGCAAAGTTTAATGTTTAATAACTGGCAGAAACTATTACCCCAAGTCATTACTATCTTATCTTCTTACAAATTTAACAATTTTTAAAGATTTTTCTTTCCATTTTAGTAACTTCTTGTGTATTTTTATAGGTCATCTCAAATTCTGTTGTTAATCAGATAAAATATACATTATAAATAAATATCATCTATATATAATCCATACAAATCCATTTTAAAAACTCTGAAATAGTTATGTTACTCATATACCTATTCTACCAAAATCCTCCAATAAACAATATAAATTTGAAAGAGAAATATTTTTCTATGTTGCATGCATAAACAACCAACCCTGAATTTTGAATAATGAAAAAATTCCCACAAAATTATTGCATACATTTAAGTTAATTTGTAGTAACGGAAGTTTTCTTTTAGGGTATGTGCTATGCATACATTGGTAAGAGAAGTGCAACATTTTGCCCTATTGAAAAAGATGTCATCAAAGGCACTTAGTGTGGCAGAATAATTAAGTACATGCAAAAGTTAAATTTTAACTTCTGGGAAGCTATGCCTTCTGTGTGGTGGGTTCAATTAAAAATTTTCCAGCATGAAAATAAGCTGTTAGATAGTATTACTTCACCATCAACAGTTCAGATTGATCAAACATATTTATTTTCTAGCAAATGTCAGCTGAATTAATTATTATATAGTTGACTAAATGAAACAAAAGATCTGACATTGCCTACGAATATATATTTTGTTGTGTGTAGTGCATGTTAACATCCTAATTGGTATTTGGACTATAAACATAAACATAAAAATATTATATTAAAAATTCAATTGAAAGCACAAAAACAAAAAAACTTCAAATACTGGTAGGTGGTCTAAACATTCCATTTATTTTACACTAAAAGAATCCTTTTCAGTTAATCTTTGGATATAATAATTTTCCCTTTAAGAACATTACAGATATTATTTAGGGATTTTCAATTTATTATGGGAGATAATGACTAATAATTTGCTCTTCAACTATTAAAATACACAATAAATCTTTCAAAAAGTTTCAAACTTTCAACAGCATTGGAAATGAGGAATCTCTAATCTACAAAACTCAAAGAAGTATTTCCATCAGTTAAAGTGTACTGGGTCCCCTTTTCTCCACAACCTTACCAGCACTTGTTCTTTGTTGATTTGTTTATGATGACCATTCTGACTTGTGTGAAGTGGTATCTCACTGTGGTTTTAATTTGCATCTCTCTGATGGCTAGTGATGCTGAGCATTCTCTCATTTGTCTCTGGGCCCTGTGTGTGTCCTCCTTGGAGAAGTGTCTGTTCAGGTCCTTTGCCCATTTTTTAATTGGATTATTTGCCTTCCTGGAGTGGAGTTGTATGAGTTCTTTACATATTTTGGAGATCAAACCCTTGTCCAAGTTATCATTTGCAAATATATTTTCCCATATGATTGGTTCCCTCTTCATTTTGCTGGTGTTTTCTAATACACTATTGGTGAGAATGCAGACTGGTGCAGCCACGGTGGAAAATAGTATGGAATTTCCTCAGAAAAGTAAAATGGAACTGCCTTTTTACCCAGCAATTCCACTGCTGGGATTATATCCTAAGAACCCTGAAACACCAATCCAAAAGAACCTATGCACCCCAATGTTCATAGCAGCACAATTTACAATAGCCAAGTGCTGGAAGCAACCTAGGTGCCCATCAGTAAGTGAATGGATCAAAAAACTGTGGTACATTTACACAATGGAATACTACACAGCAGAAAGAAAGGGGGAACTCCTGCCCTTTGTAACAGCATGGATGGAAATGGAGAGCATTATGCTAAGTGAAATAAGCCAGGCAGTGAAAGACAAATACCATATGATCTCACCTTTAAGTGGAACCTAATCAACAAAACAAACAAGCAAGCAAAATATAACCAGAAGCATTGAAATAAAGAACAAACTGACAGTAACCAGAGGAGAAGAGGGAGAGGGGTAATGGGGGAAAATAGGGGAAGGGTCGTCAAGGAGCATGTATAAAGGACACATGGAAAAAACCAAAGGGGGTAGAATTGAAGGTAGGAGGCAGAGATGGGTGGTGTGGAGGGAGTCGAGGGGGGAATGGAAACAACTATACTTGAACAAGAATAAAAAAATAAAGTGTAAGTGAGGTGATGCAGAATATGGGGTGGACAACAGAGATACAGAAGGAAGAAATGGCCATAGCAACTTTTATTCATTTACCTATTAAATTGTTTCACTCTTCTGGGAAAAAAAGGAGAACTTTATCATCTGCCCCACTAATGTCTTTTGTTCTCCAATAAGTCCTGTTCTGAGTTGAGAGAGCTGTGGAAAAATGGTGTCTTATGGAAAATGGGAAAAATGTACTTCTTTATTTGTACCATCCCTGCTAATGAAAGCAAAAAATTCTTAAGAGTACCCAAGCAGTGAGACCAAAGTATCTTTCCTTAGGCCAGAAAATTTACATAAAACAGGTGCAATTACAAAATAACAATGGTAAATATCATTTTGCACCAGTTATGTTATAGGCTAGTCAGTTATCTCTTTGCTTAGCAAGTTAATAAAATAATTCTAATAGCAATGCCATGGCTATTATTAGAAAGGTGAATTTACTGACTTAGAACTAATACCAACATAACACCAGATGAAGTTTTATAATTTCAATTGCATGGATGCTACACGTTGCAGAAGCAACAACAATAACACAAGAAAACAAAACTCAAACATTTGAAGAAAGATGCACCACATGAACTGAAATTAGTTTTAGGAAGTTGATACTCTATTGAATGAGCTTTGAATGTTATGATGAAAACACAAGAAACCATGATGAAAAGTGACTTGATTTGTGTCAGGAAGAAGTAAAGAGAATACAATGAGACAGTGATAGATGTCAAAGGAGTTAACATTGCAGACTGAAATTTAGTCTTAGATATAATGAAGTGTAGTCATGGTGTTTCAGAAAGTAGATCCATCATGTGGAGGACAAATCTCAGATACTAACTCTTGAGTACAAAATAACAGAAAAAGAAAAAGACAATCACAACCCATAAGATCAGACATGGGAAGATAGAATAAGAAAATTTATGTTCTTTTTTTTCTTTCCTGTTTTATTTATTTCATTTTTGTATTTTAATTGTTGTTCAAGTACAGTTTTCTGCCATTTATCCCCATCCCAGCCCACCCCACCAGTCCAGAAAATTTATGTCCTTTAGGAAGAGATTAAAACCAAAGGATATGAAAGAAAATCAATATGAAATATAATTTAAGAAAAGATTATACAACTAAAGAAAGTCTTGACTTAAAGACAAACTGTTGCCCTGGCTGGTATAGCTAAGTGAATTGAGTGTGGGCTGTGAACCAAATGATCACAGGTTCAATTCCCAGTTAGGGCACATGCCTGTGTTGCAGGCCGGGTTCCCAGTGGAGGCCACGTGAGATGCAACCACACATTGATGTTTCTCTCTCTCTTTTTCTCCCTCCCTTCCCCTCTCTAAAAATAAATAAAATAAATAAAATCTGAAAAAAAAGACAAACTGTTCACTAAAAAAAAAAAAACCCTCTCATTCTACCGAATTCATAAAGCATTTCCAGAAAAAATAAATAACTGTACAATCCAAAAGGCATAAAATTACTCTTTTATTCAAGGAATAAAAAATGACCTTTGAAACCTCTGCAATAATAAGTACAGGAGAGAGTTGAATAGAATTTGCAATACTTTCAGAGAGAAAGGAACTAAAAATTTATATGCCAAGTTGTTTGTCAGTCGCATACATAGGGTGAAGAAAGTGAACCACCCATGTTGTCTCATAGGAAACCCTTGAAGATATATTCTAGCCAACATAAATATGGATTAATTTTGAATTTATTAATTGAACACTTAGTGATAGCTACCTGTAGTACAGCTATTACAGTCAGACATCATGGTAGGCACTCAGGATAAAAAGATGGGCCAAATTTCACATACTGGTACAAAGTGGCACTTCTACTTATGCAGTACTAGAGAGTGTATAACTAAGAGATAGGATGCACAGATAAAATCAAGGATACCTGAGAAAGTTTTCATTAAGTTGAGAACTAAAGAGTGAGTAGGAGTGGTCCAGTCTGGGTTGCTTAGTTGGTTCCAGCATCATCCCAATATGCCAAGGTTGCAGGTTAGATCCCCAGTCGGGGTACATCCTAGGATCAACCAATGAGTGCATTAATAAGTGGAACAACAAATTGATGTCCCTGTCTCTGTCTCTGTCTTTCTCTCTCTCCTAGCTTCTCTCCCCTGTCTCTAAAATCAATTAAAAAAGAAATGAGTAGGAGTTATTAAAGTTATTGGGATGAAGTGGAAAGTATATTCAGAGGGAGTAACAACAACACGGTCATGGAACTGGAAGAAATCACTGTGACTATAGACAAGAAAAGAGGTTCATAATGCCACATGACAAATGGGAAGTGGTAGGAGACAGAGAGCATGCAGGCCTTATAGGCCATATTAACATTTGTGGCCTTTATCTGAAAAGCATGGGAAGCCATTGATTGATTTAAGTATGTGTGTGGGGGGCATATTTAGATTCACATTTTTAGAAGTTGACATTGGTTGAGGAATAGATGAAAAGAGAACAATTTGGACAATATGGATATAGGGAAAGAATATATGGGGTTATTTTATTTGAACACTTTCAGAGATGGTGAATTAGAGTGGTGGCAATGGGGATGACGATGGCAAAAGTGGGCATCTTAAAAATGTGCCGAACTAAATAGTAGGTTTTTCATGTGTACAATTTATTGGACATTAATACTTTTCATTAAGAGTAAACATGTTCGAAGAGGTGGGTTCAGTGTTGGGGAGGTTACATGTTCAGTGTGGGGAACTTTTAAAAGTGTATCCTTTGAGACATTTAAATGAAAATCTCAAATTTCAAGAAAGCAGGCAGGGCTGCATTTCTGAGGAGAGTTCTCAGAGAGAGATACAAGTCTATGAATCTTAACACATGGGATTTATTAAAAACTTTGGAATTGGATAAGACAGAGGAAAGAGCTCACAAATGTATAAACCTGGTAAAGAGGAATTGGTGCTAAATCCTGAAAGAATTCAAAATTAAACTAATAATAACTATTTTTATAAACATAATTTTTTAAAGTTTCTTATGAGAAGATATATAATAAATGCTTTAATAAGATAGAGGTTTATTATTCTTCTTACCTAACAAAAGTTACATGTGTATGCAATCCAGGGCCTGTTTGGTAGTTTCAGGTTATCATGATCTTTAGTAATCATGACAACTAAACTAAACTTTAGTAAGTGATTTCGATTCTCAAATTTTCCTCTGGTTCTAAGATTCCTGCTGTGGCCCTAACCTCATATCTTTGTTCCAGGCCAGGAAAGGAGGAATGATGGAAAATATCCAGGAGTCTTATCTGATTTATGCTCCATCTCACTGCTCACTCCTGGGCCCAAGGGCCTTGGGGAATGCAGTTTGGGGCTGGACATGTTGCCATCTGGAACTGAATGTGTTTTCTGTTAGTGAAGTAGAGAATAGATATTGGGGAGGTAACTAGCTGTCTCTGCTATAAGCATACTGTGGGAAAATTACTCTCATATACTACTATTTATGGCATGCAGTATTACAGGTGCTCTGAATGAAATGTTAAAAATTTTTGTTCAGATAGTTAAAATGTTTATACATTTTGGTAGAGTGTTTTCACTTTTAGAAAGTCATTCTAATGAAATGGTAATTCTGTCTCACCAAGCAGACTTGGGAAGTTTATAGCTATGATTCTCTTGGTATTTAGGTTGGAAACAATCCAAGTGTCAAGAAGATTAGTCAAAGGTGTACGTTCTGAATATCAACTAATTACTTCTTGAATGGGGTACAGAATATACAGGGTGGGGCAAAAGTGGATTCACAGTTGTTCATATGGAAAATAACGCAATCATTAATACATAATGATACAATTATAAACTCTGTGTTTCACATACATCTGTAAACCTACTTTTGCCACACTGTGTAGTTGTGCCCATGAAGAGAATTCAAATCTGACCTCCTGGTCTCATTATTTTAATGATTAAGATTAACTAGTTACATCAAACTGAAGCCTTTCACTAAGTTTTGGTATCCTTTACCCTGGTCAGCTTTCCCAAAATAATCTATTCTTTCACTCTCACTTGTCTAATGCTCTGTAGCTTGCTGCCAGTTAAATACTGTATATTACTCTGGTCTGTCATCATTATTGGAGACAAGTAAGTCTTACCATTATCTGATTATATTTTGTGTTGTCAATCAGAGATTCCATGTCCTGATAAATGAGGAAATATGATATTTGTTTCATTCTTCATCTTGCAAAACCAGTTGAAATTTCTTCCTCTGTGTAGTGAGAAACCTTCAGTTATAATCAATTTATTTCTGAAGGATCCTAATTTTCCTAAACAATTTGGCTTATGTAAAAACTATTTGGAAAGGTACAAATTTATTCTTTATAAAAAGATAATTATCTAACAGAAAAAAATAATATTATATACATTATACTCCCTTATCATTAAATAACAAAGTAAATACAAATAAATTATTACTATAAAGAGTCATGCATTTATTCACAGACTAAAATAATTAACAGTACTATTTTCTCTGTTATGTGCATATTGTCAAAACTTAGAAAATGAGAATACTTTTCAAAGGAGCTCATTTGTCCTTGCAATACACAAGCCATCTTTGAAATCCTCTTCATTTTGGGGCAGCCATGACATGTTGCAAATCATGGGATCAGCTACTATCCAAGAAGTGCTACCTGTTTTTCTTTTTCCTTTTTTCAAAGGAGAGAAAAAATATTAGAAACTAAATTCTGGGCATTGAGTATTGCATATCAGATTTTTCCACACAAGTAAGTTTGGTAGGTAGGAGGATTAATACTGAGTCAAACTGTGATGAGAACTAGAAAAGACACTACTTTTAAAAAGGCCACAAGTTCATAATATTTACTGTTTAATGTTATTAATCTTTATTTTTTAATGTGAAGTTAAGTTTATTTTTTCAGTGGCATACACATAGATTATAAATCTTTCCCCAAAGTTTAAAATATGCCCCTTTTTCTTTTATAGTTTTCATGTCTCATTGACTTCCATTCTAGAGCCACTTCATTGTTTTTCATGACTGGTTACGGTAAGTGAAAGAAATGTTTTTAATGTGTCTGTTCTTTTAAGTCATCTTATTGAGAGGTAGTGAAATAAAATGTACATAAATAAAGGCTTATTTCATTTTTATGTTGTGCATATGAAGTTCTAGTTTATTAGAGATTGAAGCAATTAGTTTAGATAAAATGTCAAAATGCACACTGTCATAATTACATTTTGTGATATATCTACAAAAATGTTTTAAGTTAAAAAAGATCATTGTATGCAATTATTTTTAGCAAATATAATTATTAGTGGCACCATTAAGTGTGCTGTTATGAAGCATACCAGTTGTTATTTTGGAGCTCTCAATAATCCTTGTGCAAATATGATATGTGAATACATAATAGTTAACTTATTAATCATTTATTTAAAATATCTGTTGATTATGTGTTCTGTGCCAAACATTCTTCAAGGTCTAGGGATACAATAATAAACTCAATATTTACATCTCTCTTTTCCCATAAAATTACAAAACAGTTGAGATAACACCCAGTTGAATAAAGGATTATAATGTTATGGCAGGAGAAATTATAATTTTATGGGAACCTACAGCCATAGAACAAAATCTGTCTTCATGATGATCTTCTTGAGAATGCCACATTTAGGCTAAGAAATAGAGTGAATATTTAAGTCTTTTATCCACTTTGAATTTATTTTTGTGTATGGTGTAAGTAAGTTGGTGCTCGAGTTTCATTTTTTTGCATGTAGCTGTCCAGTTTTCCCAACACCATTTGTTGAAGAGACTGTTTTTACTCCATTTTATGTCGCTGCCCCCTTTATCAAATATTAATTGACCGTAGAGACTTGGGCTTATTTCTGGGCTCTCTGTTCTGTTCCATTGGTCCATGTGCCTGTTTTTATGCCAGTACCAGGCTGTTTTGATTACAGTGGCCTTGTAATACAGTTTGGTATCAGGTATTGTGATCCCTCCTACTTTGCTTTTCTTTCTCGAAGTTGCAGCAGCTATTCGGGGTTGTTTGTGGTTCCATATAAATTTTTGAAGTGTTTGTTCTATGTCTGTGAAATATGCCATTGGTACTTTAATAGGTATTGCATTGAATCTGTAAATTGCTTTGGGTAGTATGGACATTTTGATGACATTAAAGAAAGAAGGAACTCCTACCCTTTGCAACAGCATGGATGCAACTGGAAAGTATTATGCTAAGCGAAATAAGCCAGGCAGTGAAAGACAAATACCATATGATCTCACCTTTAACAGGAAGCTAAACAACAAAACAAAGAAACAAGCAAAATATAACCAAAGTCACTGAAATAAAGAACAGACTGACAGAGTTCAGAGGGGAGAGGAGAGGGAATTTCAGGGGAATTTCAGGGGAAAAGGGGAAGGGTTTACAGGAACGAGTATAAAGGACACATGGATAAAAACTAGGGGCAGGTGGAAATGGGAGGGAGGAAGGGAGGGCTGGTGGGTGGGTTGGGATGGGAGTAAAAGATAGAAAATTGTACTGCAACAACAATTTAAATACAATTTTAAAAAAAGAAATAGAGCGAATAGATTTAGCCAGGCAGAAGGCAGAGGTTAGTTGCATCATGGAAGTGATGGCCTAGTGGAATGAATATCATCTATTTTTAGGAGTCAGACATTATCCAGAGGGCAAAAATAAGTCACAGAAGAAACTTAGGTAGTGAATGATCAAATTTGTATTTTTAGACATATTATTTAGACTGGAATTTTGAATTGTAGAGAGGCAGGGCTAGAGGCAACAGAGCAATTAGGAGGTTGTTTCAGAACTGCGGTAAGGGAGGATAATGGCCTAGAAAAGTGTGGGAAAGTGACAAAAGAAGGATAGAAAATAACCCATATCCAAACCATCAAAAAGGTCTGCTGAACTTTGTAAAAAAAATTGATTTTAGAGAGAGTGAGAGAAAGGGAAGGGAGAGAGGAGGGGAAGAGAGAGAGAGAGAGATGGATTTGTTGTTCCACTTATTTATGCATTAATTGGTTGATTCTTGTGTGCATCGAGACCAGAGATTGAACCCACAACCTGGGCATACTGGGATGGTGCTGTAACCAAATGAGCTACCTGGCCAGGGCCCTAAAAGCCCCTAACGTCAAAATGTTTCCAGAATCTGACCACTGCTCACCATTTGCCTTGCCACCATCATGCTACAAGCCAACAACAAATTTCATCTCAATTACTCTTAACTAAAATTGTCCGATATAGCCAATAAAAATTTTATCTGACAATCCTGCTCCTTACTGTTCTCCCACCTTCTGCCTCTTCTCCCCTGTCAGTCTCTTCTCAACATGGCAGCCAGAGCACCATTATGAAAATGCAACTCAATTTTGAAAAGTTCTAAAAAGTTCAACTGGGCAAGATGTATTATGATCTCTAAACACTGCTGGGTTAAATTAGCTAATATTTTGTCTAGGATAATATTTTGCACTTATGTTAGTAAGTCCTTTGGTCTCTAATTTCTCTTTCTCAGTTTGCCATGGTTGGGTTTCGCTATTGAAGTTATATTCTCATCATTGAATGACTTGTGGTGTGACCGATATTTTCGTCCCTCTATTCCAGGGGGTTCAAACTCATTTTCATTGGGGGCCACAGCAGCCTCTCGGTTGCCTTCAAAGGGCCAAATGTAATTTTTGGACTGTATAAATGTAACTACTACTTAACTAGGGGCAAGGAGCCCGGTGCTGCCGCCAGGTAGAAACAAGGTGCCAGGCCAGATAAAACAAGGTTGAAGGCCAGGTTTGGCCCATGAGCCTTGTGTTTGCCACCTGCACTCTATTCTTTGCAAACTTGTTTATAAGATTAGATTTATCATTTTCAATTTGGTAGAAATTGCCTAAAAAACCACTTGGGCCTGATGTTTTTTATCATTTTACATTTGAAAATACTGACTCAGCCCTGGCTGGCGTAACTCAGTGGATTGAGCGCGGGCTGTGAACCAAAGTGTCACAGGTTCGATTCCCAGTCAGGGTGCATGCCTGGGTTGCAGGCCAGGTCCCCAGTGGGGGCCATGTGAGGGGCAACCACACATTGATTCTCTCTCTCTCTTTCTCCTTCCCTTCCCCTCTCTAAAATAAATAAATAAACAAATAAATAAAATAAAAAAGAAAATACTGATTCAATTTATTTATTAGACAATTTTTGAGTCAATGTTTGTAACATTATTTTCTAGGAAATTGAATATTTTGTCTAAATTTTCAAGTTATTTGTCATAAAATTCTTCATTGTTTTTTCTTGTAATCTGAGTTTTATCTCTACTTATGTCTTCCCTCTTATCATTTGTATGTGGGACTGTTGTTATTGATTAGTTTTTCCAGCAGCTGTGCAATTTTATTTTTTTAAGTAATCAGCTTTTGTCTTGCTGATTCTTTCCATTGTGTATTTGTCTTGAATTTCATTAATTTCTGATTTTATATTTATTATGTCCTAATTTCTATATTTTTGGTTCATTCTACTTTTCATATAGTATTTTGTTTTTTGTGTTTAAAGTTCTCATAATTTTTCCTACTTGTCAAAATTTTATATAACTATTTGTTAGAAGTCTAGTTGATTCAGTTTATTTTATTTTATTTTGGCAAGAAAATTTCATGCTTATGAAATATGCACTACTATATCTCAATAGCAGTGCAGTGTAATTCCTATTGATTATTTTATTTTATGTATGAGTTTCCTTAATAATGAACTGGTTACCTAAGTAAAATCTCAAGTAATGAACACTGAATGTTTAAGCAAAATTATGATAATCAGTGTTATTATTTATTTTAATAGATTTGATACATTTCAGTGCTTCTTTTTTAAGCTCATTGTCCTATTTTTGGCTAATGGGAGTCCAAGTTGCCTCCTATGTTCTTGTATAGTGTGTGACAGAGTCTAAATATAGGATTTCTGACTTGACAAGGTAACCAGGCTCATTATGAATATTTCTGGTCATAACTTGGAATGACACATAACTCCAAGTCACCCTGGTAGTTTTTTAGTGGAAAGTTATATTTAGAAAATATATCTGGGTGGTAGGTTTGCTTTTTCTACTGAGTTGTCAGTTTCTTCAGCATTTCAGTGGAGAGCTAAGAGACATGTATTTTACTTAGTTTAGAGTGAGAAAAAGAAATTCTACCTTCCCATAGTACCCTGAGAGGAATCCATATGGTATTATTCTGTTTTCCTCTCAGAAAGGGAAACTTCACAATGTCTGGAGCCTGTGATGTCCTGTGAATGAAGGAGGAAGATATCCTCAAATTCCTTGCAGGAGTGACTTACTTAAGTGGCATCAACTTTGACTTCTAACCAGGACATCTACAAAAGGAAGTGATGGCATCTGCATCATAATCTGAAGAGAACCTGGGAGAAGCTTCTGATGGCAGCTCCTGCCACTGTTGCCATTGAAAACCCTGCTGATGTCAGTGTCACAGCGCCCAGGAACACTGTCCAGCGAGCTGAGCACTTTGCTGCTGCCCCTGAGGCCACCTGTTGCCAGCTGCTTCGCTCCCGGCACCTTCACTAACCACATCCCAGCAGCCTTCCGGGAGTGGGGACTTCTGGTGGTCACTGATCCCAGGATCACCACCAGTCTCTCACAGAGGTGTCTTAGGGTAACCTGCCTGTAGCACTGCTTCTGTGTAACAGAGACTCTCCTCTGCTCTAGGCGGACATTGCCGTCCTTTGCAACAACAAGGGGGCCCACTCAGTGGGTCTGATGTGGTGCTTACGGGCCTGGGAAGCACTGCGCATGTGCAGTACCGTCTCACCATAAACACCCATGGGAGGTCCTGCCTTAGGTCTACTTCTACAGAGATCCTGAAGAGACTGAAGGAAGAACAGGTCGTTGCTGAAAAGGCTGTGACCGAGGAGGAATTTCAGGGTGGATGGACTGCTCGGGCTCCCGAGTTCACTGCTGCTCAGCCTGAGGTTGTGGACTGGTCGGAAGGTGCAGGCGCCCTCTGCGCCTCTTCAGCGGTTCTTCCTGAAGACCGTCCCAGCGGACCCCACGGTTCAGGCCACGAAATGGGTAGGAACAACCACCGAGCAGCCTTAAGCTGGTCTTCCACAAACTCTTAAACAGAACGGAAATAAGGTTGAGGGAAAATAGTTTCTGAGAAAGTAAGTAGATAAATTCTGAGTTCATAGATTTAAGTAATTCTAATTTCCCAAATTTAAATGGAGATTATAGGATTTTATTTAACTATTTTGTATCCTTATCTTGTCTTTTATACTGAAAATCTTGATTCCTAACGATATTAGTGTAATTACTTAGATTCTTTCATCTACTTTGTGTATAGGGAAGTATGTGTATATATTTATAATATGTTTAAAATTTTATGGTAACTTTTGGGTTGATCCCAGGTTTTGGTATGCAACAATTTGAATAAATAAAATGAAATTATACTAACATCAAATCTAATAACAGGACCACCAGCTGCAACTTAAGATTTAGTGATCTTTGTTTTTGGATTCACATAGGTATATACAGACAAAATCTTATTTTTAAACTCATTGCTTCACTATTTTCTTTCAAATATATACATAAACACAGTTCTCAGGTCAAAATTATAAAACGAGGAACATTAGAAAATATCTAGCTTTTGTCTTTGTTCTTCCCATCGTCTCTTTTTTGTCTTCTTCCCCTCTAAAGTTCACTATTTCTTTTCATTAAATTTTGGTTTATCCTCCTACTGTTTCTATTTGAAATTTTAGCAAATATGTATGTATATGAATGAATGTGTGTATGGGTTCCCACATCTTTGATACCTCAAAGATACCCAAAAAGGTGTAACATATTTCTCTTTTTTTTACATCTGTTTTGCTTTTGCAAATGGTAGAGAAATAAATAGTCTTGTGCACAAGTCATTTCATATTTCTGTGCATGTATCTTAGGGATAGTTACCTAGCAGTAGGATTACTGAGTCAAAGGGTAAATGAATGTCTAATTTCACTAATTAATAATTTGCATTTCCACTAACAATGTGAAGATTATTGTTTTCTCACAGCCTTAAGAACAGAGTATGTTGTCAAAGTTTTTTGTTTTTGCCAAAGTTAGAAATGATACCTCAGTGTAATTTTAATTTGTATTTCTTTTGTTATGTATGTGATTATTTCATATGATTCCAGGCCATTATTTCATAAGGATTCCATTGTCCTTAATCATGTGAATTGTTTTCCATAACATTTGCCTACTTTTTCCCTAAAATTTTGGGATTTTTCTTCTTATTTTTCAGAAGTTCTTTATACAGGGTATGGCAGAAGTAACACCTACTTCAGTGTGGTTGGTAGCGTAATAATATGGGTATAATTTGTAGTTTTAATTTGAAGATTTCACCTAAAATGTCATGTGGTGTGCTTGAGTGTGATATTGTTATGTTACAGAATTACATGCTTATGATTTTGTAATAAAAGATTTTGTAATAGGAAGGGGCATTATTTGTGCCAGACCCTGTATAATAGTGATATTTGCTTTCTATATATGATGTAAGTAAGGTGTGACTATTTTATCCAACTTCATAATTTATATTCTTTCTCTTCTTTTTTATTTATACCATGCACATTTTAAATGTTATTAAATTTATCAATTTTTCTTTTTGCTTCTAGATTTTGAATCATAGTAAGGCATTTTTTATCCTTGTGAGATAATAAAGGATTCATCCATATTTTGTTTTAATACTAATACAATTTTATTTTAGCATTGAGATATCTGATACTTTTAAATATTCTCATGGTGTACAACACATGCCATTTTTAGATATACAGCAGTTTATTATTGGTTAGTTCTGAATATTTTTTAAAAATTTGTAATATGATTTTTTTCAATAAGTTATTTAAAAATTAGGCTGTATCAAACCACTCCTTTGACATTTTTTTGAGACTTGCTTTAGGAATTAGGTGGTCATTTTTCTAAATGTATAGTATATACTTAAGTTATTCTGCATTTGTTGCTGCAGATGTCTGCATATAGCCATTTAGTGAAGCGTGTTCAGAGTTTATTATTCAAAATTTCTATATTTTACTATTATGTCTGTCCAATTTGTCAGAAACTGAGAGTTACATTAAAATCTACTACTACATTGCTGGATTTGTCTGTTTCAACTCATAGTTCTGGCCAATTTTGCTTCACATATTGTAAGAGTATTTTACCACATACAAAAATTAGCATTTGACCATCTTCTTCAAAAAGTGGCATTTTTCTATATATAAATATATTATTTATATTTAATATATACTAAATCAAAACTGCTGAAGTTTATTTTTTCTGATACTAGTGTAACTGACTCAACTATAACTTCATTAGTGTTTGCCTGGTATATATTTATTCACTTTTAAAATTTCAATCTTTATGTCACCTTGGGTTTTAAGTACATACATTATAAAGATCATGTAGCTGAAATTTGATATTTTTAAGTAACCTAAAAAATTGTATCTTAATTAATAAGCTTAGTTCATATATTATTGAGAGGTAAGAATTAACTCACTCCAGAATGGCCTCTGGTAGGTTGGTCCCCAGAAACAAAAAAGTTGAGTTCATATGCTAGTAGCTGTAAAGCTTCGTGGAGATTAGTTATGGCCTGGTGACTAAGAAAGTCATTCTTGGTATATATGAAGATTTGGACCTCAGCTCTTTATGATATGAAGGGAACATGCCAAGTCTTGCTGGTCTGTTGACCTATCACATGGCCTGATCCAGAATGGGCAGATAATGCTGTCTATCTACCATAAATGCACACACCAAAGTTCCACCAGATTAATAATACAGTGTATGTTACTTAGTACTTGATGTTCTTTAGTCTCTCATAGCTATTTATACTTCATTTATCTATTTGTTCTTAAATCTTCTTTTTTTGTTATTGGATGTGGTGGGCAGAATTCTAAAGATACCTCCACCTAAGGTTCCTCCCCCTTGATTATTCAATCAAATAGTAATCTTGGGGCTGTTGTGAAGGAATCTTGCAGGTGTAATCAAAGTCTCAAGTTAGATGAAATTATCCAGGAAGGCCTGTCTTAATCAAATGAGCCCTTTAAAAGCAGAGTTTTCTCCAGCTGATTGCAGAAAGAGAAGTCACAGAGATTTGAAGTATGGGAAGGAATTGACTCATCAGTGCTTATTTAAAGATGGCCTGTAGGATAAGGGAGCATATGTGGAAAAGAATGTAAGCAGTCTTAACTTGCTGAGAGAGGCCCCTGGCCAACAGCCAGTAAGAAAATGTGGCCCTCAGTCCTACTACTCTATGGAATTGAATTCTGCAAACAACTTGAAAGGGCTTATATACAGATTCTTCCCAAGAGTCTCCAGATAATAGACCAACCTGGTCAATACTTTGATTTTAGATTGTGAGACCTTGTACTCAGACTTCTGACCAGCATAATGGTGATGGAATAAATAGGTACAGTTTTAAAATGTTAAATTCATGATAATTTGTTATACAGCACTTGTATGCTTATATATTTGCTAAGAGAGTAGATCTTATATTAAGTGCTCTTATAACAAAGGAAAAATGTTTTTTAAAAAAAGCAATAGAAAATTTGTATCCTGGGCCTCCATACTCCTGGCTCTCCTCTGACCATTATGACTACTTTATCTCTGGATCATCTTCTGGATTCTCTTCCTCTGGCCAATTCTTAAATCTGGGGGTTTTCCACAGATATTCAGTCAATCACTACTTTTATAAT
Organism: Phyllostomus hastatus; assembly: GCF_019186645.2. Classification (NCBI taxonomy): domain Eukaryota; kingdom Metazoa; phylum Chordata; class Mammalia; order Chiroptera; family Phyllostomidae; genus Phyllostomus; species Phyllostomus hastatus. The sequence continues at coordinate 69,778 of NW_025334016.1, read as the reverse complement.
TTTATCACCCAGAACAAGACAGTGCATCAATCTATGCAAAAGCCCTCTCTTTCTTTTTCCTTCTTTTTTTACTTTATGAGGGAATTGGCCTCATTGTGGTTGTGTTTAAATAGTATTTGCTAATATTGAGTATCATCCCACAATTCTTCAGTTCAAAGAAAAATATAAGGATACATATAAATAAAGTATATAAACAATGTTTAAATTTTATACTAAAATTTCACGTGTAATTTAATTGAATCCATAATTTTTAAAACTATTCTAGTATTCCCTGATTTATTTCTTTTCTAATCTTTATTGTTTATTTGATTACATGTAGAATTTAATATTTTTGTGTTTAATACAAGTTTCTGACTTACAGAGAGAATGAGAACTAAAAAGGGGCTTCTGAAATAAAGGAGAGATGGGGCTATTTTGCAAAAGTTTCTCACACTGCATTATCTTGAATTTCTCTCCACTGTCAATATCATAACTCAGCAGTAGCAATATCATAGTGCTACAACAGAGAAAGAGGAGGCTCATACACTATTTGTTTACGTTCCTTGCCATAAAGTGCACAAATCTATGTCCAGCATCTCCTGTGTATATCTACTCTGGCTATTTTCTTTTTGGCTTTATTAAGACACAGGGTTTTCGAAAGCAGATTCCTTGATTTGTTTTGACCGAGACAGCTAAGACGGCATTTGATAAATGCTACATAATCAGCACCTAAATATGGCTGCCAGAGCTGGAAGATCATGCCCATTTACCTTTCTCTCTCGAATGCCCACGCTGGCCTTCTGCACAGCTGGGATATAACAAGTTCTTTCCCATGATAAATAAGAATACCCTGAGGGCCATAGGCTATGGAGACCTAAGGTCATACCCAGCCACTGTGCTTCTCCTTTGTCCCAAATCTGAATTTATTCATGATTAGTTCTGCTCACAACTATAATCAGAAAAGCTAAGGAGGTCATATGGAAAGCAGAGGAAAAAGATGTGATGGATGTGGAAACAGTAGGAAATGATGAATGATCCTACAGTCTCCCTGGGCAAGAGGGTTCAAAAGAATGCATATGAAAGAATAGATTTTCCTGTGCTCTGAATGTATTCTCAAGAAATAAACTACTTAAAATGCACCTTTTTTAATGTTGTCATTTATCTTTTCTACATATCTCAACACACCCTTTTGCAAAAGTAAAATACCACTGCTTGATACAATATTACAAACCCCCACACATATAGTCTGTGATAAAATATTTAAGTGAGTGTGATTATAGGAATTTCAGAATATTATGATACAAGTTAAATGAAAATGAAGGTGAAGAACTATAGGAATATAGAAATTATTGATAATAAGATAAGAATAACATCTACTGTTAATTAAACATTTTCCACATACTAGGCACACTGCTAAGCAGTTTATATAAAGTAGCTCATTCAATATTTTTTAAAAAGTGTAGTTATGTAGACAAAGGATAAAATGGAGGAAAGGTTTGTCAAAGGTCATACAGCAAATATAATGTAGAATCTGTAGTTTTGCCCATTTCTGTCTGACTCAAAATTAAAATACTTGATATACTGCCACTCAAAAAGAATTACCATTGCTTTCTAATGTGTTCCTAGAAAATGGGGATAGGGGACTTTTGTTGAAGATTTATATTTTATTTGATACTATTTTCCTAGTGCCATCCTAAAAATAACTGTTTCAGAAATAGAAATGTGCTCATGAACCACATTACTATGCATTTATTGCACTTCCCATGTCTTATGTCAATTGATGTTAATGGATAAATTTGAGACAAATATGTGAGGTATATTTAAGAAGTAACATGCCTTCATCAGGTTAGATTATAAATGAAGCTGACACAGATTAAGGGAAATAGTATGAATAAAAGGCTACATTTTTTTCTAGATAAAAATATTTTCAAGCACAAATAGAATACATGAATCAAATTTAACTTAATTCCAATTTTTAAAATCTATTGAAACATGCAAGCACAAAGCCTCTCTGTAATTCTGATGGTTTGTCTTTGTCTTTGTAGTTCATCTACTAATTTGAATATCATGTTAATAAAGCACTGGTTTTCTTTTGTGGTGTTTAAATTGATATATCCTACATGGCAAGCTTATTATGACTCATTTGAATAGGTAACACGTTGTAGTAGATTAAACAGAAATGTTGCCATACTTTTTGTGATAGATGTATTTTATATGTTGTAAAATAAAGATTTTTAAAGAATGTGCATATTTTAAAATTTTTATAGCTTTTATATCTACTGGATTTTGAAGATATGAATCTAATTTTCAGAGAGAATAAGAGATTTGTGGAAAATTATGAACAAATATCTAGTATATTATATTAAATGTTGTGATAGGCATCTTCAAAGAGATCTTGGAGCAGATAGTGTTAGCTATCATAGAGGATTACAGGGTTTTTTTTTTGTTGAATGCCTCTTCACAGAAGGTTTGATTGTAAGATGGGGCCAGTCCTAAAGAGTTTGGGGCTAGAACTAAATATACTCACTAGTGGAAAATTTGCTGGCAGGTGAGAAAGTCCAGCCATACTGTAAAAGTCAATTATCTTGAGAGAAACTGACAGGCAACTGGCCAGCCTGAGGAGCTACAATAAAGGTGACACAGCTGGCAGACAGGGCATTAAAAAAAGGGACCTACAGGAAGGCAAGATGGTGTTGAGATGTGGTAAGCAGACAGGCTATTACTTGTCAACATACATGAGGAAGCAGGAAGGCAGCCCTTAGGCATGGGGCATGAAGTTCAGAATCAGGTCTTAAGTGGCAAAGATGGGGGCATGAGAAAATCACAATCCCAGTCCTGAAGCCATTGATGTGCTGGGTTTCTTATTAAGATCGGAACTAATATTAGAGTCCAGGTAGGAAACTGAGTCATAAGGTATACTTGATCCCAAGAAGAAACTAAGTTTCTACAACTGGAACATAAAGTAGAACTACAGGAGCAGCCAGATCAACTTGAGTATTGATTGTAATCACAGTTTTCCTCTTCAACAAGGCTCGAGATCTTTCTAAAACTGACACAGGGCCTACATGTTGGCATTAGTGACTGTGGGCAGATGATTACATGAGACATTTTTAAAGTCTTCTAGGAGCAATACACCTGAGAGATTAGGGTAAGGTTTCAATTAGGACTAGTATTTAAGGCAACAAGAATATAATTCATTTTGGCTGTAGCTGAGTTTGTTTCAATAATCATTTTCATTATTAGCATATATACATGATAGAAGTAAAACATGGATAGAAAGAGCTACAGCTCAACAAACCAAATTGGAGAAACTATATAAAGAAAAGGTACAATAAGATCCAAAATGTTACACTGAAACACCATTAAAAATTTATGTTCTGACACATAAAAACAGTAATGATTTGGTCAGCCTGATAAGTTGCCCCTTTAAGGAAAACATTTGTCAACTTTGTGTTCAAGAACTTTACTGAGAGAAGGGAGATTTTACTTTTACTTCTAATTTACTCACTATCCAAATATGAGAATTCTTTGGGCCATTGGGTCATTCCTTCCCAAATAAGAAATTAAAAAAAATAAGATCTCTTAGAAATACCTAATTAAATAATTCTCTATTCAAGGAAAATTACTGTAGTAATACACACTTGCTAATAGAACAGGAGTTTCAAAAGAGTATGTTAGTTAAAAAGTTAAATGATCATCTTAAAATTCTGATCACATATTTGCTTCTCAATCATAAGCACACACAAAGATTATAATCACCATCAGAAGAGATGTCTTTGAAAATGAAGTCTAGTGATAAATAGCTATAATTCCACAAATATCACCCCATTCTTCAAACTCTATTAATAATTTCAGTTCTCACTGTGGACTTTAGATTCTAAATTATGTTTTATATTAAATGTATTAGTTTCTTTCAACAAAAACGAGATAAGCCAGTATATTATTATAAAGTAAGAGCAATGATATAAATTTGTACATTTTGTAACTTTAATGGAAAATTCAACTCATTTAGTTTAATGAGCATAGGTGGACTTTTTAGTACTTCAACCAATATAGAATTTTATATCTGTTTTTAAAAAGAAAAATAAGTAAATCAGTACTATTTGGGGATTTTGTACGACCAGGAAAAGAAAGGCTGACACAGCTAGCATTGAGGATGTGATGCTGAAATCATGTTTGCATACATACAATTATTTTCTTTTCACATCTCAGAGTCACCGAATTGCTGCTTCGTGGCCATGGCAGTTTGATTATTTTCCATGCTGGCATCTGCTTTTCTGTAGCTTGATGGACTTAACTACCCAAGACAGATGCATATATTTGTTCTCCAAATGACTTCAAGGTGGCTACTTGAAGGTAACTGAGGCCCAATCCCTGAAGGTCTTACTTTCTTTTAATAACCCATATAGTTTTTATATGCTCCCTTTATTCTTACTGCCCTCAGGCTCCAAATCAGATAAATCATAACTGTTTTCAACAAATACACTTCAAGTTGGTAAACTGTCTTTACTGAAACCTAAGAAACATACTTATTGTCAAATTTTCCAATGATACAAATATATTAATAACTTAATATTTCACATCCTGGTTTCTTCATCTTTCAGGCTTTAGATGTTTTGCCATAGAAGGGGAAATATCTGAATAGAATTTGCAATTGATACTAAGAAAAGGCTCAATGTGAGATGAAAATAAAAAAAAACTGACCCCCAATGTGGAGTGTCGGTACGTCATCACTGACCCCCTAGAGGACTTCACCCCTTTCACCTGGCTTGCCAGTCTCTGTCCTCTTAGGGAAGCATACACTTCAGTTCCCTCTGGCAGGAAACAGAAGACTTAGGTACATCCTTAGAGAAAGCACTTATCCATGTAGATGTATTCATCACCTCCAACCTCATTTGTAGTTTCACTGCCACTCAGTAAGCCTTTTTTTTTTTTTAACGCTTTCAGTTAAGATCTAAGGAATGAGCTACAGTAGTGGAGAATATCACTGATGTAAAATTGTCTTTCATTCATTCAATAAATACTTATTATCTAAAATGGCCCAGGCAGTAGTCTAGAGTTTGGGTAAATACTAGTAAGAAAGAGAGACTTCTTCTGTTCCCATGGGACTTGTATTCTAGTGCAGAAGCAGATCAAAACACAAACAAACAGAAAACTGCCATCTTTCTCCCCTTTGTATCCCAAGTAAATACATCCAAGATATTACACATGTATGGAAATTAAAAAGAAAATATGTTCTTACAATTCAAGGGTATTATAGTGGAACACATAAGACCAACTTAGGTATTTATAGTTCATTTGTTTATGATTAATTCAACCACCAAACATATACTCCAAATATGTGTTGGACACTGAGATTCTGGAGATACACAGAAGAATCAAACGTGGGTCTGCTCTCAAGACCCAGCATAGAGTGACAGAATATTGTAAGTGCTCTCACATGGTGTGATTGTTATGAATAAAATGCCTACTTTTGCTCAAAGTTTTATTCCATGGTTTTGATTACTGTACCTTTTCTGAGTTGCCTATTTCTGTTTGGAAACTTATGCTATTTTATTTTTATTAAATATCTTATTGTTATTCTATTACAGTTGTCCCAATTTTCCCCCTTTGCCCTCCTCTGCTCAGCTCACCCTCATTCAGTGTTTATGAAGAAAACAAAGGATCAAATATCACAAGGTAAACTTAACAGTTTTAGAGGCTTTTAATTTGTTCATTTTGTAAAAATGGAATAATAACCATGTCTATTTGATGTGTTGATTGTAATGACAGAATCATACACTAGACATGGAAAAGAACTACATGATCAGTTGCTCAATAAGGTAAATTTTTAATCTGTATTTCCTTACATCAGTGTTTAGTCTTAATATAATTTTGACTTAATATAATTATATATTAAGCTTTAATATAACTGTAGACACCCCTCCCTCCATCCAGGGTCCAGGGAATACCCCCTCTATCCTTACAGGGATACAGGGATACCCCCTCCCTCCATGCAGTATCACACAGAATAGCCCCACCCTCCTCCAGGGTTCAGGGAATACCTCCCCCACCATCCTGATCCCAGGGAATATGCCCTCTCTCCTTCCAGAGTCCAGGGAATACACCCATTCTCCTCCAGGGTCCCAGAGATACCACCTTCCTCCATCCAGGGTTCAGAAAATACCCCCTCCATCCTTACAGGGAAACTGGGATACACCTCCCTTGATCCAGTATCCCCAAGCATGCACTTACTCTCCTCCAGGGTTCATGGAATACCCTTAACTCCTTCTGGGCTCCAGGGAGTACCTCCTCCCGCCATCCAGGGTCCAGGTAATAACCCTCCTTCTATCCTCAGTCCTACCTAAGGCCCCTCCCTTCAGCCAGGGCCCAGGGAATACCTCTTCTCTCCATCTGGTGTCCCACAGAATAGCCCCACATTCCTCCAGGGTTCAGGGAATACCCTGTCCCTCCATCCATGGTCCAGAGAATACCTCCTTTCTCCATCCAGGGTCCAGGGAATATCTCCTCCCTCCATTCATAGTCCAGGCAATACCCCTTTCTCCATCCTGGGTCCCATGGAATACCCCTCCCTCTATCCAAGCTTCAGGGAATAACCACTCTCCCTCCATCCAGCAACCAGGGTATACCCCCTCCTTGCATCTAGGTTCCCACAGAATAGCCGAACCCTACTCCAGAGTCATGGAATACCCCCTCTCTACCTCCTAGGTCCCCCAGTATACACCCCTCCATCCAAAGTCCTATCAAATACCCCTTCTTCCAACTAGTGTTCAGGAAATACCCCCTCCCTCCATCCCAGATCCCACAAAATACTCCCGGTTCTATCCACGGTCCCATGGAATATTCCCTACTGTCCATGGAGATATTAAGCTTAGAAGATGAGGGTTTTACACACATGAATTAATGAAGCAGCTTTACTTATTTACTAACCAATAACTTTGTTGGAAGAAATGATAAAACAGGAACATAAAAACTTAAGTGAACATTTTGAAGGGCACTATGGCAATAGCCATGCTTGGCACGGTGACCAGGGGTAGTAACCCCGTGGCTCTCGGGAGGGCAATTCAGGATCATTTGTTCTTGCTGTCACCCAGAGTGAGCTTGTCAAAGAGGGACTCTGCCAGGCTAACTTCTGGGGCCCCCAGCTTGCCCAAGTTGGTGATATGGTCCCCCAACTCTTAGATGAACATTGTTTGCTCATGCAGGTAGCCACCCTTCAGGAAGTTGCAGACGTGACCGTGCTTCTCGGTGGCCAGCTGTTGCAGACTCAGCAGGCTCTGCTGCACTCTCTTCGCCAGCTGCAAGGCGCACTCCAGGACCCTCAGGCCATTCTCCCAGTTCTCTTCCTCAGGCCTGGGGATGTTCCACAGGCGGGGGTTACTGCCACGATGGTTCTGAAGTCCCAAAAGATACTCCGCCTGCTCCATCTCCTTCTTGGACTGCCGAAGGAAGAACAGGCTGAAGTGCTTCAGGCCATGTCTCCACGGTCAAAGTAGCAGGCCATGGACAAGTACACATAGGAAGCGTCCAGCTCCAAGTTGACCTGGTTGTTGATGGCAGACTCACACTCGGGGTGGCAGCTTTGATGCACATGGCAGGGTCCCAATGTGGTTGCCATATCTGGGAACACAGGTGTGGGGTGGGAGCACCAAAGCGAAAAAGAAGTTGTGGAAGCTGGAGCTGGAGTTGCGGGGTAGCCTCAGAGCATCCCCATGTGAGTCAGCAGCACTGCACAGGGGTGGTGCTCCAGAGGTCTGCAGCAGGCGACTGGTGGTTGGCTCTGAGATGGAACCGGAAAAGGGAGGGTGGGACCTGAAGACAGAAAAACTGAGCAATTCTCACGAGTGTTCTGGAGAAGGCGCAAGGAGAATCCCTGGAGCAGGAGTGGAGTGCCAAAGGGTGGTGCAGGAGGGGGGGTGTCCAAGTGGGAAGTGAATCAGCAGCATATTCCAGGTTCCATCACAGCTTGGGTGAGACCGGGAAAATCTGTTCTGACATCTGACATTTAATGTTTTCAGGTTTGCAATAATATGTCTATGTTGCAAGGACTTAATCTGTCATCTAATTCCTTCTATAGGAGACATTTTTATTGTATAGATCCATTTTCTTCCCTTAAAGTTCTGAGAATATGAATTTGAATTTTTGGTAAAATTCTCTTCTGTTTCCTGTGTTATATCTGGGTACCCCCTGCCCAGAAATAGTTCTGTGTATTCATTGTCCTTTTTCTTTTATCTTCCTCATACATTTGGCAAACCTGTGTTCCTTTATAGTTAGGAATAAAGGACTTATTTCATCAACCAAGGTAATGAGCACGGATCTGAGCTAGAGTTGTGATGTGCATTTTATTACAGGTTTTCTGCTGCAATGGAAGCCTGGAGTGTGCTGAGTTACTCAGTGGGTGTTCCTTTGAGGATATATGGTATGGCTTATAGGTAGGACAGGGACAATCCTTGTGACCGAATTAAATATGATATTTCTGACATTGGGAGACTAATACTTTTTTCTTCTCGGTAGATGTGTCCTACTATGTCCCTTCTCTGGAGGCCTGAAATGTCTTAAGCTCAGTTGCTGTCTTTGGAGTGTACTTTGGGCAGATTAAAGGTGTCAGATACCACAGTTGAATAAAATTCACCTGTGAAGCCATCCAGTCCGGGGCTTTTATTTGTTGGGTGTTTTTTTGTTTTTGTTTTTGTTTTCTCTAATGACTGCTTTGATTTCCTTAACTTTAAGCCATGTGTTCAAATTTCCAGTTTCTTCTTGATTCAGCTTCAGAAGATTGTATGTTTCTCAGAATTTATTCATTTCTTCCAGATTGTCTAATTTGGTGGCATATACTTGTTCATGATAGTTTCTTTTGCTGCTTACACACCTGAAAGATAGATATTATTGTATTTGTCTCATCGTACTAGTGGGTGGGTGATCCGTGCCCACTGTGGGTAAATAACACCTACTGTGCATGAATGAGTCAGCATAGCAGGACTGGCACCACTGTCTTTAGAAAGGTCTCCTCTAGAGGTTGGGCCTTTGGCCTGGTGTCTGGGAACTTTAACTGGGGAGTGTTCCCACCTTTCCTAATTGCTAAGCACGTCATTGTGCCTAGAGTGGGTAAACAATATAATTTACACTGAACACATGTTTTGTTGCTGTGTGTATGAAGTCTTGATACGTGCTAGGCCACGGTTGCCTACATACCCAGTCCCTGATACAAACCTGCAGCACTGGGTCTCTAATGGCCTCAGAGTTATCTACATGGTGATTCCACTTGGATGACCAATGGGCATCTCAGATTTTGCATAATAATATGGCAGTCCCACACCTGTACTAAAGTCCTCAATTTAATAAACAGTACTACCATCAACCCAGGTATTCAATTCTAATCACCAGTACCTAGATTATTTTCCTGGTCCCTCACTCTTCACCTCTGGCCCATAAGCTGAACTTATCAGCTCATCCAGTCCCTGTGGAATTTGCCCACCTCTCTTCATTTTCTCAGTCACCACCAGAGTTCAACCCCCAGTGCCTTTCACGTGGACCAGCTACAAGATTTCTTAACTAGTCTCCCAGCTTCAGCTCTCCCCCTCCCTCTACATTCTTGAAAGCACTGAGTCACTGATAACATGCAGGGGAATGTGTGCTACTTCATATTCAATACCAGGAATTTGACCTTCTGTCTTGACCTTGTACTTTTCCGTCCTATGAAGATAATTTCGTGTTTGGAGTATTATGTTGACGTAGTGAAAGAAAGAGGACAACTGAAGCAAAAAGCTATATTTGGATGTTTTGTAAGGGTACTAGGCATGGCCAGCATGGGGACCTTGGGAAGACACTCCCATGTCCCTCAGAAAGGCCAAATGCTCAGCTATCATTGCAGTTGCTCAATGAGAGCTTGTGGAAGTGGTATTCTACAGAGAACCGTTCTGTGTAGCATGGGCAATGTAGCCCAGACCCTGACTCAGAAAATCCAGTGGGGAGCAAGTCCACACACAGGACCCAGGCACATGGATAGGTTATCCCATGGGGAATCAGGCCTGGATTTTACCTAGGCTGATATGAGGCTTGCTTTTGCTAAAGCTCCCTCACCCTGAATTGAGGCAGCAAATGTTTACTGAATGTCTTTAAAGTAATTTACTAAAGGTTATGTTAAACCTCCCAAGTGTGGAGTGTAACCACTTCCACCACTTTTGGTGTCACACACTTCTGTCACAACTCTTTGAAGTAGTTAGCAACATTCTTTCCTTTGTTATCTGTAAAAAGCAATCACCTACATGGAACCTGTGGATAGTAAATGAGGACCATCCTAGATGTAATGTACCCAGAAAAGCAATAAAAGCCTGTCCACGCAGTGGTCCCGGCCCTCTCTCTCACTTAGAGAGCAGCCACGCCGTCCCTTTTTCTTCACAGGACTTCTGTAGTCCTTCTGAATTTGTTCCTGACAGCCACAACACAGGGACCCCGCTGGCCAAGGCCCTCATCAGTACTCTGGCAAGACGGCTTCTGGGGTCTTCATCTTGCTGCATGGGTATTGTTGAGAAACATTAACTTTGCATAGTATAGTAAACTAAAAACTTCAGGTAAAATGTAAGAACCCTCTAATTCTTGCCCAATCTCACTCTTTATTGTTTCTCCACTGGCAATCACAGCAATAATATTAAGGCCAGGCTTTGCATTTTCAGCATGGACATACATCTGTTTTCACCAGAACATCAGACCATCCACCTGACCACCCCCTGCCATATGCCACATGGTTTCTAAGGAGGAGATACATTCTGCATTTTCCAGGGTCCCAAAGAAAACCCTCTCATTCCATCCAGGTTCCAGGGCATACCTGCTTTATCCATTCAGGACGCAGGATACACAACCTTCCTCCACCCAGGATCCATGTAATATGCCCTCTCTCCTTCCAGGGTCCCAAAAAAATAGCTCCATGCTCCTCCAGCATTGAACGGATACCCAGGCCCTCCACACAGGGTCCTGGGATACTTTCTCCCCCCATCCAATGTCGAAGGAATTCCTTCTTCCTCCATTCAGGGCCCAGGGAAAACACTCTCCCTCCATCTGGGACCCAGAGACTATCCATCCTTCCAGCATTGGTTCCACAGAATGCCACCCCTCCATCCAAGGCCCAGGAAATAATTTCTCCTTCCATTTAGGGGCCAGAGAATATGACCTCTCTCCATCCAGGGTCCAGGTAATATTCCCTCACTCCATTCTGGGACTCACAGAATGCCCCTCCATCATCATCCAGTGTCCCACAGAAAAGCCCCAACCTCCTCCAGGGCTCAGGAAATACCACCTGACTCCACACAGCATCCAGGGATACCCCTTCCATCCATTGAGGACCCAGGGAATACCTCCTCCCTCAATCTGAGGTCAACAAAATGTAATCTCCCTCCATCCAGGGTCTAGGGAACATTCCACCCCAAAGACAGTCTCACAGAATGCTCCTCATTGCATTCAAGGATCAGGAAATATCTCTCCCCTCTATTTAAACTCCTGGAATAGCCTCTCTCTCCATCCAGGGTCGAGGGAACACCACCTGCCTACATGCAGAGCCCAGAGAATGCCTTCTTCTTGAATCTAGGGTCCAGGCAATACCATCTCCCTGTCCAGTGTACAGGGAATATATTCTCCCTCCATCCAGTATCACAAGCAATCCCTCCCTATATCCAGGGTCCAGGTAATGCAACCTCCCTCCATCCAGAGCCCAGGGAATACCTTATCCCTCCATTCATGGTCCCAGGAATAGGCCCTGGCTCCATCCAGGGTCCACAAAACTCCTCCCTCCATACAGGGCACAGGAAATACTCTCTCCTTCAATCCAGGGTCCCAGGATACCCCTCTCTCTATCTAGTGTCCCACAAAATAGCCCCACCTTGCTCCAGGGATCAGTGAATACCCACTCCTTCCATCCAGGTTCCTGGGAATAAGTCCTCTGCTCATCCATGGTCCCAGGGAAACACCCTCCCTTCATCCTCTGTCCCACAGAACACCTGTTCCCTACAACCAGGGTCCCAAACCATACTTGCTACCGATGGTCCCAGGAAATATACCCTTCCATCCAAGGGGATCCTGATCTACAAGTGATGGGGTGTGTTTGGAAAAAGATTCCTACACACCTGTTTCATTACCTAGAAGTTTTGGGTTTCAAACAAAAGGAATCAATGAAACACCTTTATTTATTTAGGAACCAACACCTTTATTGGAAGAAATGGCAAAACAGGAATATAAAAAACTTAGGTGAACGTTTTGAAGGGCACTATGGCAATAGGCATGCTCGGCACGGTGACCAAGTCACCCCATGGCTATCGGGAAGGCAGTCCAGGCTCAGTTCTTCTCGCTGTCACCCAGGGTGAGCTTGTCAAAGAGGTACTCTGCCAGGCCAGATACCGGAGCTCCCATCTTGCGCAGCTTGATGACATGGTCCCCCAACTCTTTGATGAACATCACCTGTTGGGGCAGGTAGTGCCTCTCCAGGAAATCGCACAGGTGGCCATCCTCCTTCTCGGTGGCCAGCTGGTGCAGACTCAGCAGGCTCTGGTTCACTTTCTTCGCCAGGTGCAAGGCACACTGCATGGCCCTCAGGCCGCTGTCCCATTCGTCCCAGGGAGGACTGCAGATGTCCTGCAGGCGGATTCGGCCCCCGCGCTGGTTCTGCAGCCTCATCAGCCTCTCTGCATGCGCCTTCTCCTTGCTTGACCTCTGCAGGAAGAACTGGCTGAAGTGCTTCAGGGCCACGTCTTCACGGTCAAAGTAGAAGGCCATGGACGCGTACACGTAGGAGGCGTGGAAGTGTACGTTGATGTGGGTGTTGACAGCGGCCTCACACTCAGGGTGGTAGTTCTGACGCACAAACGAGGGTCCGGACAACATCTTCACGTCTTCAGGTGCAGGCGCAGTGCAGCGAGACTAAGGCAATGCTGTAGCCGAGACTGCCCGGGTGCGATGAGGCAGGGACGAGGGTGGGGACTCCAGGAACTGGGAGTGTCCTGCAGTGGCGCGAAACACAGGCGTGCTCACGTGTCGGGCCTCAGGCGCTGCAGTTGGCTCTGAGGATCGACTGGAAAAAAACGACCCAGTCCCCAGTTTTGAGGGAGGGACTTGAGGGTCAGACTGAGGGCACCGCCATTTTGGCGGGGGTGCTTGAGGGGGGCCCAATGGGGCCGCGGCATTGACACTTTCCAAGTTCCATGCCAGCCTGGCTGACAGGGCCTCTCAGTGCTGGGCATCTGTCAGGTATGACATTTTAAAATGTTCTTCAGGAATACAAGTGCATCTGTTTTGAGTTAATCCCCTGCATGTTTTACTTGAGCAGCTTATTTAAATATTGCCCTGATGTGATTGTTTCATTGAACATAGCCCTTTTGTGGTATCACGGGTTACATTTAATATCACAAAACTTTGTTTGAGTGACTTCGCAGGGACATGAGGACAGTTCCGACAGCCCCGCTGACTTCCTAGACCTTGTTCCTCCAGTGATCTCCCCTTTCTCCCCCATTCATGATCAGCTTCACATTTCTCTGGCGGCAGAGCAGGGCCTCCAGCGTCTCAGTGACTCGGGCACCTCTCCATCTTTCACTCTTGGAATTTGTTCTTCACTCGCTTTACTCTCTCTTCTGTCTTCATCTTTCAGCGCAGTCCTGGAGACACACTCCTTCTGCCCTGTTTGCACCCCAATGTGGAGTATGGGTGACCTCATCACTGACCCCCTAGAGGCTTCACCCCTTTCACCTGGCTTGCCAGTCTCTGTCCTCTTAGGTAAGCTCAGACTTCAGTTCCTTCTGACAGGAAACAAAAGGTTTAGTTAAATCCTTAAAGAAAACACTTAACCATGTGGATATGTTCATCACCTCCAACCTCATTTGTAGTTTCCCTGCCACTCAATAAGCATTTTTTCTTCTTTAAAGCTTTCAGTTAAGTCCTAAGAAACAAGCCACAGTAGTTGAGAATACCACTGACCTCAAATTGCCTTTCATTCATTCAACAAACACTTATCATCTAAAAGGGCCCAGGCACTAGTCTAAGGTTTGGGCAAATACTAGTAACGGAAAGAGACTTGTTCTCTTAGCATGGGATTTGTATTCTAGTGCAGACCCAGATCAAAACAAAAACAAACAGAAAACTGCCATCTTTGTCCTTTTTTTTTGTCCAAAGGAAATATATCCATGATATTACACATATATGGAAATTTAAAAAATGAAAATACATTCTTACAATTCAAGGGTATTATAGTGGAAGACATAAGACCAACCTAGGTATTTATAACTCATTTGTTTATGATTAATTCAACCACCAAACATATACTCCAAATATATGTTGGACACTGAGATTCTGGAGATACACAGAAGAATCAAAGGTGGCTCTGCTCTGAAGACACAGCGTAAGTGCTCTCACATGGTGTGATCGTTATGAATAAAATGCCTACTTTCTCATAGTTATATTCTCATGGCTTTGATTACTGTACCTTTTTTGAATTGTCTATTTCTCTTTGGAGCTTATGCTATTCAACTTCTATTAAGTATTTTATTGTTGTTCTATTACAGTTGTCCCAAATTTTCCTTCTTTACCCTCCTCCACCCAGTCTACCCTCATTCAGTATTTATGAAGAAAACAAAGGATCAAATATCACAATGTAAACTAATCTAATTGGTTTTAGGAGTATTCAATTTGTTGATTATCTAAAAATGGAATAATAACAGTGTCTATTTGATGTGTTATTTGTAATGATAGAATCACATATTAGACATAGAAAAGAACTACGTGCCCATGTATCTGGAAGGGACCACCTCCCCATGACAACCTTTCTCTCTCTAAGGATCTCCTTCATCCCTCTGCAGAAGAGGGGAAGAGGAGACACAACAAGAAGCCCCTGGTGTAGATCCCCAATTCCTCCTTCATGGGTGGGAAATGCCCAAGATGCTAGAAGATCACCAATGGCTTTAGCCATGCACAAATGGTAGTTTTGTGTGTTGTCTGCCCCATTGTCCTCTGTCAGCCTACAGGAGGAAAAGCAAGGCTTGCAGAAGGATTCTCTTTCAGAAGCAAGTAGCACGAAAAGCAGCCTGAATCAAGAGGAGTGGGGGACCATCCCAATAAACGCATTTTGGATAGCAAAAAAGAACTACATGATCAGTTTCTCAATGATGTGAAATTTTAATCTATATTTCCTTACATCAGTGTTTAGTCTTAATGTAATTGTAGACTTTCCAAATATCTTTGGGGGATTTCATTGTATCTGTTGGGAGAACTCACTGTGAGAATCTGTTTAAATAGAAGAAATCTTGCTATTGTAGATTGTTTCTTATTATGTTCCAGTATTATGTAATAATTCATCCTTATCATTTTACTCTACCTAAGGTTGAAAAACTATCTTTTCTAAGGGAAATCAATAAATAAGCATGGGCTGGGAACCTCAGAATTCCATGAAGGAAATATACATGTGTTAAAGAAAAGTATCCCCTCCAGTTTTTCTTTAATGAGCAATATAAGAGTAAATATAAACACATAAAGAGAAACTATAACACAAGATCATATTTTTAAACAATATATAGTCTTATATATACAATATAAGACTATAAGATAAGGTTTCCTTGAAAGGTTTGTGGTCAGTGTCTATACTGTATTAGTATTAGTCAGAGTTCTCCAGAGAAACAGAACTGATAGAATATTATCTGTCTGTCTGTCTGTCTATCTGTAAACTAAAGAATTGGCTCATGTGGTTATGAAGGCTCAAAATTCCCCAAATCTGCATTTGGCAAGCTTCAGACCAAGGAAAGCTGCTGTTGCAGGTCCAGTCCAAAGGCCAATAGGTTCAAGAGCCAAGAAGTGAAGTTGAAGGCAGGGGAAAGAAACAGTGTTCCCCACTCAAAGGCAGTTGAGAATGAGGAGTTCCTTCTTTCTCAGAGTTGGCTCAGCATTTTTGTTCTCTTCAGGCCTTCAACTGATTAGATGAGGCCCACCCACAGTAGGGAAGGCCAGCTGCTTTACTCAGTGGACTGTTTTAAATAGTCATCTCATGGAAAAATACCTTGACAGGCACACACAGAATAATGTTTGACTGAATACCTGGGTATACCCTGGTCCAGTCAAGTTGATATATAAAATTATACAACAGAGTCTTATTCATACCAAATGCAGAGCCAACAAATAAAAATTCTAGTGCCATAATTGGCAAAAGCTCTGTCTTGTCTTTTGGTTCCCTTCATTGATTAAAAATGCTACAGATCTAATAGTTACACCACTGATATTAGACAATAAGTTTTGACTCACTGTCAGTGATGAGCCTTCATTCATTCATTAATTCACTATATTTCTATTGAGTACATATTATATGCCAGGTATTTTTATAGGTCCTAATATAAAAACCTGTCCCACAAGCTCATCACATCTGAATTTTTTTGCAGCTAAGTGTTAATCAATGTTCTATATAATCTTAAAAAATTAATACGTGCAGTAGGCTTGATGATATATTTACAAGAAAGCAGATCATAAGTAGCAGCAGTTGGTGACTTACTCTGTGTGTGTTTGCATATGTATAAAACTCATTTAATAAAGCAGCAATGAAAACTGAGAGCAATCCAAAATCAGTATTATATTATCCATCCTTAATATCATCTGTTCCTGGACTGTTGTTACTCTATTATCTCATTGTTACAGATACTCTCAGTTAATTTTTTACCATCACCAGCCATATTTTACAGATAAAGAAGCTGTGAATTTGAGAGCCAGTAACATGCTCCAGCAAGCACACATCTTGTAATTAGCAGCCAGTGACACGGTGATCTGGATTCCTCTCTGGGTAATTTGGAATGTTTAGCTGCACCATGAGCTCCTTCAGGGCAAAGACTGTTTAACTTCTTTGATACTAAATTTCACATAGTGGGGGCTCAGAAACACTAGTTAAAATGTTGAAGTCCTCATTAGAAGCTTTATTTTATTATTTCTCATCATATCTCATTATTTCCCCAAATTAAAAATATGAGTGGGAGTGGGTGTTGAATGTGTTTAAACTGGGTTTCCTTGAGAAGGAAAAAAATCAAAGACACCCAATGGTGACAAATTATTCTTATAATTTTACTTTAATATGCAAAAACATAAAACTAGGTATAAAAATCTCTATGCTTAAAGGTATGCCTCTCTGGCTGTAAAACTAACAATTTATAAAGATATGCAAATAAAACTACATCACTGAAATTAAGAAGATTCAGTCACACTTCAGATTATGCTTTTTGTCTTAAACGTAATCACTTCTGACTGAGAATACACTTGCTGCCACTTCCCTGTATGCTGGGATGCAAGTTCTCTTTCAAGTGCCATGTCCTCATTCCCTGATATGTGTGGGCCATCTCAGGTCTGGACCACTCTTCTTTCTGGAACAGTTGGCACACTTTAGTTCTCTGGGTGATTCATGAAGTAAATTTCCTTTCAGTTAGTGGAAGGCATTTCTTAAGTATTGCCTGTCCATTTTTATAAACTTGTGAAAAGGAAAGTGATACTTTACCCTGATGTAGTTATTCTGGTTTCATGAAGTACCATTAAAGGTCTCACTAATTTTAATAACTGAAGGTGCTGAAGTTTTGTTCTATTAAAATATTATATAAATTATGTAAATTAGCCTACAGATTCGGAATGTCTTGAAGTTGTAGATAATTTGTTTCACTAAAATTGAGTGTATTTCCAAACAAGTTAGGCAAAAATTACAATCATTATAAAATTGTCTATGCCTCATAGTCATATTGACCTTGAGTGCTAATACAATAACTTTTACATGTAATCATTTTTGTTCATGATTGGACATGAGCAATTTTTCTCCCATTTTTAATTTTTTTAACTTTTCTTTCATACTCTCAAATGTTTATATGCTCTTTTTCTCATTCATAAAACTATAATAACCTCAATTAGCCAATGTAAAACTCAGTAAAAAACACCACTTACAAAGGTAGATTTTGTGTAGTGTTTTCTGTGTGCTATTCACAGAATTACCTTCCTTCTGAGCTTTTCATTCTTCAGTTTTTGCTCACACTTGAAAAATAAACAATGTCCTTTAGATTTATTTCCTTGAAGGGTTTTCCCATTTTCCCAAAAACAAGCAAGCAAGCAAACAAACAAACAAACAAAACCCCCTCAGTATTTAAGGTCAGTTAAACATATTAAGGCAATTTCAAATTCCTAAGAAATACCTGATTATTTGGTAGCTGTCTGCCAAAATGATTTTAAACTTAATTTATTTCAATGTCAATCAATGGGTTGGGACATATTCTTTAGGTAGAATATAAACATTTGGCTTTTGCTTCTGTGGATGGAGTTCTCAAGTTCTGGTTTCTCACCTGACAAACACTCAAGAGGAAAGGCTCATTGATCTGCGGAGTACTGTCAGCTGTATGACTTGTTTCTCCTTCAGTAATGTTATCCCTTGAGTTTGTCCAGCCAGATAAGTGCTGATTTTTTCCAAACCATTAGCAGTGATGCAAATTTAGTGTGTGTGTATGTATGTCCGTGTGCCCCTATGTATATGTAGGTATTTACACACAACAACAACAACAAGAGGCACTGAGTGCAAAGACAAAACCTAGGATTCCTTTAAGCACATCAATCAGTTGAGTTACAGAGTTATTGGAGGAGCTGGTGAGGCCATAGGCAGCCCACTTGAGGGAAGAGGCTGTCAAATGCCAATACCTCATTCAGTGTCTGACAGAACAGCCCCATCCACCTCCAAGGTTCAGGGAATACCACCTCACTCAATACAGCATCAAGGGACACCCCCTCCCTCCATCCAGGTTCCAGGGAATACCTCTTCCTTACATTTTGGTCAAGGAATACACCTGCATCCATCCAGGGTCCAAGGAATACTTCACCCACAATACCGATCCCACAGAATGCTCCTCCCTCCATTTTAGCCCAGGGAATACAGTCTCTCTCCATCCAGCATCCAGAGAATAACTCCTCCCTCCATCCAGAGTCCCAGGGAATAACATTTCCCTCCATCCAGGGACCAAGGAATAAGTCCTCCCAGCATCTAGGACACAGTTGATAAACACAAGGCCCTTGGGCTGAATCCGGCCCTGTACCTTGTTTTTATCCAGCCTGGCACCTAATTTCTACCCTCTGGAACCAATGAACCCTTGCTTAACGGTAAGGAGTGGTTACATTTATGCAGTCCTAAAATTACCTGCAGCCCTTTGAAGGCAACCTCGAAGCTGATGTGGCCCCCTGTGAAAATGAGTGTGATACCCTTAATCTGGGGTCACACAGAGAACCCCCTCACTGCATGGTCCCAAGGTGTACCCACTCCCTCCATCCAGGATCTTGGGAATACCTCTTCCCTCCATTCAGGGTGGCAATGATAGCCCCTGGCTCAATCCAGGGTCCAGGGCATACAGCCTAATTCCTTAAACTGTGCAGGGTATACCTCCTCCCTTCATCCAGAGTCCTACAGAAACATCTAACCTCTGTCCAGAGCCCCAGGGAATAGCTTCTCCCTCCATCCATTCAGGGTCCCAAGAAATGCCCCTCCCTCTATCCAGAGTCCAGGAATTACCTCCTCCCTCCATCCAGGGTAGTCTGGAATACCCTGTCACTCCACTCAGACTCCCAGGGAATAGTCCACCCTTCATTCAGGGCCCAGGGAATACCCCTACCCTCCATCCAGAATCCAGGGAATACCTCCTTCCATACAGGGTCCCACCCATGGAGATCCCTCCCTCCATCCATGGAGATCCCATTCTGCACACAATGGGACATGGGTGAGTGAAGAGACTCCTGCACACTTATTTTAAAATGAAAACGGGGACAGTTTTGCACACGCAAACCAAGGAAACACCTTTAATTATTTAGCAACCAATAACTTTAGGAAGTAATGAAAGCACTCAAACATAAAAACTTAACTGAACATTTCGTAGGGCAATATGGCAATAGACACGCTCTGCATGGTGACCAGGGCAGGTCACCCCCGCGGCTACTGGGTAGGCAGTCCTTCTCAGTTCTTGCTGTCGTCCAGAGTGAGCTTGTCTAAAGGGACTCTGTCAGGCTATCTTCCGGGGCCCCCAGCTTCTGCAGGTTGGTGATATGGTCCCCCAACTCTTGAATGAACACCACTTGCTCATGGAAGTAGTCACACTCCAGGAAGTTGCAGATGCGGCTGTGCTTCTTGGTGGCCAGCTGGTGCAGACTCAGCAGGCTCTGGGGCACTTTCTTCGCCAGCTGCAAGGCACACTCCAGGACCCTCAGGCCATTCTCCCAGTTCTCTTCCTCAGGCCTGGGCATGTTCCACCAGCGGGGGTTGCTGGCACCCGGGTTCTGCAGCCCCAGCAGATACTCCACGTGTTCCCTCTCCTTGTACGACTGCTGAAGGAAGAACAGGCTGAAGTGCTTCAAGGCCACGTCTCCACGGTTGAAGTAGGAGGCCATGGACATGTAAATATAAGAGGCGTGCAGCTCAAAGGCAACCTGGTTGTTGATGGCGGCCTCACACTCGGAATTGTAGTTCTGAAGCAGATGCCAGGGCGCAAAAGCATTCTCCTTGTCTGGTAGCGCAGGTGCGGGCTGGGGGCACCTACGTGAAGAAGAAGTGGTGGAAGCCGGAGCTGGAGTTGCGGGTGACCTGGGTGCACCCTGGGTGAGTCAGCAACACCACAGGTGGGTGGTGCTCCAGTGGTCTGCAGCAGGCGACTGGTGGTTGGCTCTGAGATGGAACCGGAAAAGCGAAGGTGAAACCTGAAGACTGAAAAGGTGACCAGTTCTCGCGAATATTCTGGAGAAGGCGCAAGGAGGATCCCTGGGAAGGGGAGTGGCAAAGCGGGGTGCGGTGAAAGGGGTTGTCAAAGTGGGCAGTGCACCAGAGTCCTGTTCCTGGTTCCATCACTGCCTGGGTGAGGCGGGGAGAATCTGTTCTGACCTCTTAGCATTTAATGGTTTCAATTTTGCAATAATGTGTCTATTTTGCAAGGACTTTGTCCTCTAATTCCTTCTGTACGAGAAATTTTTATTGTATAGATCCATTTTCTTCCCTTGAAGTTCTGAGAATATGAATTTGAATTTTTAGTAAAATTCTCTCGTGGGTTCCCCCTGCCCGGAAATAGTTCTGTGCATTCACTGTCTTTTTTTTTCTTTTATCTTCCTCATACATTTGGCAAATCTGTGTTCCTGTACAGTTAGGAATAA
The DNA here is from genome assembly GCF_019186645.2 of Phyllostomus hastatus. NCBI lineage: Eukaryota > Metazoa > Chordata > Mammalia > Chiroptera > Phyllostomidae > Phyllostomus > Phyllostomus hastatus. Next base: position 48,643 of record NW_025334016.1, on the reverse strand, counting down.
AGGACTTACTTCATCAACTGAGGTAATGAGCATGGATCTCATCCGCAGTTGTGATGTGCATTTCCCTACAGGGCGTCTGCTGCAATGGAAGCCTGGAGTGTGCTGAGTTACTCAGGGGGTGTTCCTTTGAGCGTACATGGTATGGCTTACGGGTAGGAAAGGGACACTCCTTCTGACCAAATTAAATATGATATTTCTAACATTGGGAGACTAATACTTTTTTCTTCTCGGTAGATGTGTCCTACTGTGTCCCTTCTCTGGAGGTCTGAAATGTCTTAAGCTCATTGACTGTCTTAGGAGTGTACTTTGGGCAGATTAAAGGTGTCAGATACCACAGTTGAATAAAATTCACCTGTAAAGCCGTCCAGTCCAGTGCTATTGTTTTTTGGGAGTTTTTTTTGTTTTGTTTTGTTTTGTTTTTCTTAATGACGGCTTTGATTTCCTCAGTTGTAAGCCATGTGTTCAAATTTCCAGTTTCTTCTTGATTCAGCTTCAGGAGATTGTATATTTCTCAGAATTTATTCATTTCTTCCAGATTGCCTCATTTGGTGGCATATACTTGTTCATGATAGATCTCTTTGCTACTTACACACCTTAAACACATATTATTATGTCAGTCTCATCATACTAGTGGGTGGGTGATCCGTGCCCACTGTGGGTAAATAACACTTACTGTGCATGAATGAGTCAGCATGGCAGGACTGGCACCACTGTCTTTAGAAAGACCCCCAAGAAGGTTCCACTTGGGCATGGTGTCTGGGAACTTTGATTAGGGAAGTGTTCCTACCTTTTCTAATTGCTAAGCAAGTCCTTGTGCCTAGAGTAGGTAAACAATATAATTTACACTGAACACATGGTTTTTTGCTGTGTGTATGAAGTCTTGATACTTGCTAGGCCAAGGTTGCCTACATACCCAGTCCCTGATACAAACCTGGAGCACTGGGTCTACAATGACCTCAGAGTTATCTACAAGATGGTTCCACTTGGATGTCCAATTGGCATCTCAGGTTTTCCATAATATGGCAGACCTACACCTGGAGAAAAATCTTCAAATTAATAAACAGTGCTAGAATCAACCCAGGTATTCAATTCTAATCACCAGTACCCAGATTATTTTCCTGGTCCCTCACTCTTCACCTCTGGCCCATAAGCTGAACTTATCAGCTCATCCAGTCCCTGTGGAATTTGCCCACCTCTCTTCATTTTCTCAGTCACCACCAGGGTTCAACCCCCAGTGCCTTTCACCTGGATCAGCTAGAAGATCTCTTAACTGGCCTCCCACCCTCAGCTCTCCCCCTCCCTCTACATTCTTGAAAGCACTGAGTCACTGATAACGTGCAGGGGAACGTGTGCTACTTCATATTCAATACCAGGAATTTGACTTTCAGCCTTGATCTTGTACTTCTCCATCCTGTGGATATAATTTCATGTTTGGGGTATCATGTTGACGTAGTGAAAGAAAGAGGACAACTGAAGCAAAAAGCTATATTTGGAAGTTTTGTAAGGGTACAAGGCATGACGAGCATGGGGACCTTGGGAAGACACTCCCATGTCCCTCAGAAAGCCAGCCTAAGGCTCGGCTATCATTGCAGTTGCTCAGTGAGAGCTTGTGGAAGTGGTAGTCTACAGGGAACAGATCTGTGTGGCGTGGGGAATGTAGCCCAGCCCCTGAATGAAAAAATCCAGTGGGGAGCGAGTCCACACACAAGACCCAGGCCCACGGATAGGTTCTCCCATGGGGAATCAGGCCTGCATTGTACCTAGGCTGCTATGAGTCTTCTTTTGCTAAAACTGCCTCAGCCTGGATTGAGGCAGCAAATGTTTACTGCATACCTTTAAAGTAATTTACTAAAGGCTATTGTAAACCTCCCAAGTGTGGAGTGTAGCCAGTTTAACCACTTTTCCCCTTGGTCTGCCACATCCTCCTCTGTGAAGTAGTTAGCAACATTCTTTCCTTTGTTATCTGTAAAAGGCAGTCATCTACTTAGAACCTGTACATAGTAAATCAGGACCATCCTGGATGTCATATACCCAGAAAAGCAAGAAAAGCCTGTCCAGGCAGGGCTCGGGTCTTCTCTATCACTCAGAGAGCTGCCACGCTGTCCCTTTTTCTCCACAGGACTTCTGTAGTCCCAGTGAATGTGTTCCTCACAGCCACAGCACAGGGACCCCGCGGGCCCAGGTCTCCATCAGGACTTCATCAAGATTGCTTCTGGGGTCTTCATCTTGCTGCACAGGTGCTGTTAAGAAACATTAACATTTGCATACTATAGTGAACTACAAACATTAAACTAAAATATAAGAAACCTCTAATTCTTGCCCAATCTCACTCTCTCTGTTTTTTTCTCCAGTGGCAAGCACAGCAATAACTTTAATGCCAGGCTTTGTATTTTGAGCATGGACATGCATCTGTTTTCACCAGGGCATCAGACCATCCACCTGACTGCCCCCTGCCATATGCCACATGGTTCCTAAGGAGAAGATAAAGTCTACATTTTCCAGGGTCCCATGGAAAACTCTTTCACTCCATCCAGAGTCCAGGGAATACGTGCCCTGTCCATTCTGTGGCCAGGGAATACATACTCCCTCCATTCAGGACCAGTATATACACCTGCCTTCCATGTGTAGTCCAGAGAGTACCTCTGCCCTCCATCCAGAGACTGTGAATAATGCCTCTGTGCATTCAGGGCCCTGGAAATACAACCTCCCTCCATCCAGGTTCCATATAGTATGCCCTCCCTCCATCCAGGGTCCCACAAAATGGCCTCACCCTCCTATAGGGTCAAGGGTGTATGCCCTTCCTCCATCCAGGTTCCAGGGACAGCCCTCTCCCACCTGCTATTTTCCCTAGGCTCTCTCCTAGAGCCTATAACCCCACCCTCATTGCAGTGTGCAGGGAATTACCCTTCCATTCATGCAAGGGCCAGGAAATGAAAGCTCCCTGAATCCAGGGTCAAAAGAATAGTCCCATCCTGCTCTAAGTTTCAGGAAATACCACTCCCTCCATCCAGTGCCCAGGGAACATCTCCTCCTCAATCTAGGGCCAAGAAGATACCATCTCCCTCCTTTCAGGGTCCAGAGAATATTCCACCCACAAGACTGGGTCCCACGGAATGCTCCTCCCCCATCCAGGGCCCAGGGAATACCTCTCCCCTCCAGTTTAAGGCCATGAAATACCCTCTGTCTCCATCCAGGGCCCAAGGAATACCTCCTGCCTCAATCCAGCACCCCAAAAAATAACTTCTTGCTCCATCCAGGGTCCAGGGAATACCACCTCCCTCTGCCCAGTGTACAGGGAATAACTTCTCCCTCCATGCAGTATCCCAGGCAATCCCCTCCCTATATCCAGGGTCCAGGTAATGGCCTTTCCCTCCACCCAGGGTCCACAAAATACATCCATCTTCCATTCAGGGCCCAGGGAATACTCTCACCCTCCATCGGGGGTCCCAGGATACCCCCCTGGCTCCAGCCATTATTCCTCAGAAGACCCCACCCTCCTCCAGGGATCAGAGAATACCTCCTCCCTCCATCCAGGGTCCCACGGAATGTCACACCCTCACCCAATGTTTATCCCTCTCTTCCATTAAGATCCAGGGTACAGCCCCTCCCTCCATCCTGGTTCCTAGGGTATGCCCCCTGCATCCATGGTCCAGATTATACATTGTCCTTCCATTCATGGGATAGAAAATATGACCTCCCGCCACCCAGGGTCCAGGTAATATTCCCTCACTCCACCCTGGGAACCACGGGATGCTCCTCCTTCATCCAGTGTCTCACAGAATAGTCCCAACCTCCTCCAGGGTTCAGGGATACCACCTCACTACATCCACAATCCCAGGATAACTCTTCCCTCCATCCAAGGCCCAGGGAATACCTCCTCCCTCAATCTACGGCCAAGAAAATACAATGTCCCCCCCCATCCAGGGTCCAGGGAATACTCCACCCACAAGACTGGGTCCCTGGAAGGATCCTTCCCTCCATCCCTGGTCCCAGGAATAGCCCTTCCCTCCATCCAGGGTCCACAAAACAGCTCCCTCCATTCAAGGCCCAGGAAATACTCTGTCCTACAATCCAGGGTCCCAGGACACCGCCTCTGTCTATATAGTGTCCCACAGAATAGCCCCACCCTCCTCTAGGGGTCAGTGAATACCCACTCCCTCCTCCCAGGTTCCTGGGAATAACTCCTCTCTCCATCCATCCTCCCAGGGATACCCCCTCCCTTCATCCTCCATCCCTCAGAACACCTGTTCCCTCTATCCAGGTTCCCAAAGAAGTTTTGCACCCTGTATCCATGGTCCCAGGGAATATGCCCTCCCATCCACAGTAATCCTGATCTACCAGTGATGGGGTGTGTTTTGAAAGAGACACTCCTACATACCTGTTTCATTACCTAGAAGGTTTGGGGTTCACACACAGGAATCAATGAAACACCTTTATTTAGGAACCAATAACTTTATTGGAAGGAATGGTAAGACAGGAACATAAAAAACTTAAGTGAAGGTTTTGAAGGGCAATAGGCATGCTCAGCACGGTGACCAGGGGAAGTCACCCCATGGCTATCAGGAAGGCAGTCCAGGCTCAGTTCTTCTCGCTGTTGCCCAGGGTGAGCTTGTGAAAGAGGTCCTCTGCCAGGCCGGATTCCGGAGCGCCCATCTTGCGCAGGTTGTCAACATGGTCCTCCAGCTCTTTGATGAACATCACCTGTTGGGGCAGGTAGTGCCTCTCCAGGAAATTGCACAGGTGGCCGTCCTCCTTCTCGGTGGCCAGCTGGTGCAGACTCAGCAGGCTCTGGTTCACTTTCTTCGCCAGGAGCAAGGCGCACTGCATGGCACTCAGGCCACTGTCCCATTCGTCCCAGGGAGGACTGCTGTTGTGCTGCAGGAAGATTTGGCTCCCGCGCTGGATCTGCAGCCTCATCAGCCTCTCGGCGTGTTCCTTCTCCTTATCTGACCGCTGCAGGAAGAACTGGCTGAAGTGCTTCAGGGCCACGTCTTCACGGTCAAAGTAGAAGGCCATGGACGAGTACACTTCGGAGGCGTGGAAGTGCACGATGACATGGTTGTTGACGGCGGCCTCACACTCAGGGTGGTAGTTCTGGCACACAAAGGAGGGCCGGGACAGCATCTCCAGGTCTTGAGGTGCAGGCACAGTACAGCGAGACTAAGGCGGTGTGGTAGCCGAAGCTTCTGGATGCGCTGAGGCAGGGACTGTGGAGGCTCCAGGAACTGGGAGTGTCCTGCAGTGGCGCCAACACAGGGGTTCTCAAGTGTCAGGCCTCAGGCACTGCAGTTGGCTGGGAGGTGGGACCGGAAGAACTAAGGCACTTAAAACTGTTGAGGGAGCGGGGAGGCACCATCAGGTACCTGGGCTTGTGGGTTAGGCTCAGGGCAGGGCCTCGTTGGTGGAGGTGCTTGAGGGGGGGCCCAATGGGGCCAATGGCATTGGCACTTTCCAATTTCCCATGCCAGCGTGGCTCACAGGGCCTGACAAGTATGGGCATCTGGCAGATACGACATTTTGAAAATGTTCTTCAGGAATATAAGTGCAACTGTTTTAAGTTAATCTCATGCATGTTTTATTTGAGCAGCTTATTTGAAAATTGCCCCGATGTGATTGTTTCATTAAACATAGCCCTTTCGTGGTATCACGGGTTACATTTAATATCACAAAGCTTTGTTTGAGTGACTTCGCAGGGACATGAGGACAGTTCCGACAGCCCCGCTGACTTCCTAGACCTTGTTCCTCCAGCGATCTCCCCTTTCTCCCCCATTCATGATCAGCTTCACATTTCGCTGGCGGCAGAGCAGGGCCTCCAGCGTCTCAGTGACTCAGGCACCTCTCCATCTTTCACTCTTGGAGTTTGTTCTTCACTCACTTTACTCTCTCTCCTGTCTTTATCTTTCAGCGCAGTCCTGGAGACACTTTTCCTTCTGCCCTGTCTGCACCCCAATGTGGAGTGTGGGTGACCTCATCACTCACCCCCTGGAGGCCTTCACCCCTTTCACCTGGCTTGCCAGTCTCTGTCCTCTTAGGGAAGCTCAGACTTCAGTTCCCTCTGGCAGGAAACAGAAGGTTTAGTTAAATCCTTAAAGAAAGCACTTCACTTGTATTCTATCCTACTTACTTGACTAACAGTGATACTTGCATCCTGCCATTTCTACTTGTCTGTGATTTTGAAAACAAGAAAAGGAACTTTGGGGCAATAAAACAAAATGGTGGTTCATTTTTTTCTTCCTTTCTGTGGGCCAATATAGAAGTGAATGGATTGAAATGCTTTTCTTCAAATTATGACGTTTAGATTGGTAATAAAAGGTTAAACATCTTGTTACTAGTCAGAGAATATTGGATTAGAAAATCAATGCTAATTCATATGTTTCAGTTTGTTACTAAGCATTATATTAATTGGTAAGTATGGTCACTCGATAGGCCATTTAAAATAGTCCCTTCCTACTTACCTTTCACCTTCCTCTTTCTATTGCATATGCCCAATAAATGTCTTCTGAAGATCCATGTAGCTAGCTGACTGTGGCCCCATCAGTGCCAGGGTTCACTTCTCTGAATCTGTGCATTACATTAATGCAGAGCAGAAGGCTCTATGCTGAAATTTACTGCCCTTCTTACAATAACTCCAGAAATCTCTTTGACATTTCAGATCACAGGCTATGTCAGTTTAGACTATTGTTACTTAAGTGATTGAACCTGTTATGGACGTGTGCCACTGGACTGACATTCCCATTACACCAGGCTTTTAGGATCTCTTCCCTACTAACATCCTGCAGCAGACTTTGTCACATTATAACTCACTGGGCTTGTAAACTTCTCATGTATTCAATACCATATAGACTAGTGGTTAGGTTCTCAGGCCCTTAAGTTACACTGCATGTGTTTAAATTTAAGTGCAGCCATTTATTAAACTGTGGGACATTAGGGGATTGATGAATCTCTAAATTCACTGTGATCATCTGTGAAATGGTGGCAACAATAGTACTGCCTTTGGTGCTATTGTGAGGAGGATATGAAATAATGCATGTAAATGCCTTAATCTGATGTCTAATACATAGTGAGCTCTCAATAATTATAAGCTATTTTTATTAGTGGATGCCAGTAGTGATGCTGTAAACACTTTCAATAAGTACATGTATTTCTTTCTTAAATAGAGAAGTGCCCTTGGGGCTGCCCTGGATTTCTTTTTTTTTAGATTACCTCGATGTATAGATTTCTTACAGATTGGAATCACAGTGTAAATAACATTTGTAGTTCTGAAAACATGTTTTCAATCTATTCCCTTAGAAGACTCTTGTGTGATTCATACTAGTAAAACATACCTTCAAGGGCTTCTTCTTTTTCATGCAAATGGAGCATACACTATATAAACAAATGAGTAATCTTCTTTGCTAAAATTTAATTTGATAATTATGTTGTATTGTTGTTCTTCAAATTCTTTCTTCCCCTCAGGTGAGGACATTCACTATCTGGAAGAGGGAGTCCTTTAATACACTATTTTGACAGCATAATGTGTTCAGATGATTGTCAGTATCATGATGCTTCAGATCAGTTTAGGGGGCCACTATTCTGAGCAAAAGAGTAGCTGGCCTACATTCTCCCACACACCTTATTAAAACAGTCTGCATTTCCACTTGTGAAAGTTTGTTGAGAGACTATGTAGCATACCTGTTTCTAAAGTGAACAGTAATAAAGGGAAACACTGCCTATCTATACTCTTGGTTTCACTGGTTACTAAAATCATCTCATATTGGTTCTGCATTTTACTTTTAGGAAATGGGCAAAATGCTAATATATTTGTTTCAAATAGACCAAGTCCATGTAGTTTTTAACTTGGATTCCCCAGCACAAACTCACTTCCTAAGAATAAATGCGTGTTCAGTGTGTCCTGTAGCTTGGAAAGGGCCCCAAGCCTGGCACCAGGGGAAGCCAGCATTGCTCCAAAGCACTGCCAGTCACAGGAGCCTCCAGGTCGAACACGGGCAGCTCCCCATGCAGATCACTTTGTATCTCCTGCCAGCTGCCCCTGGCTAGGAACAGCTGCTGAACTGAGCCTGCACCAGAGACCCTCCCAAGAGGCCCCCAGAACCAACACTGCCTGTGCCCTGTTTCAACCACAGCAGAGCACCATCCAGAACTTCTCAAACAACACACCCAAAGGGTGGGATTGGCAGGCACCACTAAAACCTATCCTGTTCTGTGTAGTCCACCCACACACAATAGCACATCACCTGTAGTCAGGGCCAGCCTCCACAGCCAGTCAGCCTGAGGGTCAGTCCTGTCCACTGACGCGCCAACAGCAATCAAGGCTCAGCTACAATAGGAAGGCACAGGAACCCCACACAGGTGACACGCCTGAGGGGCCCAGCTCAGGTGACCAGGGACAATGTGCCATTGGGCTGCACAGGATACCTACCACATAATGCTGCCCTCCCAAGATGGGGGAACTATAGGAGATCTGCCTGCAGAGAAGAAACACAGGCAGGCAGCCACAATGAGGAGACAGAGAAGAAGCAAATAAAGGGATGAAACACAACTCCAGAAAGAGAACTAATCAAAATCGAGGCAAGCCATCTACAGATACAGAGCTCAAAACACTGCATATAAAGCTGCTCCATGAATTCAGGGGAAGAACAGATGAACTCAGTGAGAAATGACAGAGATAGAAACCATGAAAAATAACCAGTCAGAAACGACTGAAAGGAACAGTGCTTTAGATAGAATCAACAGAAGTTTAGATGAAGCAGAGAATCGAATCAGCAATTTGGAAGACAAACAATTAGAAAACATCCAATCAGAATAGCAATAAGAAAAAAGTAAATGAGGATAGGTTAAGAGACCTGTGGGAAAACATCAAGGGTGACAACATTCACTTCACAATGGAACCAGAAGGGGAAGAGAGACAGCAAGGTACTTGAAAACCTGTTTGAAGGAATAGAGAGAGAAAACTCCCATAACCTGGTGAAACAAATAGACATGTAAGTCCAGGAATGCAAAGAGCCCCAGTCAAATGAGCCCAAGGAGGGTGACACAAAGACACAGCCTTATTAAAATCCCAAATGTTAAAGACAAAGAGACATGCTTAGAAGCAACAAGGGAAAAGCAGTTAGTTACCCTCAAGGGGGCTCCCATAGACTATCAGCTGTTTTCTCAACAGAAACGTTGCAGGCCAGAAGGGATGGGCACACAATTTTCAAAATGATGAAAAGGAAGAACTTACAACTAAAGTTACTCTACCCGGCAAGGCTATCATTTAGATCAAAGAAGAGTTAAAGAGCTTCCTAGACAAGAAAAAGCTAAAGAAGTTAATCACCACCAACCAGCACTACAAGAAATGTTGAAGGGACTACCTCAAATAGAAGAAGAAAAAATGTAAAAATATGAATAGTAAAATGGCAGGGACTACATCCCTACCCATAACTACTTTAAGTGCAAATGGTTTAATGCTCCAATCAAAGACATAAGGCGGCTGAAATGGATAAAAACCCAAGAGTCATATATATGCTACCTACAAGAACCCCACTTTATATCAAAATACACACAGAGGGAAAGTAAAGGCATACAAAAAAGGTATTTCATGGATATGAACAGGAAAAACAAAAACTGCAGTAGCTGAGCTTATGTCATACAGGATAGACTTTCAAACAAAGGCTACGCTAAAAGGTACCAAAAGATATCACATAAGATAAAGGGATCCATCCCACAACAGGATATAACCCCTGTAGGCATTTATGCACCCAGTGTAGAAGCATCTAAATATATAACAAACACATTGACGGACATAAAAGTGGACATCAAAAGTAGTATAGTAATAGGAGGGGATGTCAATACCCTGTTGACATCAAGGAAAAGATCATTTGGATAAATAATCAACAAGGAGATACTGGGTTGGCTGAAAAATCCACTGAGTTTTTCCCATAAAATAAAAGACACATTTTTTCATTTTCACTAATAACTTTCTTGATTTGGATATTTTAAGTATGTTGGCTATATATGCTGCTACTAGCTTCTAGTGACTAGAGGCCAGGGGTCCTGCCAAACATCTTCCAATGCATAAGACAGCCCTGTAGGAAAGAATTATTTGGCCAAGGTACCAATAGTACCAAGAAATGTCACAAACCACTTTTGACACATTTGATCAGTCACAGCACCTTGTCCATACACTGCAAAGATGTTCTTTTCACGTTTCGGTCGCATTTTACCTTTCTTGAAATAATAAACCATAATATGCCGAAAAATGTTGCATAGCTTCTTCCACCTTCAGTAGTAAAACGGCTGCACAAAAGTTCACCAGTTTTGCTTCTTTTTAATGCATGCTGTTGTGACAATTGTCACAATACAATCTAACGAAATTGTTTCAAATGAATTCCAAGATAACTAAGCACTACTAGAGCCATTGTATAGATAAAAACTAAACGAACTTTCTGGCCAGCCCAATAATTGTCTTTAAGGGTACATTAGAGCAGATTGACGTCATTGATATCATTAGGACATCACACCCAAAAGCAGCAGAATATGCATCCTTTTTTGAGTGTACGTGGAACATATTTACAGGATAGAACACATGTTAAGACACGAAACAAGTCTCCATAAATTTAAGAACATTAAAACCCTAACAAGCATCCTCTCTGATCACAATAGTATAAAAATAGAAATCCATTAGAAGGAGAAAACTAAAAACTACGCAAACACATGGAGGCTAAATAACATGTTAGTAAACAATGAAGGGCTATCCTGGCTGGTGTAGCTCAGTGGATTGAGCGCGGGCTGCGAACCAAAGTGTCCCAGGTTCGATTCCCAGTCAGGACACATGCCTGGGTTGCAGGCCACAGCCCCCCAGCAACCGCACACTGATGCTTCTCTCTCTCTCTCTTTCTCCCTCCCTTCCCTCTCTAAAAAATAAATAAATATACTCTTTGAAAAAACAACAACAATGAAGGGCTTAATGAACAGATTAAGGAAGAAACCAAAAGACCCCTTGAGATAAATGGTAATGAAAACACAATGACCCCAAATCTATGGAACACAAGCAAAGCAGTTCTGGGAGGGAAAACATAGCAACACAGGCCTACCTCAAGATGAAAGACAAACCTTAAGCAATCTAAATTTACACCTAAAGGAAATAAGAATAGAATGAGAAACAAAGCTCAAAGTGACTAGAAGAAATGAAATAACAAATATCAGAGCAAAAATACATGAAATAGAGCCTAAAACTACAATAGAAATGATCAACGAAATCAAGCACCGGTTCTTTGAGTAGATACACAAATTTGACAGACCTTTAACCAGATTCATCAAGAAAAAAAAGAGGATCCTAATAAATAAAATCAGAAATGAAAGGGGAGAAATGACACCTGACAGCACAGAATGCAAAGGAATATAAGAGAATACTGTGAACAATTTGTATGCTGACAAATTGAACACCCTGGAAGAAATAAATTCCTACAAATATACAATTTTCAAGACTGAATCAAGCAGAAACAGTAAACCTAAAGTGGGCAATAAATACTAACAAAATCAAGTCAGTTATTAAAAAACTCCCCACAGGCAAAAGTCCTGGACCAGATGGCTTCACAAATGAATTTTACCAAATATTCAAAACATTACCATGTATCCTTCTTGTACAATTCCAAAGACTGAATAGGAGGAAAGGCTCCCAAGCTCAATCTATGAGGCTACCATTACTCTGATTCCAAAACCAGATAGACACTACCAAGAAAGAAAATTACAGTCCAATATCACTGATGAAAATATATGCAAAACTGCTGAAAAAATATTAGCAAACAGAATTTAGCAATACATTAAAAAGATCACACACCACAATCAGGTGGTATTTGTTTCCAGAAAGGTGAGGTTAGTTTAATAGTAACGTGACACCACAGAAACAGAAGAAAGGATTCTATGGGTTTTTAAAAAAAATGGGCAAAGGACCTGAATAGACACTTCTCCAAAGAAGAAAATCGGATGGCCAATAGACATATGAAAAGCTGCTCAATGCCACTAGTCATCAGAGAAATGCAGATTAAAACTGGAATGAAATATCACCTCACAATGATCAGGGTGGCCATCATAAATAAGTCAACAAACAAGTCTGGCGAGGATGTGGAGAAAAGCGGGCCCTAGGGCACTGTTGCTGAGAATGCATACTGATGCAGCCACTGTGGAAAGCAGTATAGAGGTAGCACAAAAAAATTGAAAATGGAGCTGCTTTATGGCCCAACAATGCCACTTCTGGGAACTTATATGAAGAAACTAGAGACACCAATTGGAATGAACATAAGCACCCCTATATTCATTGCAGCATTACCATCGCCAGGTTAGAGAAGCAGCCCAGGTGTCCATCAGGAGATGAGTGGATAGAACAACTATGGGACCTTTACACAATGGAATACTACTTGACCACAAATAAGAAGAAAATTTTACACTTTGGGACAGCATGAAGGGGGCGGGAGAACATTATACCAAGTGAAACAAGCCAGTCCCAGAAAGACAAATATGATTTCACTCATATGTGGACTCTAATGAATACACTGAACTAACAAGCAAAATAGCAGCAGACTCATAGAGAGAGAGCAGGCTAACAGCTCTGGGAGGTAGTTAGGAGTGGAGGGATTGAGCAAAAAGGGAAAAGACTCGTGGATGCAGAGAACACTGTGGTGATTGCAGGGGGGCAGGGGGGTAAAAAAGGGGATAAAAGGTAATGGGAAAATACACTAAAACGTCTGAATGGCTATTAATAAAATTACAAACCACAAGTGTTGGCAAGGGTATCAATAGAAGGGAACCCTCCTCATGCATTGTTGGTGAAATTTCAATTGGTGCTTGCCCTGGAGAACAGTATGGAGGTCCTCAAAAAATTAAAAGATACAACTACCATATGACCCATCAATCCCATTTATGGGCATTTACCCCAAGAAATCCAAGACATTAATTCAAAAACACTTATGCACTCCTACGTTTATTGCAACATTATTTACAAAAGCCAAGAGATGGCTTTTGTAAAGAAGAGGTACATTCACACTGTGGAATATTACTCAGCCATAGTAAAGAGTGAAATCTCACCGTGGAAACAAAATGGATGCACCTAGAGGATGTTATGCTAAGTGAGCCTCGTGAAACAGAGAAAGGCCAATACCATATGATTTCATTTGTATGTGGAATCTAAAAAACAAGATTCACGAACAAACAAAACAAAAACAAACTCATGGGGGTCAAACTAATTGTCAGATGGGTTGGAGTTTGGGAGGCTGGGTGGAAAAGGTGAAGGAGTTAAGAAGTACAAATTGGTAATCACAAAATAGTGGTGGGGATGAAAAGCAAGCCACAGGGAATATAGTCCATGTTATTGGAATAATTATGTGTGGTGGCACATGGGTATTAGACTTCATAAATTATATAAATGTCCAACTACTATGTTGTATACCTGAAACTAATGTAATATTGAATTTCAAGTGTAATGGAAAACATTTCTGTTGTTTACAAAAAGAATAATTTCTTGTTGAATAGAATTAGGCAGCCAAAGGATAGACAAATAAAAGTCATGGTTAATAAGATGGATCAGACTCAGGTACAAGTTCTTGTTGAGAAGTTTGTCTTAGTTATTTTGTGATTTCCTAGCAAAATATAGACTATTTTGCAGATTGAGCAAATAATAGTGTTGTGTTATATTGATATTTGCCTAGGACCAAAATAGGCATTTTATCCAATTTGTTGGAGGTGTCATGAGAATTGAGACCTGAGAGTAGTTGTGGGAACATTTTTTAAAATTAAAAAAATCTGCAAGAGTTCACCTTTAGATAGTGCCCCACACCAACTACTCTTTGGGATCAGTGCAGTTGCAATGTAAGGAATTGCATCATGTATTTTAGGTCTGGAGAGAAACCTGACAGGCCCTCTATCGAACTCAAAGAGAAATGTATTGCAATCAGGTACTCACCCAAAACCGAATAATCGTATAGGCCTTAATATTGATGATCTCCATTGGAGGAAAAAATGAAGTGTTACATGCTGAATAGGAAGTACATTGTTTATTGTGTATTTATTTATTATGATCTAGTTGATTCTTTCATTGAAGCACTTATCAAATTATATTTTCTTATAGCCTTTAAACTTATTTTAATTTTTCAACTATAGTTGATATATAGTAAATTATATATTTACTAAAAATCCTGGACTTTATTAATAAAATGCTTTATAGCATATATGCCTTGTTCTGTTTTCTCGCAGTTAAGTGTCTGCATCACTCCAAATGAAGTGCTAAGAAAAAAGAAAATTCAGAGCAGTATGTATAATAATTTAATTTGTGAAGGGGAAAATATAAATATGTATACTATATATTTATATATTCTGGAATTTTATTCAAGAAGCTGCTGTGTGAAGCTCAGCTATCAGAGGATGTCCCACTGTACTGCTGAAAGCTTTCATCATGAATATGTACTATTAAATTACTTTAATTTTTTAAAAATGTCTGAGTTTTGAGGAACTTCTGCATTTTATTTCCCCAAAAACACAGGCACAAATTGCTTTCGACCCAAAGGAGTGTAACTGACCAAAGTTCAGCATTCTAGTCAGGAAAATGAAAATGAGGAATTCTGCTGTTGGTGAGATTAAGACATAGGGAGAGAGGCAGGTGAGAAATGTAAACTACTTAGCCTTTCTCCCTTTGATTTAAGTACTGAAGAAATATCATTGTGATCATTCCCAGAAAGCCATTCAGTTACAAACAGAAATTAGAATATGATGGAAAAAGACCATGTGAGGAGTCACCCATTAGGGAACAAAATGGGTATGTGTGATAGCTACCCACTGTCATGGTGAGGGCCCTGCATTACATTTACTGTCCCAAAATGAACTGTGCTGGAACCTTCACAGCGAACTTTCCTATTTCTCATAAAGCATTCTTAATGAAAATGACTGAGGTGTAGCTACAGGGATGGGCTTGTGGAACAAACACAGGATGAGATCTTTTAACGTTGTTTCCAAGGCTACCTTTTTGCAATAGTGTTCTATGAGATTTGGTAGCAAAAGGATCCCATGATTAGAATGTTTTGGGAATGGTGAATATTTTGTCCCCGTGTTATAAATTTGCAATGTATTCTTTTGCCATCAAAGACGTAAGATTCCTAAACAATAACGGAAAGGCTAAACCAGAAATCCCGCTAATTTGACTGATACAAACAAGTGTGTGTGCATGTGTGTGTATGAATTCCTTTTTTTACTGAACACCTGCCAGTATTTTGTGGCACTGGCTGATACTGAACACAGTCTTGGAAAGGCTGGTCTAAAAGTTCAAGACCTGCAAATTAACGTGAAAACACTTTCAGGCCAGAAGGGAGGCCTGTGGTAGCAGCCTTCCTTAGTCTCCATTTCCATGCAGGCAATTATTTGTTTTTATCCCTCATACTCTTTCATCTTTATTTTCCTTACAGAGGAATCTGTACAAGGGACAGAGAGAAAAATGTCATTTACTCCTCTAGAGTAGGTATTTACTGTAAATAGTTATGGCCTAGCCTGGTAAAGTTGTGGTGATAATAAGAAGACATACTAGCTTAGGCTCTCTTGGGAGCAAGTAAGACTTACTAAATTAGAAGTGGATACGTGAAACCTAAAGGCAGATGTACAGCCAGGCTCAGGAAAGGTCTGGAATGCAGCCACATCATATCTGATTATGCTGTCACTGAACTGGTTTTGAACAAAGGGTGTCTCCCTAAGCAAACATTTTCAGAATCTAGTCTGGAGATTCAAAATGAACTGCGGTGCTGAAAATATATATGCGTTTTTTATACATGAAAAAAAATATATATATAAAACAAATGAAAGAAAACATGCAGAAGTATACGTATCGGTTTTCTCACTGCAGTGCGCAAGCCCAGCATTGGTGACTATGGAAGTCACTCCTCTGACTCTGGGGAAGCCAGCCTGAGGCTCACTTGCAATTGTCACTTTTGTCCAGTGGTAGCTTCTCAGGGATACTCCACCCTTAGGACTTCCAAGAACCCCATCTGGCTACACAGACTTAACGATTAGTTTTTGCATGATTTAATGAACATAAACATTTCATGTAAAGCTGATTATGCCTTTATTTTAGCCCCTGCCCAACACCATTCTTCACGACTTCCTTACAGGCAACCAGTATCATGATTTTCCTACTGTTTTTATTATGCTTTTACCATACACGGGCAACCTACTTAACCAGGGCCCTACCTGACCTCACCCTCACGTACCTACATTGTTTATAAGGGGAGATTGACTCTGCCTCTCCCAGGGTCCCATGCAGTACTTTCTCCCTCCATCCAAGGTCCCACAGAATGCTTCTCCCTCCATCCAGGGCCCAGGGCATACCCCCTAACTGCATAGTAAAGAGTGCAGGGGATACCTCATCCCTCCATCCAGGGTCCCACAGAAACCTCTACCCTCTGTCCAGAGCCCCAGGGGATGCCTCCTCACTCCATCCAGAGTGCCAGGGAATACCTTCTCCCTCCATCCATCCAGGGTCTCAAGGAATGCCCCTCCCTCCATCCAGAGTCCAGGAATTACCTCCTTCCTCCATCCAGGGTAGCAGGCAATACCTCATCACTCCACTCTGGGTCCCAGGGAATAAGTCCATTCTTCATTCAGGGCCCAGGGAATACCCCCCACCCTCCATCCAGGATGCATGGAATACCTCCTTCCATCCAGGGTCCCACCATATCCCCTTCCTCCATCCATGGAGATCCCAAGCTGCACACGATGGGGCATGGGTGAGTGAAGAGAATCTCGCACACTTATTTTGAAACTAAAAGAGTGACAGTTTTGCACACACAAACCGATGAAACACCTTTAATTATTTAGCGACCAATAACTTCAGCAAGTAAGGATAACACTCGAACATGAAAACTTAACTGGACGTTTCTTAGGGCAGGCAATATGGCAATAGGCATGCTCTGCATGGTGACCAGGGCAGGTCACCCCATGGCTATTCGGCAGACAGTCACGGCTCAGTTCTCGCTGTCGCCCAGAGTGAGCTTGTCAGAGAGGGACTCTGCCAGGCCATCGTCCTGAGCCTCCAGCTTGCGCAGGTTGGCGATATGATCCCTCAACATTTGCATGAACATCACTTGTTCAAACAGGTAGCCGCCCTCCAGGAAGTTGCAGACGTGGCCGTGCTTCTCCTTGGCCACCTGGTGCAGACCCAGCAGGCTCTGCTGCACTCTCTTCGCCAGCTGCAAGGCGCACTCCAGGACCCTCAGGCCATTCTCCCAGTTCTCTTCCTCAGGCATGGGGATGTTCCACAGGCGGGGGTTGCCGCCACGCTGGTTCTGCAGCCCCAACAGATAGTCCACGTGCTCCATCTCCTTCTTGGCCTGCCGAAGGAAGAACAGGCTGAAGTGTTTCAAGGCCACATCTCCAAGGTCGAAGTAGGAGGCCATGGACTTGTACACGTAGGAGGCGTGCACCTCCAAGTTGACCTGGTTGTTGATGGCGGCCTCGCACTCTGGGTGGCAGTTTTGGTGCACATGGCAGGGCGCGAATGCAGTGGCCATGTCTGGTAGCACAGGTGCGCGGTGGGGACACCAAAGCGGAGAATTGGTGGAAGCGGGAGCTGGAGATGCGGAGTAGCCTCTGAGCGTCCCGGGTGAGTCAGCGGCAGTGCAAAGGGGTGGTGCTCCTGCGGTCTGCAGCAGGCGACTGGTGGTTGGCTCTGAGATAGAACAGGAAAAGGGAGGGTGGGACCTGAAGACAGAAAGTGTTACCAAGACTCGCGAGTTTTCCGGAGAGGGCGCAAGGAGGATCCCTGGGGATGGGTGGGGAGCAAAAGGTATGCGGGGGGGTTCGGGGTGGGTGGCGGGTTCCAACTGGGCAGTGCACCAGCAGGAGTGTTCCAGGTTCCATCACAGCCTGCGTGAGGTGTGGAGAATCTGTTCTGACCTCTTAACATTTAATGTTTTCAATTTTGCAAGAATATTTCTGTCTTGCAAGGACTTTGTCCTCTGTTTCCTTTACAGAAGGCATTTTTATTTTATAATTCCTTTTATTTCCCTTAAGGTTCTGAGAATATGAATTTGAATATTTGGTAAAATTCTCTTCTGTTTTCTGTGTTATATCGGGGTTCGCCCTGCCCAGAAACAGTTCTGTGTATTCCTTGCCTGCTTTTCTTTTATCTTCCTCATACTTTTGGGAAACCTGTGTTCCTTTATAGTTAGGAATAAAGGACTTATTTCATCAACCGAGGTAATGAGCAGGCGTCTGGTCTGGAGTTGTGACGTGCATTTCCCTACAGGGCGTCTGCTGCAATGGAAGCCTGGAGTGTGCTGAGTTACTCAGGGGGTGTTCCTTTGAGCATACATGGTATGGCTTATGGGTAGGACAGGGACACACCTTTTGGCAGAAATAAATATGATATTTCTGACATTGGGAGACTAGTACTTTTTTCTTCTAGGTAGATGTGCCCTATTGTGTCCCTTTTCTGCATGTGTGCATTGTGTTAAGCTCCCTCACTGTCTTAGGAGTGTACTTTGGGGAGATTAAAGGTGTCAGATGCCACAGTTGTATAAAATTCACCTGTGAAGCCATACATTCCAGGGCTTTTCTTTTTGAGGAGGTTTTTTTGTTTATGTTTTTTTTTCTCTCTTCTTTTTAAGATTTTATTTATTTATTCTTAGAGAGGGAAGGGAGGGAGAAAGAGAGAGAGAGAAACATCAATGTGCGGTTGCTGGGGGTCATGGCCTGCAACTCAGGCATGTGTTCTGACTGGGGAATCAAACCTGTGATACTGGGTCGCAGCCACGCTCAATCCACTGAGCTATGCCAGCCAGGGCTGGTTTTTTTTTTTTCCTTAATGACTGCTTTGGTTTCCTTAGTTGTAAACGATTTGTTCAAATCTCCAGTTTTTTCTTGATTCAGCTTTAGAAGATTGTATATTTCTCAGAATTTATTCATTTCTTCCAGATTGTCTAATTTGGTGGCATATACTTGTTCATGATAGTTTCTTTTGCTGCTTACACACCTGAAAGATAGATATTATTGTATCTGTCTCATCGTACTAGTGGGTGGGTGATCCGTGCCCACTGTGGGTAAATAACACCTACTGTGCATGAATGAGTCAGCATGGCAGGACTGGCACCACTGTCTTTAGAAAGGCCTCCTCTGGAGGTTGGGCCTTCAGCCTGGTGTCTGGGAACTTTGATTTGGGCAGATTCCCAGCTTTCCTAAATGATGAGAATGCCATTGTGCCTAGAGTGGGTAAACAATATACTTTATGGTGAACACATGTTTCTTTTCTGTGTATGAGGTCTTAGTACGTGCTAAGACAAGGGTGCCTACACACCCAGCCCCCAATACACACCAGGAGCACTGGGTCTAGGAAGAGCTTCAGGGCCTCAAAGTTATCTACATGATGATTCCATTTGGACAACCAATGAGCATCTCAGATTTTACATAGTATGGCAATCCCTCCCCAGGACAAAAGTCCTCAAATTAATAAATAGTACTACCATCAACCCAGGTATTCAATTCTAATCACCAGTACCTAGATTATTTTCCTTGTCCCTCACTCTTCACCTCTGGCCCATAAGCTGAAGTTATCAGCTCATCCAGTCCCTGTGGAATTTGCGCACCTCTCTTCATTTTCTCAGTCACCACCAGAGTTCAACCCCCAGTGCCTTTCACCTGGATCAGCTAGAAGATCTCTTAACTGGCCTCCCAGCTTCAGCTCTCCCCCTCCCTCTACATTCTTGAAAGCACTGAGTCACTGATAACGTGCAGGGGAATGTGTGCTACTTCATATTCAATACCAGGAATTTGACTTTCAGCCTTGACTTTCTACTTTTTCCTACTATGGAGATAATTTCGTGTTTGGGGTATCATATTGTCCCAATGGAAGAAAGAGGACAACCCAAGCAAAAAAGTATATGTGGATGTTTTGTAAGGATAATATTCACGACCAGGAAGGGGATCTTGGGAAGGCACTCCCATGTCCCTCAGAAAGGCAGCCTAAGGCTCAGCTATCATTGCAGTTGCTCAGTGAGAGCTTGTGGAACTGGTAGTCTACAGGGAAGAGATCTGTGTGGCGTGGGGAATGTAGCCCAGCCCCTGACTCAGAAAATCCAGTGGGGAGGGAGTCTACACAGGACACAGGCCCACGGATAGGTTCTCCTGTGGGGAATCAGGCCTACATTGTACCTAGGCTGCTATGAGTGTTGCTCTTGCTAAAGCTCCCTCACCCTGAATTTAGGTAGCAAAAGTTTACTTTACATCTTTAAAGTCATTTCCTAAAATCTATGCTAGAGTTCCCCTGTATGGAGTGTAGCCGGTTCAACCACTTTTCCCCTTGATCTGTCACATCCTTCTCTTTCAAGTAGTTAGCAACATTCTTTCCTTTGCTATCTGTAAAAAGCAATCAGCTACAGGAAACCTGTGCATAGTAAATGAGGACCATCCTGGATATAACGTACCCCCAAAAGCAATAGAATCCTGTCCAGGCAGGGGTCCGGGCCCTCTCTCTCAGTTAGGGAACAGCTATGACGTCTGTTTTTCTCCACAGGACATCTGTAGTCCGTGTGAAGGTAGGTGTCCCTCACAACCATAACACAGGGAACCTGTGGACCGGGGTTCGGATCAGTACTCTGCCAAGATCGCTTCTGGGGTCTTCATCTTGCTACATGTTTATTGTTAAGAAACATTAACAGTTGGGTACTATAATAAACTGAAAACCTTCAAATAAAATGTAAGAACCCTCTACTTCTTGCTCAGTCTCACTCCCTTCCTTGTTATTCCAGTGGCAAGCACAGGAATGATTTTAAGGCCAGGCTTTGTATTTTGACCATTGACATGCATCTGTTTCACCGGGGCATCAGACCAGACACCTGACCACCCCCGGCCGTATGCCACCTGGTTTCTAAGGAGCAGGTAAATTCTGCATTTTCCAGGGTCCCAAGGAAAGCCCTCTCACTCTATCCAGGGTCCAGGGCATAGCTGCTCTGTCCATTCAGGGCCCAGGAAATACAAATTTCTTCCAATCAGGTTCCTTGTAATGTTCCCTCCCTCCATCCAGGGTCCCAAAAAATAGCTCTACACTCTTCCAGGGTTCAATGAATACTCAGGCCCTCCACAGAGGGTCCTGAATATACTTCCTCCCCACATCCAGTGTCCAAGGAATTCCTTCTCCCTCATTCACTGAAACCTCCTACCTCCATCCAATATCCAGGGATTAACCATCCCTCCAACATTGGTTGCAAAAAATACACCCCTCTCTATCCAGGGCCTATGAAATAATTTCTCCTTTAATTCAAGGCCCAAGGAATATGACCTCCCTCCATCCAGTGTCCAGGTAATATTCTCTCATTCCATTCTGGGACCCACAGAATGCTCCTCCATCATCCAGTGTCCCACAGAAAAGCCCCAATCTCCTCCAGGATTCAGAGAATACCACCTCATTCCAACCAGCATCCAGTGATACCAATTCCTTGCATCCAGGGCCCTGGGAATACCTCCTCCCTCAGTGTAGGGCCAAGAAAATATGATGGGACTAAAGAATACTAGTCCATCCAGGGACTAGGGAATACTCCACCCAGCGGACGGTCTCATGGATTGCTCTTCCCTCCATTTAAGAGCGAGGGAATACCTCTCCCCTCCATTTAAGCCCACAGAATACCCTCTCTCTCCATCCAGGGCCCAGGGAATACCTCCTACCTCCACCCAGAGCTCAGAGAATACCTTCTTCCTGAATCCACGGTCCAGGGTATACCACCCCCCTCTGTCCAGCGTACAGGTCAAACCTTCTCACTCCATCCAGTATCCCTGACAAGACCCTCCATATATCCATGGTCCAGGTAATGCCCCCTCCCTCCACCCAGGGTCCACAAAATACCTCCTTCCTCCATTCAGGGCCCAGGAAATACTCTCTCAGTCCATCCAGGGTCCCAGGATACACCCTGGCTCCAGCCATTATCCATCGGAATACCCCACCTTCCTCCAGGGATCAAGGAATACCTCCTCCCTCTATCCAGGGCCCAGGGAATATACCTCATTCCAACCAGGGTCCCAGGAATAGCCCTACCATGATCTAGGGTCTACAAAACAACTCCTCCCTCAATACAGGGCCCAGGAAATACTCTCTCCTTCAATCAGGGTAGCAGAATACCCCAGCTCCACTAGGGTTCCACAGAATATCCCCACCCTCCTCCAGGGGTCAGTGAATACCCACTCCTTCCATCCAAGTTCCTTGGAATAACTCCTCTCCTCATGCATCGTCCCAGTGATACACCTCCCTTCATCCCCCGTCCCACAGAACACCTGTTCCCTACAACCAGGGTCCCAAAGCATACATGCTCCCTGTATCCATGGTCCCAGGGAATATGCCCTCCCATCCACAGATTCCTGATCTACAAGTGATGGGGTGTGTTTGGAAAGAGATTCCTACACACCTGTTTCATTACTTAGAAGGTTTGGGTTTCAAACACATGAATCAATGAAACACCTTTATTTATTTAGAAATCAATAACTTTATTGGAAGAAATGGTAAAACAGGAACATAAAAAACTTAAGTGAACGTTTTGAAGGGCAATATGGCAATAGGCATGCTCAGCATGGCAACCAAGTCACCCCATGGCTATCGGGAAGGCAGTCCAGGCTCAGTTCTTCTCGCTGTCTCCCAGGGTGAACTTGTCAAAGAGGTCCTCTGCCAGGCCGGATTTCGGAGCGCCCATCTTGCGCAGGTTGACAACATGGTCCTCCAGCTCTTTGATGAACATCACCTGTTGGGGCAGGTAGTGGCTCTCCAGGAAATTGCACAGGTGGCCGTCCTCCTTCTCGGTGGCCAGCTGGTGCAGACTCAGCAGGCTCTGGTTCACTTTCTTCGCCAGGTGTAAGGCACACTGCATGGCCCTCAGGCCACTGTCCCATTCGTCCCAGGGAGGACTGCTGTTGTGCTGCAGGAAGATTTGGCTCCCGCGCTGGTTCTGCAGCCTCATCAGCCTCTCGGCATGCTCCTTCTCCTTGCTTGACCTCTGCAGGAAGAACTGGCTGAAGTGCTTCAGGGCCACGTCTTCACGGTCAAAGTAGAAGGCCATGGACGAGTACATGTAGGAGGCGTGGAAGTGTACGTTGATGTGGGCGTTGACAGAGGCCTCACACTCAGGATGGTAGTTCTGACGCACAAACGAGGGCTGGGACAGCATCTCCAGGTCTTCAGGTGCAGGCGCGGGGCAGTGAGACTCAGGCAGTGCGTAGCCGAGGCTTCTGGGTGGGCAGTGGCAGGCATGACTGTGGAGGCTAGAGGGACTTGGAGTGATTCCATATTGGGGGAAGTTGTGGGCCAGCGTCTCAGTGACTCGGGCACCTCTCCATCTTTCACTCTTGGAATTTGTTCTTCACTCACTTTACTCTCTCTCCTGTCTCAATCTTTCATGGCAGTCCTGAAGACACTTTTCCTTCTGCCCTGTCTGCACCCCAATGTGGAGTGCGGGTGACCTCATCGCTGACCCCCTAGAGGCCTTCACCCCTTTCACCTGGCTTGCCAGTCTCTGTCCCCTTAGGGAAGCTCAGACTTCAGTTCCCTCTGGCAAGAAACAGAAGGTTTAGTTAAATCCTGAAAGCAAGCAATTAACCCTGTGGGTGTATTCATCACCTCCAACCTCATTTGTAGTTTCCCTGCCACTCAATAAGTGTTTTTCCTGGAGCTTTCACTTGATTCTAAGGAATGAGCCAAAGTAGTTGAGAATACCACTGATCTCAAAATTTCTTGAATTTGTTTCATAAATACTTATTATCTAAAAAGGCCCAGGCACTAGTCTAAGTTTTGGGCAAATACTAGTAACAAAAAGTGACTTCTGTTCCCATGGATTTGTATTCTAGTGCAGAAGCAGATCAAAACACAAACAGACAGAAAACTGCCATCTTTGTCCCTTTTGTGTCCCAAGGAAATACATCCTAGATATTATACATACATGGAAATTAAATGGGGGAAAATATGTTCTTAAAATTCAAGGGTATTATAGTGGAAGACATAATATCAACCTAGGTATTTATAATTCATTTATTTATGATTAATTCAACCACCAAACATATACTCCAAATTAGTGTTGGACACTGAGATTCTGGAGATACACAGAACAATCAAACCTGAGTCTGGTCTCAAGAACCAGCATAGAGTAATAGAATATTATAAGTGCTCTCACATGGTGTGATCATTGTGAATACAATTCTTCTTTCGCTTAAAGTTGTATTCCTGTTGCTTTGATTACTGTACCTTTTTTGAGTTGTCTATATCTCTTTGGAAGCTTATGCTATTTCATTTTTCTTTAATATCTTATTGTTGTCCTATTACAGTTGTCCCAATTTTTCCCCTTTGCTTTTCTCCACATAGTTAACCCTCATTCAGTGTTTATGAGGAAAACAAAGGATCAAATATCACAATGTAAACTTATCTAATCAGTTTTAGAGGTATTCAATTTGTTGATTATGTAAAAATGGAATAATAACCATGTCTATGTGATGTGTTGTTTGTAGTGATAGAATCATGCATTAGACATAGAAAAGAACTACAGGATCAAGTTTCTGGCAGGGACCACCTCCCCATGACAACCTGCCTGTCTCTAAGGATCTACTTCATCCCTCTGCAGAAGAGGAGAAGAGGAAACACAAGAAGAAGCCCCTGGTGTAGATCCCCAATTCCTCCTTCATGGGTGGGAAATGCCCAAGATGCTAGAAGATCACCAATGGCTTTAGCCATGCACAAATGGTAGTTTTGTGTGTTGTCTGCCCCATTGTCCTCTGTCAGCCTACAGGAGGAAAAGCAAGGCTTGCAGAAGGATTCTCTTTCAGAAGCAAGTAGCACGAAAAGCAGCCTGAATCAGGAGGAGTGGGGGGCCATCCCAGTAAACACATTTTGGGTAGCAAAAAAGAACTACATGATCAGTTTCTCAATGATGTGAAATTTTTTTAATAAATTTCATTCATCCATTTTTAGGGAGGGGGAGAGAGAGAGAGAGAGAGAGAGAGAGAGAGAGAGAGAGAGAGAGAGAAACATCAATGTGTGAATGTGTGGGGGTTATGGCCTGCAACCCAGGAATGTACCCTGGCTGGGAATCGAACCTGGGACACTTTGGTTCCCAGCCCGATCTCAATCCACTGAGCTATGCCAGCCAGGGCTGATGTGAAATTTTAATCTATATTTCCTTACATCAGTGTTTAGTCTTAATTATAATTGTAGACTGCTGAATTTCTTTGGGAGGTTTCATTGTAGACCTCACTATGAGAATCTGTTTAAATAGAAGAAACCTTGATATTGTAGAATGTTTCTTATTGTGTTCCAGTATTATGTAATAATTCATCCTTATAAATTTACTCTACCTAAGGTTGAAAAACTATTTTTTCTAAGGAAAATCAATAAATAAGCATGGGCTGGGAACCTCAGAATTCCATGAAGGAAATATACATGTGTTAAAGAAAAGTATCCCCTCCAGTTTTTCTTTAATGAGCAATATAAGAGTAAATATAAACACATAAAGAGAAACTATAACACAAGATCATATTTTTAAACAATATATGAATATAAGACTATAAGATAAGGTTTCCTTGAAAGGTTTGTGGTCAGTGTCTATAGTGTTTTAGTATTAGTCAGAGTTCTCCAGAGAAACAGAACTGATAGAATACTATCTATCTGTCTGTCTGTCTATAAACTAAAGAACTGGATCATGTGGTTATGAAGGCTCAAAATTCCCCAAATCTGCATTTGGCAAGCTTCAGACCAAGGAAAGCTGCTGTTGCAGGTCCAGTCCAAAGGCCAATAGGTTCAAGAGCCAAGAAGTGAAGTTGAAGGCAGGGGAAAGAAACAGTGTTCCCCCACTCAAAGGCAGTTGAGAATGAGGAGTTCCTTCTTTCTCAGAGTTGGCTCAGCATTTTTGTTCTCTTCAGGCCTTCAACTGATTAGATGAGGCCCACCCACAGTAGGGAAGGCCAGCTGCTTTACTCAGTGGACTGTTTCAAATATCCATCTCATGGAAAAACACCCTGACAGGCACACACAGAATAATGTTTGATTAAATACCGGTGTATACCATGGTCCAGTCAGGTTGATATATAAAATTATCCATCACAGTATTGTTTATAATAAATGTAGAGGCAACAAATAAAAATTCTAGTGCCATAATTGGCAAAAGCTGTTTTGACTTTCAGTTCCCTTCATCCTTTAAAAATCTACAAAACTAATAGTTACACCACTGATATTAGACAATAAGTTTTGACTCACTGTCAGTGATGAGCCTTCATTCATTCATTAATTCACTATATTTCTATTGAGTACATATTATATGCCAGGTATTTTTATAGGTCCTAATATAAAAACCTGTCCCACAAACTCCTCACATATGCCTTTTTGCAGCTAAGTGTTATTCAATACTCTAGATAATCTTTTCTTTAAAAATTAACATGAGCAGTAGGCTTGATGATATATTTACAAGGAAGCAGATCATAAGTAGCAGCAGTTGGTGACTTACTCTGTGTGTGTTTGCATATGTATAAAACTCATTTAATAAAGCAGCAATGAAAACTGAGAGCAATCCAAAATCAGTATTATATTATCCATCCTTAATATCATCTGTTCCTGGACTGTTGTTACTCTATTATCTCATTGTTACAGATACTCTCTCAGTTAATTTTTTACCATCACACAGCCATATTTTACAGATAAAGATGCTGTGAATTTGAGAGCCAGTAACATGCTCCAGCAAGCACACATCTTGTAATTAGCAGCCAGTGACACTGTGATCTGGATTCCTCTTTGGGTAATTTGGAATGTTTGGCTGCACCATGAGCTCCTTCAGGGCAAAAACTGTTTAACTGCTGTGATACTAAATTTCACATAGTAGGGGCTCAGAAACACTAGTTAAAATGTTGAAGTCCTCATTAGAAGCTTTATTTCATTATTTCTCATCATGTCTCATTATTTCCCCAAATTAAAACTATGAGTGGGAGTGGGTTTTTGGATGTGTTTAAACTGGGTTTCCTTTAGAAGGAAAAAAATCAAAGACACCCAATGGTTACAAATTATTCTTATAATTTTACTTTAATATGCACAAATATGAAACTAGGTATAAAAAATCTCTATGCTTAAAGGTACGCTTTTTTGGCTGTAAAACTAACAATTTATAAAGATATGCAAATAAAACTACAACATTGAAATTAAGAAGATTCAGTGAAACTTCAGATTATGCTTTTTGTCTTAAACATAATCACTTCTGACTGAGAATACACTTGCTGCCTCTTCTCTGTATGCTGGGATGCAAGTTCTCTCTCGAGTGCCATGCCCTCATTCCCTGATATGTGTGGGCCATCTCAGGTCTGGACCACTCTTCTTTCTGGAACAGTTGGCACACTTTAGCTCTCTGGGTAATTCATAAAGTAAATTTTCTTTCAGGTAGTGGAAGGTATTACTTAAATACTGCCTGTCATTTTTTATTACTTGTGAAAAGGAAGTGATACTTTACTCTGATGTAGTTATTCTGGTTTCCTGAAGTACAATTAAAGGTCTCATTAATTTTAGTAACTGAAGGTGCTGAAGTTTTGTTCTATTAAAAATATTATATAAATTATGTAAATTAGCCTACAGATTCGGAATGTCTTGAAGCTGTAGATAATTTGTTTCACTAAAATTGAGTGTAAGTATTTCCAAACAAGTTAGGCAAAAAGTATAATCCTTATAAAATTTTCTATGCCTCATAGTCATATTGACCTTGGGTGCTAATACAGTAACTTTTACATGTAATCATTTTTGTTCATGATTGGACATGAGCAATTTTCTCTCCCATTATTTTTTTAACTTTGCTTTCATACTCTCAAATGTTTATATGCTCTTTTTCTCATTTATGAAAATATAATAACCTCAATTAGCCAATGTTAATACTCAGTAAAAAAACACCACTTACAAAGGTAGATTTTGTGTAGTGTTTTCTGTGTGCTATTCACAGAATTACCTTCCTTCTGAGCTTTTCATTCTTCAGTTTTTGCTCACACTTGAAAAATAGACAATGTCCTTTAGATTTATTTCCTTGAGGAGTTTTGCCATTTTCCCAAAAAACAAGCAAAGAAACAAACAAACAAACCAAACCTCCTGAGTATTTAAGGTCAGTTAAACATATTTAGGCAACTTCAAATTCCTAGGAAATATCTGATTATTTGGTAGCTGTCTGCCAAAATGATTTTAAACTTAATTTATTTCAATGTCAATCAATGGGCTGAGACATATTCACTAGGTAGAATATAAACATTTTGCCTTTGCTTCTGTGGATGGAGTTCTCAAGTTCTGGTTTCTCACCTGACAAACACTCAAGAGGAAAGGCTCATTGATCTGCCGAGTACTGCCAGCTGTAGGACTTGTTTCTCCTTCAGTAATGTTATCCCTTGAGTTTGTCCAGCCAGAAAAGTGCTGATTTTCTTTCCAAACCACTGGCAGTGATGCAAATGTAGTGTGTGTGTATGTATGTCCGCGTGCCCCTATGTATGTGTAGGTGTTTACACACATACAACAACAACAAGAGGGCCTGAGTACAAAGACAAAACCTAGCATTCTTTTAAGGACGGGATTCAAACAAGTTGTGGAGTAATTGGTGGAGTTGGTGAGGCCAAAGGCAGCCCACTTGAGGGAAGAGGCTGTCAAATGCCTCTCCTTCATTCAGTGTCTGGCAGAACAGCCCCATCCTCCTGCAAGATTCAGGGAATGCCCCCTCACTCCATACAGCATCCAGGGACATACCCCCCTTCACCCAGGGTGCAGGGAATACTTCTTCTCTACATTTTCCTCAAGGGAATACTCCTGCCTCCATTTCAAGGGTCCCAGGAAATACTTCTCCCCTCCATTCAAGGCCTTGAATACCCCCTCTCTCCATACAGGGCCAAAGGGAATACCTCTTCCCTACATTTTGGTCAAGGGAATACTCCTGCCTCCATCCAGGGTCCAGGGAATACTCCATCCCCAATACTGGGTTGCACAGAATGCTCCTCCCTCCATTCAAGCCCAGGAATACCCTCTCTTTCCATACAGGGTCCAAGAATAAGTAGTCCCTCATTCTAGGGCAGAGGTGGGAAACACAAGGCCTGTAGGCTTAATCCAGCCCTCCACTTTGTTTTATCCACACCATCAACATGTTTCTACCCTGTGGAAGTGCTGAGCTCTGGCTAAAGAATTAAGTAGTAGTTAAATTTACACAGTCCTAAAATTATCTGCAGCCCTTTCAAGGCAACCTGGAAGCTGATGTGGCACTCTGTGAAAATGAGTTTGATACCCCTGATGTAGGGTCACACAGAATATCCCCTCCCTCCATGGTCCCAAGGTGTACCCACTCCCTCCATTCAGGATCTTGGGAATACCTCTTCCCTCCATTCAGGGTCACAAGGATACCCCCTGCCTCAATCCAGAGTCCAGGGCATCCACCCTAACTCCATAAAGAGTGCAGGATATACCTCCTCCCTCCATCCAGGGTCCCACAGAAACCTCTACCCTCTGTCCAGAGGCCCAGGGGATGCCTCCTCACTCCATCCAGAGTGTCAGGGAATACCTTCTCCCTCCATCCATCCAGGGTCCCAAGGAATATCCCTCCATCCATCCACAGTCCTGGAATTACCTCCTACCTCCATCCAGAGTAGCAGGGAATACCCTGTCACTCCACTCAGACTCCCAGGGAATAGTCCACCCTTCATTCAGGGCCCAGGGAATACCCCCACCCGCCATCCAGGATCCATGGAATACCTCCTTCCATACAGGGTCCCACCATATCCCCTCCCTCCATCCATGGAGATCCCAAGCTGCACACGATGGGGCATGGGTGAGTGAAGAGAATCTTGCACACTTATTTTAAAATTTGAAAGGTAACGGTTTTGCACACACGGACCAATGAAACACCTTTAATTATATAGCAACCAATAACTTTAGGAAGTAAAAACACTCGATCATAAAAACTTAACTGAACATTTCATAGGACAATATGGCAACAGGCATGCTCAGCACGGTGGCCAGCGCAAGTCACCCCGCGGGTATTGGGCAGGCAGTCCTTGCTCAGTTCTTGCTGTCCCCCAGACTGAGCTTGTCAAAGAGGGACTCTGCCAGGCTCTCTTCCGGGGCCGCCAGCTTGCGCAGGTTGTTGATATGGTCCCCCAACTCTTGGATGAATATCTCTTGTTCATGTACGTAGTGATGCCTGAGGAAGTTGCAGACGTGGCCGTGCTTCTCTTTGGCCAGCTGTTGCAGACTCAGCAGGCTCTGGTGCACTCTCTTCGCCAGCTGCAAGGCACACTCCAGGACACTCACGCCATTCTTCCACTTGTCTTCCTCAGGCCTGGGGATGTACCATAGGCGGGGGTTGCTGGCATTCCGGTTCTGCAGCCCGAGCAGATACTCCGCGTGCTCCCTCTCCTTGTTCGACTGCCGAAGGAAGAACAGGCTGAAGTGCTTCAAAGCCACATCTCCACGGCCGAAGTAGCAGGCCTTGGACAGGTACACGTAGGAGGCGAACAGCTCCAAGTTGACCTGGTTGTTGATGGCGGCCTCACACTCGGGGATGGCAGTTCTGACGCACATGCCAGGGTGCAAAACGCAGTCGCCATGTCTGGTAGCGCAGGTGCGGGCTGGGGGGCACCGACGTGAAGAAGAAGTCCTGGAAGCAGGAGCTGGAGATGTGAAGTAGCCTCTGAGCGTCCCGGGTGAGTCAGCGGCAGTGCACAGGGGCGGTGCTCCTGCGGTCTGCAGCAGAAGACTGCTGTTTTTCTCTGAGATGGAACCGGAAAAGGAAAGGTGGGACCTGAAGACTGAAAAATGTGACGAATTCTCGCGGGTGTTCTGGAGAAGGCGCGAAGAGGATCCCTGGGAAGGGGAGTGGCAAAGCGGGGTGCGGTGGGAGGGGTTGTCAAAGTGGGCAGTGCACAGGAGTCCTGTTCCTGGTTGCATCACAGCCTGGGTGAGGCGGGGAGAATGTGTTCTGACCTCTTAGCATTTAATGTTTTCAATTTTTCAATAATATGTCCATGTTGCAAGGACTTTGTCCTCTAATTCCTTCTATAGGAGACATTTTTATTGTATAGATCCGTTTTCTTCCATTGAAGTTCTGAGAATATGAATTTGAATTTTTGGTAAAATTCTCTTCTGTTTTCTGTGTTATATCGGGGTTCGCCCTGCCCAGAAACAGTTCTGTGTATTCCTTGTCTTTTTTTATTTTATCTTCCTCATACATCTGGCAAACCTGTGTTCCTGTACAGTTAGGAATAAATGACATATTTGATCCGCTGAGGTAGTGAGCACAGGTCTGGTCCGGTGCTGTGATGTGCATTTCCCTACAGGGCGTCTGCTGCAATGGAAGCCTGGAGTGTGCTGAGTTATCAGGGGGTGTTCCTTTGAGGCTACATGGCATGGCTTATAGGTAGGACAGGGACAGTCCTTCTGACCAAAAATAAATACGATATTTCTGACATTGGGAGACTAATACTTTTATTCTTCTAGGTAGATGTGTCCTATTGTGTCCCTTTCTCTGCATGTCTGCATTGTGTTAAGCTCATTGACTGTCTTAGGAGTGTACTTTGGGGCAGATTAAAGGTGTCAGATGCCACAGTTGAATAAAATTCACCTGTGAAGCCATCCAGTCCAGGGCTTTTGTTTGCTGGTAGGTTTTTTTGTTTGTTCGTTTTTTTGTAATGACTGCGTTGATTTCCTTAACTGTACGCCATGTGTTCAAATTTCCAGTTTCTTCTTGATTCAGCTTCAGAAGATTGTATGTTTCTCAGAATTTATTCATTTCTTCCAGATTGTCTCATTTGGTGGCATATACTTGTTCATGATAGTATCTCTTTTTTGCTACTGCTTACACACCTTAAACATAGATATTATTATGTCAGTCTCATTGTACTAGTGGGTGGGTGATCCGTGCCCACTGTGGGTAAATAACACCTACTGTGCATGAATGAGTCAGCATGGCAGGACTGGCACCACTGTCTTTAGAAAGACCTCCTCTAGAAGGTTGGGCCCACTTGGGCCTGGTGTCTGGGAACTTTGATTTAGGGAAGTGTTCCTACCTTTTCCTAATTGATAAGCATAGTCCTTGTGCCTAGAGTAGGGTAAACAATATAATTTATACTGAACACATGGTTTTTGCTGCTGTGTATGAAGTCTTGATACTTGCTAGGCCAAGGTTGCCTACATACCCAGTCCCTGATACAAAACCTGGAGCACTGGGTCTACGAAGAGCTTCAGAGCCTCAGAGTTATCTACAAGATGGTTCCACTTGGATGTCCAATTGGCATCTCAGGTTTTTGTGCATGATATGGCAGATCCCACACCTGGAGAAAAAAGTCTTCAAATTTAATAAACAGTGCTAGAATCAACCCAGGTATTCAATTCTAATCACCAGTACCCAGATTATTTTCCTGGTCCCTCACTCTTCACCTCTGGCCCATAAGCTGAACTTATCAGCTCATCCAGTCCCTGTGGAATTTGCCCACCTCTCTTCATTTTCTCAGTCACCACCAGAGTTCAACCCCCAGTGCCTTTCACCTGGATCAGCTAGAAGATCTCTTAACTGGTCTGCCAGCCCTCAGCTCTCCCCCCCTCCCTCTACATTCTTGAAAGCATTGCATCACTGATAACGTGCAGGGGAATGTATACTACTTCATATTCAATACCAGAAATTTGACCTTCAGCCTTGATCTTGTACTTCTCCCATCCTGTGGATATAATTTCATGTTTGGGAGTATCATGTTTGCCGTAGTGAAAGAAAGAGGACAAGCTGAAGCAAAAAGCTATATTTGGAAGTTTTGTAAGGGTACAAGGCATGACGAGCATGGGGACCTTGGGAAAGACATTCTCATTTCTCTGGGAAAGCCATCCTAAGGCTCAGCTATCATTGCAGTTTCTCAGTGAGAGCTTGTGGAAGTGGTAGTCTACAGGGAACAGATCTGTGTGGCGTGGGGAATGTAGCCCAGCCCCTGAATGAGAAAAATCCAGTGGGGAGCGAGTCCACACACAAGACCCAGGCCCACGGATAGGTTCTCCCATGAGGGAATCAGGCCTGCATTGTACCTAGGCTGCTATGAGTCTTGCTCTTTGCTAAAACTGCTCTCAGCCCTGGATTGAGGCAGCAAATGTTTACTGCATACCTTTAAAGTAATTTACTAAAAGCTATTGCTAAACCTCCCCAAGTGTGGAGTGTAACCAGTTCAAACCACTTTTCCCCTTGGTCTGCCACATCCTTCTCTGTGAAGTAGTTAGCAACATTCTTTCCTTTGTTATCTGTAAAAGGCAGTCATCTACTTAGGGAACCTGTAGATAGTAAATGAGGACCACCCTGGATGTAATGTACCCAGAAAAGCAATAAAAGCCTGTCCAGGCAGTTGTCCTGGCCTTCTCTCTCACTTAAAGAGCGTCGAGGCGGTCCCTTTTTCTCCACAGGACTTCTGTAGTCCCAGTGAATGTGTTCCTCACAGCCACAGCACAGGGACCCCGCGAGCTGGGGTCTGCATCAGTACTCTGCCAAGATTGCTTCTGAGATCTTCATCTTGCTAGACAGGTATTGTTTAGAAACATTAACATTTGCATACTATAGTGAAACTACAAACATATAAACTAAAATGTAAGAACCCTCTGATTCTTGCCCTATCTCACTTCTCTGTTTTCTTGGCCACTGGCAAGCACAGCAATAATTTTAATGGCAGGCTTTGTATTTTGAGCATGGACATGCATCTATTTTCACCAGGGCATCAGACCATCCACCTGACTGCCCCCCCTGCCATATGCCACATGGTGCCTAAGGAGAAGATAAAGTCTACATTTTCCAGGGTCCCATGGAAAACTCTTTCACTCCATCCAGAGTCCAGGGAATACGTGCCCTGTCCATTCTGTGGCCAGGGAATACATACTCCCTCCATTCAGGACCAGTATATACACCTGCCTTCCATGTGTAGTCCAGAGAGTACCTCCGCCCTCCATCCAGAGACTGTGAATAATGCCTCTGTGCATTCAGGGCCCTGGAAATACAACCTCCCTCCATCCAGGTTCCATATAGTATGCCCTCCCTCCATCCAGGGTCCCTACAAAATGGCCTCACCCTCCTATAGGGTCAAGGGTGTATGCCCTTCCTCCATCCAGGTTCCAGGGACAGCCCTCTCCCACCTGCTATTTTCCCTAGGCTCTCTCCTAGAGCCTATAACCCCACCCTCATTGCAGTGTGCAGGGAATTACCCTTCCATTCATGCAAGGGCCAGGAAATGAAAGCTCCCTGAATCCAGGGTCAAAAGAATAGTCCCATCCTGCTCTAAGTTTCAGGAAATACCACTCCCTCCAACCAGTGACCAGGGAATACCTCCTCCTCAATCTAGGGCCAAGAAGATACCATCTCCCTCCTTTCAGGGTCCAGAGAATATTCCACCCACAAGACTGGGTCCCACGGAATGCTCCTCCCCCATCCAGGGCCCAGGGAATACCTCTCCCCTCCAGTTTAAGGCCATGAAATACCCTCTGTCTCCATCCAGGGCCCAAGGAATACCTCCTGCCTCAATCCAGCACCCCAAAAAATAACTTCTTGCTCCATCCAGGGTCCAGGGAATACCACCTCCCTCTGCCCAGTGTACAGGGAATAACTTCTCCCTCCATGCAGTATCCCAGGCAATCCCCCTCCCTATATCCAGGGTCCAGGTAATGGCCTTTCCCTCCACCCAGGGTCCACAAAATACATCCATCTTCCATTCAGGGCCCAGGGAATACTCTCACCCTCCATCGGGGGTCCCAGGATACCCCCCTGGCTCCAGCCATTATTCCTCAGAAGACCCCACCCTCCTCCAGGGATCAGAGAATACCTCCTCCCTCCATCCAGGGTCCCATGGAATGTCACACCCTCACCCAATGTTTATCCCTCTCTTCCATTAAGATCCAGGGTACAGCCCCTCCCTCCATCCTGGTTCCTAGGGTATGCCCCCTGCATCCATGGTCCAGATTATACATTGTCCTTCCATTCATGGGATAGAAAATATGACCTCCCGCCACCCAGGGTCCAGGTAATATTCCCTCACTCCACCCTGGGAACCACGGGATGCTCCTCCTTCATCCAGTGTCTCACAGAATAG
Organism: Phyllostomus hastatus; assembly: GCF_019186645.2. NCBI lineage: Eukaryota > Metazoa > Chordata > Mammalia > Chiroptera > Phyllostomidae > Phyllostomus > Phyllostomus hastatus. Next base: position 13,564 of record NW_025334016.1, on the reverse strand, counting down.
TCCCAACCTCCTCCAGGGTTCAGGGATACCACCTCACTACATCCACAATCCCAGGATAACTCTTCCCTCCATCCAAGGCCCAGGGAATACCTCCTCCCTCAATCTACGGCCAAGAAAATACAATGTCCCCCCCCATTCAGGGTCCAGGGAATACTCCACCCACAAGACTGGGTCCCATGGAAGGATCCTCCCTCCATCCCTGGTCCCAGGAATAGCCCTTCCCTCCATCCAGGGTCCACAAAACAGCTCCCTCCATTCAGGGCCCAAGAAACACTCTGTCCTACAATCCAGGGTCCCAGGACACCGCCTCTGTCTATATAGTGTCCCACAGAATAGCCCCACCCTCCTCTAGGGGTCAGTGAATACCCACTCCCTCCTCCCAGGTTCCTGGGAATAACTCCTCTCTCCATCCATCCTCCCAGGGATACCCCCTCCCTTCATCCTCCATCCCTCAGAACACCTGTTCCCTCTATCCAGGTTCCCAAAGAAGTTTTGCACCCTGTATCCATGGTCCCAGGGAATATGCCCTCCCATCCACAGTAATCCTGATCTACCAGTGATGGGGTGTGTTTTGAAAGAGACACTCCTACATACCTGTTTCATTACCTAGAAGGTTTGGGGTTCACACACAGGAATCAATGAAACACCTTTATTTAGGAACCAATAACTTTATTGGAAGGAATGGTAAGACAGGAACATAAAAAACTTAAGTGAAGGTTTTGAAGGGCAATAGGCATGCTCAGCACGGTGACCAGGGGAAGTCACCCCATGGCTATCGGGAAGGCAGTCCAGGCTCAGTTCTTCTCGCTGTCGCCCAGGGTGAGCTTGTCAAAGAGGTCCTCTGCCAGGCCGGATTCGGAGCGCCCATCTTGCGCAGGTTGTCAACATGGTCCTCCAGCTCTTTGATGAACATCACCTGTTGGGGCAGGTAGTGCCTCTCCAGGAAATTGCACAGGTGGCCGTCCCTCCTTCTCGGTGGCCAGCTGGTGCAGACTCAGCAGGCTCTGGTTCACTTTCTTCGCCAGGAGCAAGGCGCACTGCATGGCACTCAGGCCACTGTCCCATTCGTCCCCAGGGAGGACTGCTGTTGTGCTGCAGGAAGATTTGGCCCCCGCGCTGGATCTGCAGCCTCATCAGCCTCTCGGCGTGTTCCTTCTCCTTATCTGACCGCTGCAGGAAGAACTGGCTGAAGTGCTTCAGGGCCACGTCTTCACGGTCAAAGTAGAAGGCCATGGACGAGTACACTTCGGAGGCGTGGAAGTGCACGATGACATGGTTGTTGACGGCGGCCTCACACTCAGGGTGGTAGTTCTGGCACACAAAGGAGGGCCGGGACAGCATCTCCAGGTCTTGAGGTGCAGGCACAGTACAGCGAGACTAAGGCGGTGTGGTAGCCGAAGCTTCTGGATGCGCTGAGGCAGGGACTGTGGAGGCTCCAGGAACTGGGAGTGTCCTGCAGTGGCGCCAACACAGGGGGTTCTCAAGTGTCAGGCCTCAGGCACTGCAGTTGGCTGGGAGGTGGGACCGGAAGAACTAAGGCACTTAAAACTGTTGAGGGAGCGGGGAGGCACCATCAGGTACCTGGGCTTGTGGGTTAGGCTCAGGGCAGGGCCTCGTTGGTGGAGGTGCTTGAGGGGGGCCCAATGGGGCCAATGGCATTGGCACTTTCCAATTTCCATGCCAGCGTGGCTCACAGGGCCTGACAAGTATGGGCATCTGGCAGATACGACATTTTAAAATGTTCTTCAGGAATATAAGTGCAACTGTTTTAAGTTAATCTCATGCATGTTTTATTTGAGCAGCTTATTTGAAAATTGCCCCGATGTGATTGTTTCATTAAACATAGCCCTTTCGTGGTATCACGGGTTACATTTAATATCACAAAGCTTTGTTTGAGTGACTTCGCAGGGACATGAGGACAGTTCCGACAGCCCCGCTGACTTCCTAGACCTTGTTCCTCCAGCGATCTCCCCTTTCTCCCCCATTCATGATCAGCTTCACATTTCCCTGGCGGCAGAGCAGGGCCTCCAGCGTCTCAGTGACTCAGGCACCTCTCCATCTTTCACTCTTGGAATTTGTTCTTCACTCGCTTTACTCTCTCTCCTGTCTTTATCTTTCAGCGCAGTCCTGGAGACACTTTTCCTTCTGCCCTGTCTGCACCCCAATGTGGAGTGTGGGTGACCTCATCACTCACCCCCTGGAGGCCTTCACCCCTTTCACCTGGCTTGCCAGTCTCTGTCCTCTTAGGGAAGCTCAGACTTCAGTTCCCTCTGGCAGGAAACAGAAGGTTTAGTTAAATCCTTAAAGAAAGCACTTCACTTGTATTCTATCCTACTTACTTGACTAACAGTGATACTTGCATCCTGCCATTTCTACTTGTCTGTGATTTTGAAAACAAGAAAAGGAACTTTGGGGCAATAAAACAAAATGGTGGTTCATTTTTTTCTTCCTTTCTGTGGGCCAATATAGAAGTGAATGGATTGAAATGCTTTTCTTCAAATTATGACGTTTAGATTGGTAATAAAAAGGTTAAACATCTTGTTACTAGTCAGAGAATATTGGATTAGAAAATCAGTGCTAATTCATATGTTTCAGTTTGTTACTAAGCATTATATTAATTGGTAAGTATGGTCACTCGATAGGCCATTTAAAATAGTCCCTTCCTACTTACCTTTCACCTTCCTCTTTCTATTGCATATGCCCAATAAATGTCTTCTGAAGATCCATGTAGCTAGCTGACTGTGGCCCCATCAGTGCCAGGGTTCACTTTTCTGAATCTGTGCATTACATTAATGCAGAGCAGAAGGCTCTATGCTGAAATTTACTGCCCTTCTTACAATAACTCCAGAAATCTCTTTGACATTTCAGATCACAGGCTATGTCAGTTTAGACTAGTGTTACTTAAGTGATTGAACCTGTTATGGACGTGTGCCACTGGACTGACATTCCCGTTACACCAGGCTTTTAGGATCTCTTCCCTACTAACATCCTGCAGCAGACTTTGTCACATTATAACTCACTGGGCTTGTAAACTTCTCATGTATTCAATACCATATAGACTAGTGGTTAGGTTCTCAGGCCCTTAAGTTACACTGCATGTGTTTAAATTTAAGTGCAGCCATTTATTAAACTGTGGGACATTAGGGGATTGATGAATCTCTAAATTCACTGTGATCATCTGTGAAATGGTGGCAACAATAGTACTGCCTTTGGTGCTATTGTGAGGAGGATATGAAATAATGCATGTAAATGCCTTAATCTGATGTCTAATACATAGTGAGCTCTCAATAATTATAAGCTATTTTTATTAGTGGATGCCAGTAGTGATGCTGTAAACACTTTCAATAAGTACATGTATTTCTTTCTTAAATAGAGAAGTGCCCTTGGGGCTGCCCTGGATTTCTTTCTTTTTTAGATTACCTCGATGTATAGATTTCTTACAGATTGGAATCACAGTGTAAATAACATTTGTAGTTCTGAAAACATGTTTTCAATCTATTCCCTTAGAAGACTCTTGTGTGATTCATACTAGTAAAACATACCTTCAAGGGCTTCTTCTTTTTCATGCAAATGGAGCATACACTATATAAACAAATGAGTAATCTTCTTTGCTAAAATTTAATTTGATAATTATGTTGTATTGTTGTTCTTCAAATTCTTTCTTCCCCTCAGGTGAGGACATTCACTATCTGGAAGAGGGAGTCCTTTAATACACTATTTTGACAGCATAATGTGTTCAGATGATTGTCACTATCATGATGCTTCAGATCAGTTTAGGGGGCCACTATTCTGAGCAAAAGAGTAGCTGGCCTACATTCTCCCACACACCTTATTAAAACAGTCTGCATTTCCACTTGTGAAAGTTTGTTGAGAGACTATGTAGCATACCTGTTTCTAAAGTGAACAGTAATAAAGGGAAACACTGCCTATCTATACTCTTGGTTTCACTGGTTACTAAAATCATCTCATATTGGTTCTGCATTTTACTTTTAGGAAATGGGCAAAATGCTAATATATTTGTTTCAAATAGACCAAGTCCATGTAGTTTTTAACTTGGATTCCCCAGCACAAACTCACTTCCTAAGAATAAATGCGTGTTCAGTGTGTCCTGTAGCTTGGAAAGGGCCCCAAGCCTGGCACCAGGGGAAGCCAGCATTGCTCCAAAGCACTGCCAGTCACAGGAGCCTCCAGGTCGAACACGGGCAGCTCCCCATGCAGATCACTTTGTATCTCCTGCCAGCTGCCCCTGGCTAGGAACAGCTGCTGAACTGAGCCTGCACCAGAGACCCTCCCAAGAGGCCCCCAGAACCAACACTGCCTGTGCCCTGTTTCAACCACAGCAGAGCACCATCCAGAACTTCTCAAACAACACACCCAAAGGGTGGGATTGGCAGGCACCACTAAAACCTATCCTGTTCTGTGTAGTCCACCCACACACAATAGCACATCACCTGTAGTCAGGGCCAGCCTCCACAGCCAGTCAGCCTGAGGGTCAGTCCTGTCCACTGACGCACCAACAGCAATCAAGGCTCAGCTACAATAGGAAGGCACAGGAACCCCCACACAGGTGACACGCCTGAGGGGCCCAGCTCAGGTGACCAGGGACAATGTGCCATTGGGCTGCACAGGATACCTACCACATAATGCTGCCCTCCCAAGATGGGGAACTATAGGAGATCTGCCTGCAGAGAAGAAACACAGGCAGGCAGCCACAATGAGGAGACAGAGAAGAAGCAAATAAAGGGATGAAACACAACTCCAGAAAGAGAACTAATCAAAATCGAGGCAAAGCCATCTACAGATACAGAGCTCAAAACACTGCATATAAAGCTGCTCCATGAATTCAGGGGAAGAACAGATGAACTCAGTGAGAAATGACAGAGATAGAAACCATGAAAAATAACCAGTCAGAAACGACTGAAAGGAATAGTGCTTTAGATAGAATCAACAGAAGTTTAGATGAAGCAGAGAATCGAATCAGCAATTTGGAAGACAAACAATTAGAAAACATCCAATCAGAATAGCAATAAGAAAAAAAAGTAAATGAGGATAGGTTAAGAGACCTGTGGGAAAACATCAAGGGTGACAACATTCACTTCACAATGGAACCAGAAGAAGAAGAAAGACAGCAAGGTACTTGAAAACCTGTTTGAAGGAATAGTGAGAGAAAACTCCCATAACCTGGTGAAACAAATAGACATGTAAGTCCAGGAATGCAAAGAGCCCCAGTCAAATGAGCCCAAGGAGGGTGACACAAAGACACAGCCTTATTAAAATCCCAAATGTTAAAGACAAAGAGACATGCTTAGAAGCAACAAGGGAAAAGCAGTTAGTTACCCTCAAGGGGGCTCCCATAGACTATCAGCTGTTTTCTCAACAGAAACGTTGCAGGCCAGAAGGGATGGGCACACAATTTTCAAAATGATGAAAAGGAAGAACTTACAACTAAAGTTACTCTACCCGGCAAGGCTATCATTTAGATCAAAGAAGAGTTAAAGAGCTTCCTAGACAAGAAAAAGCTAAAGAAGTTAATCACCACCAACCAGCACTACAAGAAATGTTGAAGGGACTACCTCAAATAGAAGAAGAAAAAATGTAAAAATATGAATAGTAAAATGGCAGGGACTACATCCCTACCCATAACTACTTTAAGTGCAAATGGTTTAATGCTCCAATCAAAGACATAAGGCGGCTGAAATGGATAAAAACCCAAGAGTCATATATATGCTACCTACAAGAACCCCACTTTATATCAAAATACACACAGAGGGAAAGTAAAGGCATACAAAAAGGTATTTCATGGATATGAACAGGAAAAACAAAAACTGCAGTAGCTGAGCTTATGTCATACAGGATAGACTTTCAAACAAAGGCTACGCTAAAAGGTACCAAAAGATATCACATAAGATAAAGGGATCCATCCCACAACAGGATATAACCCCTGTAGGCATTTATGCACCCAGTGTAGAAGCATCTAAATATATAACAAACACATTGACGGACATAAAAGTGGACATCAAAAGTAGTATAGTAATAGGAGGGGATGTCAATACCCTGTTGACATCAAGGAAAAGATCATTTGGATAAATAATCAACAAGGAGATACTGGGTTGGCTGAAAAATCCACTGAGTTTTTCCCATAAAATAAAAGACACATTTTTCATTTTCACTAATAACTTTCTTGATTTGGATATTTTAAGTATGTTGGCTATATATGCTGCTACTAGCTTCTAGTGACTAGAGGCCAGGGTCCTGCCAAACATCTTCCAATGCATAAGACAGCCCTGTAGGAAAGAATTATTTGGCCAAGGTACCAATAGTACCAAGAAATGTCACAAACCACTTTTGACACATTTGATCAGTCACAGCACCTTGTCCATACACTGCAAAGATGTTCTTTTCACGTTTCGGTCGCATTTTACCTTTCTTGAAATAATAAACCATAATATGCCGAAAATGTTGCATAGCTTCTTCCACCTTCAGTAGTAAAACGGCTGCACAAAAGTTCACCAGTTTTGCTTCTTTTTAATGCATGCTGTTGTGACAATTGTCACAATACAATCTAACGAAACTGTTTCAAATGAATTCCAAGATAACTAAGCACTACTAGAGCCATTGTATAGATAAAAACTAAACGAACTTTCTGGCCAGCCCAATAATTGTCTTTAAGGGTACATTAGAGCAGATTGACGTCATTGATATCATTAGGACATCACACCCAAAAGCAGCAGAATATGCATCCTTTTTGAGTGTACGTGGAACATATTACAGGATAGAACACATGTTAAGACACAAAACAAGTCTCCATAAATTTAAGAACATTAAAACCCTAACAAGCATCCTCTCTGATCACAATAGTATAAACATAGAAATCCATTAGAAGGAGAAAACTAAAAACTACGCAAACACATGGAGGCTAAATAACATGTTAGTAAACAATGAAGGGCTATCCTGGCTGGTGTAGCTCAGTGGATTGAGCGCGGGCTGCGAACCAAAGTGTCCCAGGTTCGATTCCCAGTCAGGACACATGCCTGGGTTGCAGGCCACAGCCCCCAGCAACCGCACACTGATGCTTCTCTCTCTCTCTCTTTCTCCCTCCCTTCCCTCTCTAAAAAATAAATAAATATACTCTTTGAAAAAACAACAACAATGAAGGGCTTAATGAACAGATTAAGGAAGAAACCAAAAGACCCCCTTGAGATAAATGGTAATGAAAACACAATGACCCCAAATCTATGGAACACAAGCAAAGCAGTTCTGGGAGGGAAAACATAGCAACACAGGCCTACCTCAAGATGAAAGACAAACCTTAAGCAATCTAAATTTACACCTAAAGGAAATAAGAATAGAATGAGAAACAAAGCTCAAAGTGACTAGAAGAAATGAAATAACAAATATCAGAGCAAAAATACATGAAATAGAGCCTAAAACTACAATAGAAATGATCAACGAAATCAAGCACCGGTTCTTTGAGTAGATACACAAATTTGACAGACCTTTAACCAGATTCATCAAGAAAAAAAAGAGGATCCTAATAAATAAAATCAGAAATGAAAAGGGGAGAAATGACACCTGACAGCACAGAATGCAAAGGAATATAAGAGAATACTGTGAACAATTTGTATGCTGACAAATTGAACACCCTGGAAGAAATAAATTCCTACAAATATACAATTTTCAAGACTGAATCAAGCAGAAACAGTAAACCTAAAGTGGGCAATAAATACTAACAAAATCAAGTCAGTTATTAAAAAACTCCCCACAGGCAAAAGTCCTGGACCAGATGGCTTCACAAATGAATTTTACCAAATATTCAAAACATTACCATGTATCCTTCTTGTACAATTCCAAAGACTGAATAGGAGGAAAGGCTCCCAAGCTCAATCTATGAGGCTACCATTACTCTGATTCCAAAACCAGATAGACACTACCAAGAAAGAAAATTACAGTCCAATATCACTGATGAAAATATATGCAAAACTGCTGAAAAAAATATTAGCAAACAGAATTTAGCAATACATTAAAAAGATCACACACCACAATCAGGTGGTATTTGTTTCCAGAAAGGTGAGGTTAGTTTAATAGTAACGTGACACCACAGAAACAGAAGAAAGGATTCTATGGGTTTTTAAAAAAATGGGCAAAGGACCTGAATAGACACTTCTCCAAAGAAGAAAATCGGGATGGCCAATAGACATATGAAAAGCTGCTCAATGCCACTAGTCATCAGAGAAATGCAGATTAAAACTGGAATGAAATATCACCTCACAATGATCAGGGTGGCCATCATAAATAAGTCAACAAACAAGTCTGGCGAGGATGTGGAGAAAAGCGAGCCCTAGGGCACTGTTGCTGAGAATGCATACTGATGCAGCCACTGTGGAAAGCAGTATAGAGATAGCACAAAAAAATTGAAAATGGAGCTGCTTTATGGCCCAACAATGCCACTTCTGGGAACTTATATGAAGAAACTAGAGACACCAATTGGAATGAACATAAGCACCCCCTATATTCATTGCAGCATTACCATCGCCAGGTTAGAGAAGCAGCCCAGGTGTCCATCAGGAGATGAGTGGATAGAACAACTATGGGACCTTTACACAATGGAATACTACTTGACCACAAATAAGAAGAAAATTTTACACTTTGGGACAGCATGAAGGGGGGCGGGAGAACATTATACCAAGTGAAACAAGCCAGTCCCAGAAAGACAAATATGATTTCACTCATATGTGGACTCTAATGAATACACTGAACTAACAAGCAAAATAGCAGCAGACTCATAGAGAGAGAGCAGGCTAACAGCTCTGGGAGGTAGTTAGGAGTGGAGGGATTGAGCAAAAAGGGAAAAGACTCGTGGATGCAGAGAACACTGTGGTGATTGCAGGGGGCAGGGGGTAAAAAGGGGATAAAAGGTAATGGGAAAATACACTAAAACGTCTGAATGGCTATTAATAAAATTACAAACCACAAGTGTTGGCAAGGGTATCAATAGAAGGGAACCCTCCTCATGCATTGTTGGTGAAATTTCAATTGGTGCTTGCCCTGGAGAACAGTATGGAGGTCCTCAAAAAATTAAAAGATACAACTACCATATGACCCATCAATCCCATTTATGGGCATTTACCCCAAGAAATCCAAGACATTAATTACCAAAGACTTATGCACTCCTACGTTTATTGCAACATTATTTACAAAAGCCAAGAGATGGCTTTTGTAAAGAAGAGGTACATTCACACTGTGGAATATTACTCAGCCATAGTAAAGAGTGAAATCTCACCGTGGAAACAAAATGGATGCACCTAGAGGATGTTATGCTAAGTGAGCCTCGTGAAACAGAGAGAGGCCAATACCATATGATTTCATTTGTATGTGGAATCTAAAAAACAAGATTCACGAACAAACAAAACAAAAACAAACTCATGGAGGTCAAACTAATTGTCAGATGGGTTGGAGTTTGGGAGGCTGGGTGGAAAAGGTGAAGGAGTTAAGAAGTACAAATTGGTAATCACAAAATAGTGGTGGGGATGAAAAGCAAGCCACAGGGAATATAGTCCATGTTATTGGAATAATTATGTGTGGTGGCACAAGGGTATTAGACTTCATAAATTATATAAATGTCCAACTACTATGTTGTATACCTGAAACTAATGTAATATTGAATTTCAAGTGTAATGGAAAACATTTCTGTTGTTTACAAAAAGAATAATTTCTTGTTGAATAGAATTAGGCAGCCAAAGGATAGACAAATAAAAGTCATGGTTAATAAGATGGATCAGACTCAGGTACAAGTTCTTGTTGAGAAGTTTGTCTTAGTTATTTTGTGATTTCCTAGCAAAATATAGACTATTTTGCAGATTGAGCAAATAATAGTGTTGTGTTATATTGATATTTGCCTAGGACCAAAATAGGCATTTTATCCAATTTGTTGGAGGTGTCATGAGAATTGAGACCTGAGAGTAGTTGTGGGAACATTTTTAAAATTAAAAAATCTGCAAGAGTTCACCTTTAGATAGTGCCCCACACCAACTACTCTTTGGGATTAGTGCAGTTGCAATGTAAGGAATTGCATCATGTATTTTAGGTCTGGAGAGAAACCTGACAGGCCCTCTATCGAACTCAAAGAGAAATGTATTGCAATCAGGTACTCACCCAAAACCAAATAATCGTATAGGCCGTAATATCGATGATCTCCATTGGAGGAAAAAGATGAAGTGTGAGATGCTGAATAGGAAGTACATTGTTTATTGTGTATTTATTTCTTATGATCTCATTGATTCTTTCATTGAAGCACTTATCAAATTATATTTTCTTATAGCCTTTAAACTTATTTTAATTTTTCAACTACAGTTGATATATAGCAAAGTATATATTTACTAACAATCCTGGACTTTATTAATAAAATGCTTTATAGCATATATGCCTTGTTCTGTTTTCTCGCAGTTAAGTGTCTGCATCACTCCAAATGAAGTGCTAAGAAAAAAGAAAATTCAGAGCAGTATGTATAATAATTTAATTTGTGAAGGGGAAAATATAAATATGTATACTATATATTTATATATTCTGGAATTTTATTCAAGAAGCTGCTGTGTGAAGCTCAGCTATCAGAGGATGTCCCACTGTACTGCTGAAAGCTTTCATCATGAATATGTACTATTAAACATTTTTACTTTAATTTTTTAAAAATGTCTGAGTTTTGAGGAACTTCTGCATTTTATTTCCCCAAAAACACAGGCACAAATTGCTTTCGACCCAAAGGTGTGTAACTGACCAAAGTTCAGCATTCTAGTCAGGAAAATGAAAATGAGGAATTCTGCTGTTGGTGAGATTAAGACATAGGGAGAGAGGCAGGTGAGAAATGTAAACTACTTAGCCTTTCTCCCTTTGATTTAAGTACTGAAGAAATATCATTGTGATCATTCCCAGAAAGCCATTCAGTTACAAACAGAAATTAGAATATGATGGAAAAAGACCATATTAGGAGTCACCCATAAGGGAACAAAATGGGTATGTGTGATAGCTACCCGCTGTCATGGTGAGGGTCCTGCATTACATTTACTGTCCCAAAATGAACTGTGCTGGAACCTTCACAGCGAACTTTCCTATTTCTCATAAAGCATTCTTAATGAAAATGACTGAGGTGTAGCTACAGGGATGGGCTTGTGGAACAAACACAGGATGAGATCTTTTAACGTTGTTTCCAAGGCTACCTTTTTGCAATAGTGTTCTATGAGATTTGGTAGCAAAAGGATCCCATGATTAGAATGTTTTGGGAATGGTGAATATTTTATCCCCGTGTTATAAATTTGCAACGTATTCTTTTGCCATCAAAGACGTAAGATTCCTAAACAATAACGGAAAGGCTAAACCAGAAATCCCGCTAATTTGACTGATACAAACAAGTGTGTGTGCATGTGTGTGTATGAATTCCTTTTTTACTGAACACCTGCCAGTATTTTGTGGCACTGGCTGATACTGAACACAGTCTTGGAAAGGCTGGTCTAAAAGTTCAAGACCTGCAAATTAACGTGAAAACACTTTCAGGCCAGAAGGGAGGCCTGTGGTAGCAGCCTTCCTTAGTCTCCATTTCCATGCAGGCAATTATTTGTTTTTATCCCTCATACTCTTTCATCTTTATTTTTTCTTTACACAGGAATCTGTCCGAGGGACAGAGAGAAAAATGTCATTTACTCCTCTAGAGTAGGTATTTACTGTAAATAGTTATGGCCTAGCCTGGTAAAGTTGTGGTGATAATAAGAAGACATACTAGCTTAGGCTCTCTTGGGAGCAAGTAAGACTTACTAAATTAGAAGTGGATACGTGAAACCTAAAGGCAGATGTACAGCCAGGCTCAGGAAAGGTCTGGAATGCAGCCACATCATATCTGATTATGCTGTCACTGAACTGGTTTTGAACAAAGGGTGTCTCCCTAAGCAAACATTTTCAGAATCTAGTCTGGAGATTCAAAATGAACTGCGGTGCTGAAAATATATATGCGTTTTTATACATGAAAAAAAAATATATATATAAAACAAATGAAAGAAAACATGCAGAAGTATACGTATCGGTTTTCTCACTGCAGTGCGCAAGCCCGGCATTGGTGACTATGGAAATCACTCCTCTGACTCTGGGGAAGCCAGCCTGAGGCTCACTTGCCATTGTCACTTTTGTCCAGTGGTAGCTTCTCAGGGATACTCCACCCTTAGGACTTCCAAGAACCCCATCTGGCTACACAGACTTAACGATTAGTTTTTGCATGATTTAATGAACATAAACATTTCATGTAAAGCTGATTATGCCTTTATTTTAGCCCCCTGCCCAACACCATTCTTCACGACTTCCTTACAGGCAACCAGTATCATGATTTTCCTACTGTTTTTATTATGCTTTTACCATACACGGGCAACCTACTTAACCAGGGCCCTACCTGACCTCACCCTCACGTACCTACATTGTTTATAAGGGGAGATTGACTCTGCCTTTCCCAGGGTCCCATGCAGTACTTCCTCCCTGCATCCAAGGTCCCACGGAATGCCTCTCCCTCTATCCAGGGCCCAGGGAATGCCTCCTCCCTCCATCCAGGGTCCAGTGAATAAGTCCTCCCTCCATCTAGGGCAGAGGTGGCAAACACAAGGCCCATGGGCGGAATCTGGCCCTGCACCTTGTTTTTGTCCATCCCAGCACCTTGTTTCTACCCTGTGCAAGTAAGTGCTCAGCTCTGGCGTAACAGTTAAGGGAGTAGTAACATTTATACAGCCCTAAAAATGCCTGCAGCCCTTTCAAGGTAACCACCAAGCTGATATGTCCCCTGGTGAAAGTGAGTGTGATACCCCGATCTAGGGTCACACAGAATACCTGCTCCCTCAGGGGGACCGAAGTGTACCCACTCCCTCCATCCAGGGCCCAGGGCATACCCCCTAACTGCATAGTAAAGAGTGCAGGGGATACCTCATCCCTCCATCCAGGGTCCCACAGAAACCTCTACCCTCTGTCCAGAGCCCCAGGGGATGCCTCCTCACTCCATCCAGAGTGCCAGGGAATACCTTCTCCCTCCATCCATCCAGGGTCTCAAGGAATGCCCCTCCCTCCATCCAGAGTCCAGGAATTACCTCCTTCCTCCATCCAGGGTAGCAGGCAATACCTCATCACTCCACTCTGGGTCCCAGGGAATAAGTCCATTCTTCATTCAGGGCCCAGGGAATACCCCCACCCTCCATCCAGGATGCATGGAATACCTCCTTCCATCCAGGGTCCCACCATATCCCCTTCCTCCATCCATGGAGATCCCAAGCTGCACACGATGGGGCATGGGTGAGTGAAGAGAATCTCGCACACTTATTTTGAAACTAAAAGAGTGACAGTTTTGCACACACAAACCGATGAAACACCTTTAATTATTTAGCGACCAATAACTTCAGCAAGTACGGATAACACTCGAACATGAAAAACTTAACTGGACGTTTCTTAGGGCAGGCAATATGGCAATAGGCATGCTCTGCATGGTGACCAGGGCAGGTCACCCCGTGGCTATTCGGCAGACAGTCACGGCTCAGTTCTCGCTGTC